>NC_064856.1:25721505-26031505 GCF_024139225.1 Suncus etruscus | reverse complement strand
ACTGCAAAATATTCACTTTCTTCTCATTTGGTGAGATACCTTTAAGTATCTTTGGTTAAGGGACCAAAACTATAGTACAGAGGGTAAGGCACTTGCCTTGCACTTGCCCAACCTGAATTTGATTTCTGGAATTCCATATGTTCCTCTTGAAAACTTCCAGGAGTAATTCCTGAGTATATATCTAGGAGTAACCCCTGAACATTACCAGGTATGGCCCAAAGGAAATAAAAATATATATCTTTGGTTAAAAGTCACAACTACAGAATTTCACACTGCCCATAAATGGAAGATGGGCCAGTGGGAACTCTAACCCAGGTCCAAAGCATTCCTAGGATAAGCAAAGTACTTAGCAGTTGTCAGCTAACCTGTAACACAGCAGTTGTCAAATGACAGAGCACCACCAAGATAAAGGAGCTGGGAGAGCAGAACTGAGAGATTCTACCTTGCTGTATGAGGCTGTAGGCTAACACATGCCCACTCACCTTCTTCCTAAAATGCAATCAGACTAGCTTCCCAAAGCTGAAAAGATGACCATGCCTTGGCCTAACTAGCATTCCTTATGCTGTTTCATTGGTGGAGGAGAATTTAATTGAGGTGTAACTTCATGTTAGGTTCAGGAATACAATACTAAGTGTGTGTATCCATTTATATATATACATATAGAGAGAGAAGAGAGAGAAAGAGAGAGAAGAGAGAGGAGAAGGAGAGTGAAGAGAGAGAGAGAGAGAGAGAGAGAGAGAAAGTAATCTATCAGGATACCAGGTCTAGGCAACAACATTCATCATCATTTTTCTTGTGATGAGAACTTTTAAAAAAAAAGAGTCTCTTGGGCCCGGAGAGATAGCACAGCAACGTTTGCTTTGCAAGCAGTCAATCCAGGACCTAAGGTGGTTGGTTCAAATCCCGGTGTTCCATATGGTCCCCGAGCCTGCCAGGAGCTGTTTCTGAGCAGACAGCCAGGAGTAACTCCTGAGCACGCCGGGTGTGGCCCAAAAACCAAAAAACAAAAAAGAGTCTTTTATAGGCTGGGGAATTTCAGTGCTACAGAAACAAACAAACAAGCCAAAAAAAAATTTTTTGGAACTGGCAGTGATAGTGATTCATAGAGCATTACTACCTAATGACCAAACTGGGCATTACCTCCCCCAAACAACTGGAAGTTTGTTTCTTTTGACTGAGGTTGCATTTCAACTCTGACAAAAATTTAAAAAATGGAGCTAGAGTGATACCACAGTGGTTAGAGCTTGCATGTGGCATCCCATATGGTCCCCCAAGCCAGGAGCGATTTCTGAGCTCATAGACAGGGGTAACCCCTGAGTGTCATCGGGTGTGGCCCAAAACCAAAATAAAAAAATATTGGAGGACATATCCTTGGGTTTTGTTTTTTTCATTATTTTTTTTGGGACCACATCCAACAGTACTTGGGCTTAGTCCATGCTCTGCACTCAGGGATCATTCCTGGTGTTTCTTAGCAGACCTTATAGGGTGTCAGGGATCAAATCAGGTCAGCATCATGCAAGGCAAAAGCACTATCTGCTACACAATCTCTCCATCCCCTGGAGAACACATCTTGTAGTTGCAGGAAAGTCCCTATAAAATCATCTTAAACATGAAAAGTGCTTCATTATAGAATGTATGAAGTTTGTGGAAGGGATAGAGAGGAAGAAGAGGATGGAGAGCTGCACACATATTCTCTCCTAAAATTCCTGCCTGGCCTCCTGAGTACTGCCAGAAGTGTTTCCAGTGAACAAAGCCAAGAGTAACCTCTGAGCATTGCTGGGTGTGGCCTGAAAATAAAATAACAACAAATTGCTACCAGAGGGAATGAGGGAAACCCAAGTCACCTCAGATCTAAAATGTAGAATCCCCCCTGATGTTATGTAAATATTTAACTAAAATATTATTGTCAACATGTAAACCACTATGATCAAAATAAAAATTATATTATAAAAAATAATTAACTTTTTCCAATGCAAAAAATAAATAAATAAATAAATAAATAAAAATGTAGAATACTCCTTTCCCCCAAGAGTTCAGAAAACAGCTCTAGAGATTCAGCTCAACCCAAGGAAAACTTTCTCATGGGAGTGCACTGGGGAATCTGGACTGAACCTTCCACTTCCTACCTCAAGAACAGGTAATGTCTAGCTGGTTGCCAATGCTCCACCATGGAACCTGGGAGGAAGTCCCAGTCATTGTAAGACAGATTGAGTCCCTCCCATCTATGGCCAATGCTTCCTTGTCTTTCTGTGGGAGGATGTGGAGGATGATGTTGACCAGGGAGGCCTGCTGGAGCTTCTGTTAAGAGCCTTTCTGGACCCTTAGCCCAGTCCTCAGGGGAAGCCAGGACTGACCTTCTCACCTTGCTCCCCTGGACCCACACACCCCCTCACACTGCCTCCCCTCACCTGGCTATTCAAAGTTAGTTGTCTCCCTGCCTATGCCTTTTCTGAGTCTTCGAGAGTTCACAGAACTAGGAAAGGAGGCATCCGGCCAACAGCTCCCCCCTCCACACACACACACACACACACACACACACACACACACACACACACACACACACACACACACACTTTGTTCAGATGACAGCAACTGAGTCCCAAGGAGTGTTAACAACTGCACTGCACAAGATCATGTGCATCATGAGGGGTGCAGCAGGTGTGAGCTCCTACTGCCCTGTACCCACGGTCAGCCTACACCCAACACCCCCATGAGTTCTTGCTCAAACAACATTGCAGGGAGACTTAGGCCAGGGGTGGAGCCAGGATGAGGCAGACATGAACCACTCCATCTACTCCCTCTTTTTCCTCCCCTGATTCAGCTGCTCTTGCCTACTTGGGGCTGTAGATGTTAATTTAGGAGCCACGGGGCCCTGACCATAATAGGTTCTGGGAGCAGAACATGAGAGCTGGGAGCCTCCTCCTCCTGGTGGCCCTCCTGGCTTTAGGAAACCAGCTGCCTGCTGCCCTAGGCAAAAGGAAGATTGGTAAGTGTGGGAAGGGTCCTCTGTTCTTTGGGGTAGGTGATTTCTACCTCTGGGGGGAGAGTGAGGTTTTGGGGAAAGGTAGGTAGAGCTCTATGTGTGTTTGTGTTTGTGTGTCTTTGTGTCTGTATCTGTGTGTGTCTGTATGAGTATCAGCATCTCTGTTTTCAGTAGACTGTATTTGGTCCTGTATCTGCATGCCTGTCCAGGGGTCTCACCTGGCAATGAGTGTCTTCTGCCAGTGTCTGGATGCTTCGTGTCACCTGAATGTGGGTCCAGGTATTTCTGCACAAGCACACAGTGGTTCCGCGGATTTGAGAGACTCACATCTCACATCCGAGAGGGTCCACACATTCATGTAGACTTGTGTGTATGCACAAACCTGGACATGTGTGAGCATGGCATCGCTCTGGGCCTTTGACGGTGGCCTAAAGCGTTGTTGTTGTTGTGTGTGTGTGGTTTGGGTGTGTGTGTGTGTGTGTGTGTGTGTGTGTGTGTGTGTGTGTGTGTGTGTGTGTGTGTATGTGTGTGTGTCTGCACCTGGCAGTCCACACACCAGGGGAATGGCTCTGGCTGGCATCCTGTCCACCTGGTGTCTGTCTTCTATGTCCAAGGGGCTCAGGAGTTGGGTGGACTGTGATTTGGAATCTGGGCTAGACTGCTTCTCACTTCTCACTACTTCTCCATTTCCCCTCAACCCTGTGACAGCTGAGAGAACTCAGGGCTGCCGGAGTGGATAGACAGGTTCCTCCCCACTGGGTCGGGTCCTTGGGGGCAGAGCACTGACCTACATTCACTGCATGCTGGGTGAGAGGGGCAGTGGTAGGGCCTTCTCTCCTGCACAAGCCAGAGGAGCCTAAACCTTATGCTGGCTGAGACTCAGGGCTGCAAGAACTTCCTGTCACTTTCATGCTGGGTGGTCAGGACAGTTTTCATCCCCACTTTGAGAGTAAAGAAATCAGCCAAGGTTCGGTGGAAACCCATCACCCACAGCCCAGGACTGACTCATATGGTATCAAAGGGAGCATTTGAGGGCAGGTCTTTGGCACCAGATTGGCCCTCCTTTCTCTCTCTCTCTGTCTCTGTCTATCTCTGTCTCTGTCTCTCTCTTTCTATCTCTGTCTGTCTATCTGTCTGTCTGTCTGTCTGTCTGTCTCTCTCTCTCTCTCTCTCTCTCTCTCTCTCTCTCTCTCTCTCTCTCTCTCTCTCTCCCTCTCTCCCATAACAATTACAATACAGCTGGGAAACTTGGGTAGCTGCAGAGAGAAGCCCAGAGACAAGGCCCACCGCTCAGAGGCAGGAGTAGGACCTGCAGGATCTGGTGAGACCCCTCTCAGGCAGGGCAGAGGGACACTCACCACCCTGTAGCCTCATCTCTCTCCACTGCCATCCACTCCTGTGGGATGTCAGACATTAGTGGGTAACAGGGTGGAGGAAAGGACATCATGGTGTTTCTGTGGAAGCCCAGCCTCCCCCTAAACACCAGGATGTCACCAGATAAAGAGCCTCGTGACACCTGTAAACAGCAGGTGTCAAACTAATGTTTTTGGCAGGAAACATGACAAGACCAAAGTCACACAGGATTGTGGGATGACTGTGCACATACCTGGAGTGTTTCTGCTTACTCTCACATAGGCTCGGTCTAGTACTAGCTGGGCCTAAGTGTGGGACTGGTAATGTGCATCTGTGGGAGGAGAGGAGTGGTGGCTGCAGACCTGACCATGTTTGTATGTGTGTGTGTGGGGGGAGGGTATCCACTTCCTGTGAACCTGCACACCTGTTTGTGTAAACACCAGCTGATAACGTCTGGGTGCATGCCTGTGCAAGTGACACATGGTTACAGGCTCAGACCATCTGAAATTGCTCAAGAAGGAGTAAATCAGCAGGTTCACTGTGGGGATAAGCCTGTTGCCAAAACTTCAGATCAGCGGCATGAATATTGGCGGGGTGTGGGGTGTCACAGCAGCAGCAGGAATGTGTGTGTCACTGTGAGCCTGATCCTTACTTCTGAGGCCACAGTAGGGTGTATCCCATGCACCTCCATGTCTGTGCCACTGTTGTACTGTAGAGGTCTGTGAGTAGGAAGCCGGATCCAAGGAAGCATCAGGATTTTCCTGTGATCCCACTGTCCCAGAGCACCCCAGGCTTTTCTCTATTCCTCAAAATCTGCTGCCACCTTGCTCCCGTGTGTCTATTCTATTCTCTGTCTGTTTGCTTTGTTTTGTTCCTCCTGATGCCACTTTTGGCTCCTTATTCCAGATCTCCTTGCCTCTGTCACCTCATACATTCCACCCCAATTCATGGTGATCACCGCACGCACACACACACACACACACACACACACACACACACACACACACACACTTCATCTCCTTCTAATTCAGACTCTCTCATGTTCTCAGGCCCAAGCTGAGAACTGCAGCCTGAGTGTCTTGCAGGGCCCCTGCTATCTACCTTCAGCCTGTGTGGTGGCTAGTTCTAACAGGGGGCTCCTTCCCTGACTAAGAAAGCTTTTTTCAGAAGGGGGCAGCAATTCAGTTCTCTGACCCCACCTAAGTGGACCCTACCTTTACTTCTGAGCAACAGGTGGGTTGAAGAAAAGATGAGAGATCAGTCCCCATCCCTGGGATTTAAATAGCACCAAAGCCATGAGGGAGTGAAGACGTAGAAAACCTCTAATGAGTGCATCTGAACAATAGCACTTCCTGGGGCAGTGTTTCCCCCATCTAAATGGAGGGAGACACTGAGCCCTGCCCAGAGAAGTGGTGTGCAGGAGCCACAGAGTACACCACACCAGGTGTAGACAAGTAGGCTAGAGAGGCAAAGAGGGGCAAAGGCCAGTGACTAAGGGGTCCTGTTGGAGACTTGGAGCCCCCAAAGAAGAAAACTGAAACTCAGAATCACAAATCTCCATTCTCACCACTGAACAGGCAGAAAGGGGTAGAGAATTTTAGGTACACCTAGAACTGGAATTGGCTCCATGTACAAGATCTCAGGTATAGAGGCTATTTTACAGTGAAACCAGGAGCCTGTCCACCGGATGATGGGCCTTGTCTGTCGGTCCCTGACCAATGCCTGGATGACAGCCAGTGTCCTTCCACTACCAAGTGCTGTTCCAAAGCCTGTTACCTCCAGTGTGTCCCCAAACTCTCAGGTAAGTACTTGCCAGCTCCCACTCCAGCCTCAGCAGCTCATCCACCACCCATCATACCACCCACTCACCCACTAGTTGTAGTTTGGTATAGGTAAGTGAGCCAACCACTCATAATCCCTGTGTTGCAGTGAAGCGGGGAGTCTGCCCCAAGGATCTTCTGCGTTGTATCAGCCCCATACAGCACCTCTGCCAGGGGGATTTCGACTGCTCAGGCTCTAAACGTTGCTGCCTGACTGCCTGTGGCCGAGACTGCCGAAGTCCTGTCAAAGGTAGGAGTTAAGGTACCCCTGCTTCCTCTGCTACCTCTCCCAGCCCTACTCCCCACTGCCTGGGGTGGCCAGAGTGTGGGGAGTGGAAGTGCTGGGACAGTTGAGGTTCAGGGAACTGGTAATCTTTTGTACTGAATTTGCTGTTACCTGGATCAGCAGCCCCTGTGAAGAAAGCAGTGTGTGTGTGTGTGTGTGTGTGTGTGTGTGTGTGTGTGTGTGTGTGTGTGTGTGTGTGTGTGTGTGTGTTTCCTGCCCAATGGGAGAGAATTAACCCTTTCCTTCTCTTTCCTCAGACTAATTTAGGCTCAAGGTGTAGTGCTGGACCTTAGGATGAGGTTCTCAACAGGAAGAGATGAATGGGGCTCCCTTCTCCACTGTCACTCAGACAGCACTGTCTCCACCTGTGGTGAGTCATGCTGCGGAGAAATACTGAACATTGGCCACATCCCGACAACCCCCAGCTCTGGCTGCTCCCAGAATCAAAGCCAAGACCAGAGCACAGAGGAATTCCTTTCCTTCACTGCCACCCTGAGCTTCATCCTTTCACCATCACACCCCTGTACACAGGGGCTCCTGCCACCTAAAATGCTTTCTTTCCCTTCAAACAAGCCCATCCTGGGGATTCCTAAACCCATCTGCCAAGTAGCATCCCCACTCCCAAGTGTGTTCTAAGCAGTTTCTTAAGCATCAATCCATCAACATGTCCCTTTTGATTTATTCCAAAACCTGGAAAGAGCATTTTTTTTGTCTTTTGTGTACTGCTCCTATAACCGCCAAATGTCACTTTTGTATGTAAATAAACACAGTTCCAGAGAAAGAGTGGCTTCTCTGGATTCCTTGACTGCAGGAGAATGTAACTGCCCCTGGAGGCAGTGAATCCACTGAAACAAGGAGGCAGAAAAATTCCATTGAATTAAACCATGCCAGAAGAAGTGATAGAACAACATAATTTACTTTAGACCAGACTCAGGCTCATGTCCAGACCTGTTCCCTACGCTGTCCTGAAGAAAGATAGTAGGGGCAGGGGAGATGAAAGACTCAGCCCTGGGTCACAGAGCAATAGTACAGCAGGTAGGGCATTTGTCTTGCACACAGCCAACCCAGGTTTGATCCCAGGCATCTCATATGGTCCCCCACGTTAGTCAGGAGTGATTCCTGAGTGCAGAGAAAGGAGCAAACCCTGAGCACTGCCAGGTATTACTCCCTCCCCAGTTAAAAGAAAGACTCAGCCCTCCAAAGCAGATGCTCAACCAGATGCAATAGTAAAGACCAGAAAGTTCTCTCATGCCAAGTCACCATTACCTCTGTACCCTGGGTTTCTTCAGATCATTCCATATCTAGGGAAAAGATGCTGGAACATTGCAATATCACTGAGGGGTGGCTTGATCCACCATGGGAAGCTACTCAAATATGACCCCAACAGTCTGACTCCAGAACTTATGATCTTATTGCTCCAGTCATTTGTCTTGTGTTTGTAAAGGCCTTCCCAGGTCCTTTCAGTTTCCACATCTGAGAAATGGAAATTACAAAGACCCTGAGTAAATGAAGGAACCAGCCTCAATTCCTGGCAACTAAAACCTCCATTATTCACATTTAGCATTTTGCCTGGATAAGGGCCCCCTCAGTATTCAAGGTTCCACATTCTAAGCTAGTTTCCTGGGGCATTACTAGGGGACGCATGACAGGAGGGTAACATCATCTATACAATCCATTTGAACATGCTGTTCTGGCTTTTCATGCTAGTTCACTCTGCACATGAGTCTATGCCACAGCAGCTCAGCGCTCAGCTCATGCAGCTCTGTCTATCCCCCTCTCTAAGGAAATGTAGGCCCACGAGCCCTGGTCTTCAATCTCTGATCTCATGTTCTATAAGAGCTGAGCACTCAGTGTGGACTCGGAGCAATGACAATATTTGGGGGATGAGAAAAGGCCTAGCTAAAGAGGAGTCTATCGTGCACTACTTAAGAACTCTAGGGTACTATGAAATCCAGAAGGGCAGCCTGTTGGGAAACATTCAAGGAATCAAGATTAAAGCCCAAGATCTGTGAAGGAGAAAATAATTTATTCACATACCAACCAAGAGTTCAGGTAGCCCTGGTAGCTTTCAGCCTCAAACTAAGAATCTGCTCCATTTTCATACATTCTCCTATGGAAATAATAAGCAAGTAAGAAGTCAATCTTACACAAGCTCAATTGTGCTTAGAGCGGATATGACTTTGAAGAACAAAGGGGTTTTGCAATAAATTAAATGTTTTTGCTTCAGCTGCTACACTGGTGATTTGGTGCCTCCAGTGCCTGTACATAGTTACCACCTTGTTTTGTTCTCTTTTATGCCCATAAATCTCTGTCAGTGTCCTTCATATTCTCAGATTTCTATTTCTTTCACAAGACCAGGAAGGTTTCCTGGAGGAAGTGGGAGTCAAGCATGATATGGACTCTTTGTAGGCGTTATCTAGATATCATCTACTAATCATCCAGCCTGGCCTACTTCCTTACTAACAGCAATGTCCTGGTTTGTTGTCTGTGCCTACCAGATTACTGGGGTACTGCAACATTCTATATTTTGACCTGGGTGACCATCATACGGATGTGCATATTTTTGCAAAAAAAAAAAAAGGCAAAACAAAACTAAACAAAAGCACAGCTGCAGGACAGAAAGAGCATGTGCTTGGCACACAAGAAGCTGGGGTTTCATTAGAGACTACATGGTCCTCCCAAGCAGTACCAGGAGTGACCCTTGTGCACTGCCAGATAAAGGCCCAAAACAACAATAAAATTTAGCTAAAACTTAAACATTGAACATTTTACTTTGAGAATATTATATTTTGATATTTAAAAGTATTAGCATTTAATTAAAAATTTTAAAGAAAATTAAAATGTAAAAGTAAAAATGTATTTCCCTGATTCTGGAGACAACACAAGCCTGGTTGGTTCCCTGGCATGAACCTGACCCAGGTTTAATTTGAGGGCACCATATGATTCTCTGAGCACTACCCCAGGCAGCCAGAGGTCCTGGGGTGGCCAGGTAACCCCCAGTTCCAGCACTGCACAGTTGAAGCAGCCCCACATCTTCACATTGAATCAAAGGCCCAATTTGCTAAGCACCTCTTGGGAATATTATACTCTCACCCCACATACAATAAAAAATGCATCCCCCACCCCATCTCTTGTATCTAGGGATGACCACATGTCTAGGACTGTCCAGTCAGAAGCCAAAAGGAAGTTGCTATTGATTTTCCTAACAGTGAGACAGCTCTGCCTTCCACCTGCTTTCCCCTAGCCTGTGTCCTTCTACAACTGGCTACTGCAGCTGGAACAGCCATTACTTGGTGGCCTTGAAGACTACTACTGGGTTACCCAGAAGCAGTCCTTGAAGATAACTCTTGAGGTGCTGGTTTGGAGAAGACTGGAGTAGGGTTAAGGAGAAGGACCTGAAGAAAAAAAGAAAAGTCCCTGAGGATGTTTTCAGAGACCACTCAAAGTACTGTTTAAAGTTGTCCGCAAAGGGCAAGGGAGTTGGAGCACTGATGTCTTCAAGTTCCCCCAAGGTCATGAAAGAAATTAAGGGGACACAAATTCCCCAGCACTGTGTGTGGTCATTGCAGGCTCTAGCAAATTGGTGGAGGCCCTTTGATAATGGCTTTCAAAGAGATGCATAGGGCAGGAGAGAGCATGCAACAAGCTCTTGCTGTACATGCAAAAGACTCAAATTGAATGCATGATCCTTCAATACCACCAGAAGTGACTTCTGAGTACAGAACTTGGAGTAGTCCCCCAATCACTACTGTAGTACACCACTATTCTGTGTGGCCCCAAATTGAATCAAGAGCATTAATACAGTAGGTGTTACACTTGCCTTGCATGTCACCAATCCTGATTCAATTAATAGCACCCTCACAATATCTCCTGAGTTCTGCCAGGCTCCTAAGTGCAGAGCTTGAAGTAACCCTGAGCATCACCAAGTGTAGCCCCAAAACAAACAACAAAATCAGATATGTTCAGACAAGTCACAAAATATGGAAGCACCCCAGGTGCCAAGGCACACAAACCTGTTCAGGATCTGCAGAGAAATACAGGAAGCATCATCACCATCAAGGACTGTAGAGGAGAAAACAACAAGAAATCTGAATCTCCAGGGCCACCCGTAAAGGATGCATCTGCGCCACAGCATCTGTGTCTGCCCTGGACACTTCTCACTGATCCGGCCTGTGTTTTTCCAGCTAAATTAAGACCTAATGGAGATGAAGGATAAAGAGAAGGTGAAAACTCTGCCAATGAGGAAAGAAACCACATGCTACTCCTTGCCACCATTCCTAACTCACAAAGATCTGTTCCCATGTTACAGATGAAGAAGGTAAGACAGAATATCGGGGGCTGGAATGATAGTACAAGTACAGATGTGCACACAGCTGTCTTGCACGAGCCAGCCCAGGTTTGATCCTTGGCATCTCATATGGTCCCCCAAGTCCACCAGTAGTGATTCCTGAACATAAAGTCATAAGGTAACCAAGTGTGGCCCAATCCCCCACCCAATAAAAGAAAGAAAGAATACCAAAGGTTGGGTTGAAATGATAGCAGAGCAAGTAGGGCGCTTGCTTTGCAATGACAAACCTGGGGTTGATATCCAGCCCCACATATGGTCCCCCTATTCCTACTAGGAGTGATTCCTGAGTGCAAAGGCAAGAGTAAACCCTAAGCACTGCTTGTATGACCCACCTCTTTCCTCAGTCCCACTCCACTTGGCCCAGAAAACAATAACAACAACAATAAAGAACAATAAATAAACAATCAAGTGTAATCTTGATCACATATCATTTGCTATAAGAGCAGGTTCCAAAACCAGTGTGTTGACTGCCATATGACATGTACTGTCTCACAGCCTTTGTGGGTCATGACTGAGTCCTCAGCTTCAGAGCCTCATAGGGCTAGGATGAGAGTGCTGGCCAGGGGTTGCTGGCCTGGAGAAGCTGCTTTCTCAATCATGGTGGCTAACTGAATTTCAATTCCTGGAAGGCTTCTGGATGGAACATGTATTTTCCCCCCTGGCTGTTGATGGAAAACACTCCCCTCACCTTACTTTGCTTGTGTCATGAGCCAGCAGGAAGGCCCAACCCTGCACAGGGCTTCCAGAAATGACATTCTATCTCTTGTACCATGTGAGCATGAAGAAATTGGATCAGTGCCCCCCCCCACCTCCAGCAGAAAGGGTGACATAAAAGCAAGACACCTACAGGGAAGATGTCAGAGGAGGAGACATTCTAGAACAGGGGTCTCAAACTCAACTTACCTGGGGGCCACAGAAGCAAAGTCGGGGTGAGGCAGGGCCGCATAAGGAATTTCGCTTACCGAATATTCACAATAAAAAAATCGCATTAGTAAGAAAAAAAATCGCAAAAAAAATTTGCATGCCCCAAACGGAACTGCTCAGGGTATGCGAATGCTTAATGTGATTTTTTTTCTTACTAATGTGATTTTTATTGCGATTATTTGGTAAGCGAATAATCGCGAATACTGCGATATTTGAAGGCCCGCCGCGGGCCACAAAATGTTGTATGGAGGGCTGCAAACGGCCCGCGGGCCACGAGTTTGAGACCCCTGTTCTAGAACCTTCTGCCATATCCACACTATGTAATCCCACAGTTCCTTAGACTTTATGTCACATCAAGCTTCCTCTCATTTTTACATTACAAATGTTATTTAACACCATGATTTACCAAGTTGTTCATAATACACTCCTTTCAGACATTGTTCAATTTCACTACCAGTGTGACCTTCTCTTCACCAGTGTTCCCAATTTCCCATCCACTACCATAGCCTGCCCCATTGCAAGCACAAACAAATTTACTTCATATTGTTTGTTTCTTTTTTTTTTTTTTTTGCATGTCCATTTATTTATTCATTTCATTAAAAAAATCAGTGGGATGGACAATAGTGAGAAAAAATTAGCTAACTATTTAAAATTTTTGTATATAATTTCACATTATTTGAAATAAATTATAATTTAAATGCAATATAGATATATCAATTCTTTTTTTTTTAAGATTATTTTTTTTCTCTTTATTTTCAACTCAAAGGCAAATATAATTATCAAAACTTAGATCAACAAGGGTCGATTTGAAATAATTTTTATATCTCTCCATGGTGTTACTAAAGTCAGTGTCTAAGGATTTCTAGGCTGTGGTTGGTGCTAGTTGAGCTAGTGTGGCTCACTAAGCTTGCTCGATTACTATGCAACACCTCAAATTTTTATAGTAGTGTCAGGCCAGTAGTATCACAGGAAATCTGATGAGAAATTTACATAGAAGTCAAGCTTTCTCTTGAGTGAAGGTGACCATACCTGGTCAGAGACAGAAGGATAATTGAGGGGAACCTATTCCATGGCATGCAAAAGATCTGATCATCCACTGAGCCCCAAAGACCTCCATTCCCCAAACTCCACACACAATATCTCTCACTCACTGTTTTATTCAATCCTATTTACCTTCTATCACATGATCCACATATGAAATCAGACTCTGTTCCTTTCCAACCTGTATAAACAGATTTATATTTTCTTCCATGATAAACTATTTCCTTAATTCTAAGGGGAAAACCACTGTGTTGGGAGGGCAGTGATGATCACTAAGAGGGTATTAGGCCAGGAAATGAGAGATCTACTTCTCAGCAGACCTGCTTCAATTTCCCTTTTGAAAAACAAGGGAATTGAGCAAGGTGATTGCTTTGTTCCTTCCTGCTCTAACTTCCTATTCTGGGGGAAGGACCAAAGGGGCAGACGGACAGTGGTGCAATCTGACACTGCAGCCCCGATCCCATAGACATATAAAGCCACTGAGCACAGGAACTGTATGTAATTCGTTCCAACTGAGATTTTCAGTGAGAAGTAGCAGACAGGTTTTAAAGTGATTCCTAGTGTTCTGAGCCCTGGACAGTCTCCTTCTCTTGCAGTAGAGGAGGGCCAGTAGATGTGTATTATTAAGTGACAAGGCTAGAGAAGAGAGGTGGGCCTGGCCTAAGCAAAGCGATTTTTTTTTCTTTTTTTTTTCTTTTTTTTTTTTTTTTTTTTCTTTTGCAGTAGAGCACTTTCTGTAACTGGTCGCAGATAGGAAGGCAGCAGATGGGTTGCTACTTTGCATGCGGTTGACCCAGGCTCATTGCCCAGCATTGCTTTCTTATCTTGTAATTCCTGAGCACAGAGCCAGGAGTAACCCCTGAACATTTTCAGATGTGGGCCCAAAACCAAGTAAAATAAAATGTAAAAAAAAAAAAAAACCAAAACCAGAGAGATCAGTTTCATTTGCCTCTTTTTACTTTATTGAGTGGGTGAAATGGGGCTCCCGATTTGTTAGGGGGATGAGTTGGATCATACTAGTGATTCTCAGATAACTGGTAGGTCAGTTCAGCAGAAGGGCCTACGGCTGCAGTGATTGCCAGGGGTCTAATATGCTGAGTTGCCCCAGTTGTATTGGGGGCCTCCACAGTCACACCTTGAGGTGCTCATGGGGCCATGTGGTGCAAAGAATGGAACCTAGTCAGGAGCTTGTCAGGCTTGCCTAAACGCTGTACTATCTCCTTATCCCCTTAATTATTTGTTTGTTTTTAATGCTGCTATCAGGAAATTTTACATTATTTATGTTGCTTTATCAATCTGACCAAGAGGCCTCCAAAGACAGCAACTGAGCTTGAGCAAGTCACCCCATCTATCTCTAAACCTTACACTTCTTTTCTGTGAGATTTTTCAATATTGATTGCACCCAGCCCACAGGCCTAGCTGCAGCATCCATGTCCTCACTCTGGAGGTGAGGCCTGTGGCTAGGAGCCAGAGCAAATCCACCAAGTTCCCGTTAATATTTGTAAAGTGGGAATTCTGCCTTTTGCTCAGCTCCTAGTGTCCCTTGGGAGACTCTTCGTACACAGTAGGTGCTCAATAAATGCTTGCAACATCACACACCCCGAAGGAACTAATTAGCAGTGCCCCCTCTTCCTCTTCCCAATTTGGAGGGCAGGGGAACTGGGAGCCCTGTAAGCTGCTGTGGGCATCTGCTTTCAGCTTCCAGTCTCCAACACCCTGGCCCAGACTCCCCTTACAGCTCCCCTGCGGCAGATGTGACTCGGTGTGCAGTGCCCAGCTCCGCACCACTCCAAATGTGTGTTAGGAAACTTAGCGCTCTGACACAACCTCAGTTAAGAAGGCTTATTACAGTCGTTCCTTAGGGGGACCCCGTTAAGCTGGGTGACCCCGGAGTTCCTGGCCCACTGGCTGGGCGAGACAAGGATGTCCCGCTATAGGCCCCCAGTCTCCTGACACCAGCCCACTTCCTCCCCAACAGAGTCAGGAATAGAAACAACCGCCTCCGGCCGCCCGCGGCCTCCCTCCCTCCCTCCCGGCTGCGATCGATGCGGCCTCCGCCGCGGGGGGACGGAGGGAGCCCGGGAGCGAGAGGCCAGCGGGGCCTTGGGCTGCAGCGAGGTTCGGAGGCTGCCTGGGCAGAGCCCAGCCCGGGCGCGTCCAGCGCTCCCAGCGCGCGCCTCCGCGGACCCACGCGCCGGCCGGCGGGCGGGCGGGAACAGGTGAGGGGTCTGCGGGGTTTGCGGGCGGCTGTGGGTGCGTGTTCTCCCTCACTGGGACTCCCCCAAGGAGAGAGGAGTAAGGCATGGTGGAGCTTAGGGGCTTAGGTACCGGAGAATTAGCATCGTCTTTGCAGGGGTGCGGGGCGGGGGCGGGGGTGCTCGTGGAGTGTTGCGCATGGGATGGAGATGGCCCATATATATGTGCGGGAGAGAGTTGATCATGAAACCTCAGGTTTTCCCACCCGAAACGTGTTGGGGGCTACCTGGGTTCTGGCTGGGCAGAGATGGATGATGAACTAAACACTTAAATCATTCTTACTGATATTCAGGTTTTTGTCTGCAAATGTTTGAATTAGAGATCCCGTTTCAAAGAACCAGAGGAGGAGGGATTTGCCCACCAGACGATTAGAGGAAATTCATCCTTTGACGCCTAACCCAAGGGGACAGGGAAGGGGGCCGCCCAGCTCACTTTTGTGTGTGCTAGTTTATGTGCTCAGGCTCAGCTGTCTGAGACTACTCCTCGCCTCTTCCGATCCTAGAAACCTCTTCTGGAAAGCAGGTGTCAAAGCGCAGAGAGAGAAAATTCTGCTCAAGGTCAACAGGAAGAGGCAGACTTTGAGGGTGAACCCAGATCTGCTTAAGACGGAAGGGCCAGGAATAGGTGTCTATAGAGCACCTACTATATTCCAGGGGCTTTGCACATATCCGGTAATCTATTGCTGGACGTGCTGAGGCCCCATTGTATAGATATGAGAGAGCTAATACCCAGTGTCAAGAGGCAGGCCTGAGTCCACCCAAATAACAAAGTTCAGGCTACAACCCATCCACTGAACTCCAGGTCAGGTGGCAGACACCCCAGTTACACTTGGGGGGCGGTAATACATACTCAAAAACTGCAGTTTTTTTTTTAATGCTTTGCTGAAACCACAGAGCCTTGAGGTTACTTGAAGGTCAGGTGAGTCCATCAAGTTTGGAGAAAGTGGGTAGTGGACGAATCTAGCATCACCTGACTCGAACATCAATGTGGGGCAGCCTTCTTCCCATCACTTCTGTAGATCCTCCAGTCTTCCTTGGGATGGGCCAGAGACTAGTGAAGGGAACAGATGGGAAGAAATGGATCCCAAGGGCTGGGGTGCATCCAACCTGGGTCTAAGCTGGTTTGCCTGACTCCAGGAGGCAGAGAGACAGGCAAATCACTCATGAAACTCCTCGGAGAGACCAGCCTAATTTAAAAAAAATTTTTTTTGTCATTTAATCTTTTTAACCATATTTAGAGGTGCATAATTTTTACCTCCAATTGACAGAATCTTAGAGAGGCAAGGAGATTGCTTAAGGTCACAGAAGAAGCCACATCCAAGGTTAGGTATGCTTGGAATACTAGAATACGCTTGGAAGACTTGAAATCCAAAGTCCCTCCACTTAATCAGACACCAGAAGCGTCCTCTAAGCGTTATTGAAACAGATGGCAGGACCCCACTGTCGATTTCTGTTTCAGAGAGTCTAGACGAGCTGATATTTCACATCCCCAGGTGACCCGGCCGCTGCAGGTTTAGCAAACAGGGCTTTGAGAATTAGCAGGTGGCATGTCCCCTGGACCCAAGCTGGGATGCATCACTGTCCTGGTTCTGCAGGGGAGGAAAGTGAGGGTGAAGAGTGGTGGCAAGTCCCCCAAATCCCGCTGTAAATGTCAGATAGAAGTGAAAACACCAAACACCACCCAGGATGCCAGGACCCCTTAAATAAGGCAGGGAGATGTGGGCCGAGTGAGTGACCCCCGGGGAAGAGGCCGCTGGACTCCTGCAGAGCACTTCCAGCGGTCTCCCTGGAGCGGGCACTCCTGGGGGGCGGGTCCGGGGAGGGGTCCCCCCTCAAGTGCGCCCGTCCCGTGTCGTGTCCGCAGGCCCCGCGCGCGTGTCTCACACCGCCATGGTGAGCGAGTCCCCGGGGCCCGGCGCCGGTGCCCCTTGGCGACGGAGCGACGAAGCGCTGCAGGTGAATGTGGGCGGCGTGCGGCGGCGGCTGAGCGCCCGGGCCCTGGCGCGCTTCCCGGGCACGCGGCTGGGCCGCCTGCAAGCTGCGGCGTCGGAGGAGCAGGCGCGGCGCCTGTGCGACGACTACGACGCGGTGGCGCATGAATTCTACTTTGACCGGCACCCGGGCTTCTTCCTGGGGCTGCTGCACTTCTACCGCACCGGGCACCTGCACGTGCTGGACGAGCTGTGCGTCTTCGCCTTCGGCCAGGAGGCGGACTACTGGGGCCTGGGCGAGAGCGCGCTGGCCACCTGCTGCCGGGCCCGCTACCTGGAGCGGCGCGTGGCACGACCGCGCGCCTGGGACGAGGACAGCGACGCGCCAAGCAGCGTGGACCCGTGCCCCGATGAGATCTCCGACGTGCAGCGCGAGCTGGCCCGCTATGGCACGGCGCGCTGCGGCCGCTTGCGGCGGCGCCTCTGGCTCACCATGGAGAACCCGGGCTACTCGCTGCCCAGCAAGCTCTTCAGTTGCGTCTCCATTGGCGTGGTGCTGGCTTCCATCGCCGCCATGTGCATCCACAGCCTGCCCGAATACCAGGCGCGCGAGGCGGCGGCCGCCGTGGCGGCCGTGGCGGCGGGTCACAGCCCCGAGGAAGCCCGCGACGACCCGGTGCTGCGACGCCTGGAATATTTCTGCATCGCCTGGTTCAGCTTCGAGGTGTCCTCGCGCCTGCTGCTGGCGCCCAGCACGCGCAACTTCTTCTGCCACCCGCTCAACCTCATTGACATCGTGTCAGTGCTGCCCTTTTACCTGACGCTGCTGGCCGGAGCTGCGCTGGGCAGCGCCGCTGGCTCCGGGGGCGAGGACCTGGGCGACCTGGGCAAGGTGGTGCAGGTGTTCCGTCTCATGCGTATCTTCCGTGTGCTCAAGCTGGCTCGTCACTCCACCGGACTGCGCTCACTGGGAGCCACGCTCAAGGTAGGGAGGGCTCTGTGGGTCCATGGGCAGGTTCCAGGCAGAGGAGGCGGTGAACTGGCAAGCTGGCTCTGTCCAGGCACAGTGAAGCGAGGACAGACAGATTTGGTCCCAGGTGTACCTTTTCCTGTCTAGTTCCACCTTCCCTAACATGGAAAGGGCTTCCGGTTATCTCTGTGCCCCTATAGGAGAGGGAAAATGAGGTATAGCCATGCTTGTCTTTCTTTCCTTCCAAGTCTAGGGTAGGACAGACAAATTGCCTTTCTTTCTTTTTTATTTTTTTTTTCTATCTTTGGATAGGGCTTATTCCTGGAGCTGTGCTCAGTGATCACTCTGACCGTGCTCGGGGAACCTATATGGAGTGCCAGGGTCCACCACGTGCAAGACAAGCACCTTACCTGCTGTACTGTGGCTGACCCCACCAAGGTCTCTTTTGACCTCTCTGTCAAACAGTCAGTTATACAAAGGTACAAAATAGGCAAAATTGGAGGCCCAATGACCGACCTTCTATCTGGCATTATCAGGGAGGGTATTCTTGGCCAAATTCACATTCACCAACCAACCCCTCCCCAGCACAATTCCCCAGGAAATTCTGATTCTCCCAGCTTCCTGATGAAGATCCTGAAATGGGGGGGGTTGGTTTTTATCAACCCTGTATAGGTTGCTGGGTAGTGAGCCCCTTCTTGTGCTGTGAAGTGGGGTGTGCTGTCTTGAGGGTGGATCTTGGTGCCAGCTTGAAATGAACCTATAAATGCCTTGGATCCAGGCCTGGAAAAAGAAGGACATGGGGGACCCATGGCTGAGGGACCCACAAGTAAATTGGGTCCTAGGTGATCTAGTTCAGACATGAGTGAGACAGATGCTGAGGGGCCACAAAATCAGGCCAAGATTGTGGACTCCTAGGAGCCTGTGAGGAGTTGTGGACAGGAAGGTGACAGTTTGTCACCTAAGTTCCTAAGAAGTGTGTGTCAGGGAAGCCCATGGGTCCTGGCACCACACTTCAAATTCTCCAAAAGCACTACACAGTCCTGCAGAGGAGCCCATGAAAATATTGGAAGTTTCTTCCACCCATGGCTGAGTAAATCTCTGCATATCCTCCTGATAAGTGCCAGCATTATGTGGGACCTGGGCATAGCAGGGGAATCCCACTGCCAGCCCTGAGGGTGGCCAGCCCCGTACCCTTATTTCCCCTCCAGCATTTGACCTTGCCTGCCTGCAGGGGCCAGAGCCTGGCCTGATGCTCCAGCTTTTCCTGAGAAGAGGCAAAGGATACTGACAAGGTTGCCAGCTCACTGGATGTGCCTCACTGAAGGGAAATCCCTGGACAGCAGGAGCTCCTCAGCAGGAGCTTGGAAGCCCAACAGCATTTAATTACTCTATTGGATTCAAATTTGGTCCAGGATACTGTCCTCAGAATCCATCCTATTGACAACAGGGGCCTTTGGTTTCTCTGTTTTGGGGGTCATCTTGTAGGATGGACAGCAGCCTTTATTTTCTTGGTTGCTAGTGGCACATCTGCCACCCAGGAAGACACCAGGAACGTCTCCAGACATTGTTAGCCTTCACTTAGACCAGCCCTTCTGTGGCTTCTCTAGGGCGACTCTTCACAAACCAGTGCTGCACCAGAGGTGCTGAGGCCCAGAGAGCATGTACCCCCAGAGGCAGTTTTGTCCTCATCAGAAATGCCAGAGACCTGTCAGAACATATATGTGAGCAGCACCGTGTATTGAAGGCTGCAGACTCTGCTTGTCTCTAGCTCTACACTGTTATAAAAACCACACACTCTTCCACTGCTGGCCCCCATGTTTTATTTATTTACTTTTTAGTATTTGTTTTATTTGGGGGACTGTTTGGGCCACAGGGCTTATTCCTGGCTCTGCTTGCAAGGATCAACCCTGCAGGTGCTCAGGGAACTTTATGTCATACTGGGACTCAAACCTGGGTCAGCCACTTGCAAGACAAGTGCCCTATCCAGTATACTATCTCTCTAGCCCAATCTCTATGTTAGAAGTATCAACTGTGCCCTCCCAACCTCTTAGGCACCTGGAATCCCAGAAATAAGGCCCATATTTAATCCAGGGAATCTTTCTTTCTCTTTTGATTTAGTGTTAGAAAATGGGGACTTAGTGCCAATTGTCCCTCTGTGACCTCGGCCCTGTCTCTTCCCTTCCATGGGATGAGGTGTCCCCTTATGCCCTCTTTGCATGCTAACTGACGGTCCCCCACCTTCTCTTCTAGCACAGCTACCGGGAGGTGGGCATCCTGCTGCTCTACTTGGCCGTGGGTGTGTCAGTGTTCTCTGGGGTGGCCTACACCGCTGAGAAGGAGGAGGACGTGGGCTTCGACACCATCCCAGCCTGCTGGTGGTGGGGTACCGTGAGCATGACCACAGTGGGCTACGGGGACGTGGTGCCTGTCACGGTGGCCGGCAAGTTGGCTGCCTCAGGCTGCATCCTCGGTGGCATCCTGGTGGTGGCACTGCCCATCACCATCATCTTCAACAAGTTCTCCCACTTCTACCGGCGCCAGAAGGCGCTAGAGGCAGCCGTGCGCAACAGCGACCAGCAGGAGTTTGAGGATGTGCTAAGTCGCATGGAATGCGTGTCCCAGGCATCGATGGAAACATCGGGAGAGACCTCACAAGAGGGATGGGCTACAGACCTGGAGGCCCCTGGACGGCCTTCCAGCTCTCACATGTATTAGAATCAGGACTCCCCACTTCCCTGGACCCTGACAGCTGAATCTGAGCACATGCCCCCCGGCCTATGTTTCCCATGGTAGCCTGCCATCCACCAACCTCCTGAGAAGGTGCTTCCTGCAGAGAGTCAGGACAGGATGGCGCTACCCCGAGATTCATGTGTCTGGAGAATAACCCAGAGATTGTAACCCCTGACTTCCCAGGAAGTAGCATGAGTCAGGGGGAGGATGCCAAGAGGCAAAGCTGATGGTTCCTGACCATCAAAGCAGTAGCTTTGTTCACATAAAACCAGAGTTCACCTTGTTTTGCAGATGAGAAGCTGAGAGGGTTGGGGAGGTGCTTCCGTTTCCTGCCTTCCTAACCTCCTCAAGGTGTGGGGCGTCAAGGTTGGAATTCAGGTTTGGCTTTCATTTCCTTTCACCCTATCTCTAAGTTGCCTCACCAAGTCTGCCTGTGGTTTTGAGGGCTGTGTGTATTCCCTGAGGTGAGCTAGAGGGTTATATGAAGCTCTACACATGTAACGGAATAATATATTATTGGAAACCATGCACCAGGTATTGATTTCTATCTAGTCCATCCTGTTAGTATATGTGAAGTGTGTGATGGCATCAAAGGTAGGGAAGGTCCCAACAGATTCCAGTAATGGAGCTCGGGGCTTCAGCTGTCACTTTTCTAGGCGCTTCCAGTAAATCCTGTGAGGGAATTTGCATATCCCACTATACTGGGTGCTGAGGAAAAAGGGACTGGAGGGAGTCCAAGAGAGAGTGTAGACAAGATTGGAAAAGGAGCTTTAAGTCCCCACCCCATCTCCTTACTTTTGGCGCCTTTTACAATGACTTCCTTGTAGATGCTTACTCAGCCAAGCTGGGATAGGAGAGTCATGAGCTGGGGCCTCCCAGGTGGCTTGGAGTCATGTTTTGTGTCACTAAGCAGTATTTTAGTGCATATTTAAAAGTGCTAATGTCTCCAATTTCCTTAAAGTGTCCCCACCCAACTCCAAACCACTTACAGACACCCTGTGTTAGCTCCTAAAGCCTCTGAGCCTTCAATTTATGGATAACTTACTGTGCTGAGGAAATGAAAGGCAAACCAAACACATAGCCTTATACCCTTGGAATTAGAGCCCTGGGTATAAGTAGAAGACCGATTTTATTCCAATAATCACACACACATGCATTCATGATTTCAAAGCACAGTGACTGTCTCAAGTCCCAGAGCCACTAGCTAGAGCAGGATCTATCTAGTGGCCACTAACCGCTAGCAAGAGCAAAGAAAAGTCTTCCTGAGAAACTGACAAGATAACTATCATGTAAGCTGCCTCACTCATTAGGCCCTCGGGCCTCCAGGGGTGATCTCCCAGCAGAGGTATGTGTCAAGATCCAGGTAAAAGGAGGGCTTGTGATATAATCAGTCCAGACATGGATGGATTCTCCAGATTAGATCCTGAGAAATGGGAACAAATCCAAAGAGCCCTCATCAGCTCACTAAGCACACATCTGCCCTCCAGCATGCTCACCTACCAGGGCCCAGAGACTAGAGGACTGCATATACCATCCAAAGGTTGTACTGAAGCTATCAAGGAGCCAATTCCCAGATTTTGGGGCCCAACACACAAGCCCCTAGAGCTGGCATAGGAGATGATCAGGCCTGCAACTTTATCCAGGCTGCTGGTCATTCCAGGTCCTGGTTCATTCACTCCTGGTTGCATGTCTCTGGGAAGATCATTAACAGCAATAAAGAAGCAGGCCCAGGGGCCTGTTTGTGTCTCAACAGAACTGGCTACATGGCATGATTTCCGGGGGATTGGGGAGGCAGGTGAGTGATAAGTGGAGTGTACATTGGAATCCATATTTTTTTTGTATCTGAGATATATTTTGGTTCCTATCTGTCACTTACAACCTGAAATACAGGAATACAGCTGGAACTAGATTGGTCAAAGATAAGTAAGTCATTGTCTTCATTAACTGAAGTGATGAGCTGGGGACATGGCTCGACAGATTGAGCACATGCTTTGCTAACAGGAGGTGAGATTCGAGGTTCAACACCCCGTGCTGCATGGTCCCCTTAGCCCTGCTAGAAGAGACCCCTGAGTACCACCAGGTATGCCTCAAGACCACTTACAAAAACCAAGTTATTATAAACAACTGTTAGAATTAGGGTCTCTGGGTTGTAAGGAACAGAAATGGATGACCTTAGAGGGAAAATGAATTTACTGGTAGGTGTATTGGTTTCTAGTGACTGCCAATAGCAAATATCACATCTGGTGACTTGAAACAATCAAAATATTGGCGACAAAGAATCAAAAGTCAAACTTATCCAGACCAGAAACACACACACACACACACACACACACACACACACACACACACACACACACACACATGCTCAAACCAGAAGCTTCAGGAAACCTCTGTGCCTCTCACAGCTTAGCTTCTGGAGACCACCAGCTCCCCTCAGGTGTTGTCCCCAGGGTTCATCACCCCCACCCCGACTTCTGTTATCCCCACTATCACCTCTCTGAGGGGGATGTCTCATAAAGACATTTTGTGTGGCACTTTGGGTCAGCAATCTTGCCTCGAGACCCTTCCTCACATCTACCAAAGAAACTTTCTCCATATAAAGCAGCTTTTATGTGCTTCAGAGATTCAGTTGTCCCTATCTTTGGAACTCAGAGGAAGTTCGTCCAAGCCATGCAGGAATTTTAGGGCGTCTCAGCAGAAAGACCCAGAACCTCAGGACACCCAGCCAGCCACAGGTACCATCTCCAGCCTTCTGCCCTGCCCTTTTCAACTTCTAGGCCCAATCCTGGGAAAGAGATAATAAGCTTAGTTTGAGTTTGAGGACTCTGTGTTGGAGGGGACAAGGCCACAGTAGTAGACTTCTCATCTATAAAAGATGCATGGCATGAAGGAAAGGGTATAATTCCAGAAACAAGATCACCAAACTAAAGAGGAGGGATGCAACACACAAAAATAGCCTGTGTCCACTGTAGAAGTCCAGTCTTTGCATGCTCTGCACGCTCTCTGCACACCTACCAGCTGTGCAGTGTTATCAATATTTCTAGCACGTAGGAAAGACCTCATACATATCTCAAAGTAGCTGTGTGCCATCCAGGTCCTACTGACAGAGTTTAAGCAAAGGAGTAACTCCATGGACTCATTTGTAAAATAGGAATGATTTATGGATTTAGATACAGGACTGGAGAAAAGGATTGATCCTGAGTTGTCTTAAGGGTTATTAAACTATTATCCCCACCCCCAGGCAATGACAGAAGACTCCAAAGTTATTTTCCTTCTTGGGGTAGAGAACAAAACATATCAATGTGGCATAGGGACTATAAGAAGACATCTAGTCCCAGCAGCTAGAGTGAAAATAACCTCTTTATTAAAGTCAACCAGTGTCCTTAACCTAACACACTCTAATCTTGCACAAACTGGGTATTGATGATGTTTTGGTAGGAGGGATCTCATCACCTTAAAAATGGTCATGGCAGCTTCCCAAAGATCCGGTTGTTTACTCTTTTGAACCAGTTGCTCACTTACTGTTCCTTTTGGTCTTGGATGCTATCATCTAGGTCTGGAGGCCTGTGTGGGGCTCTTTCCTAACTGTCCCTAAGAAACCAAAGATGCTGGATTGCTTTGGAATCGCATTAAGCCTCTGTAATCCTCTGGCACCTAAGATGCTGCATTGGCGCAAAGTCTTCAGCCAAGTTCTCCTGAAAACTTGGCATTGTCCATTTTCTCCATTGACTAGGAAGCTGGCAAATGGTCATGGGTCTTTTGGGAGAAGTACCAGAAATGTTTATGTCACTCTCAGTGCTGAAGCATCTTCCCTGAGAGAATATTTAAGTAGCATATCTCCTATGCCCAGGGCTTTATACCAGTAAACACAAGCCCAGGTATTTAGGGATGCTCTGTTACTCTCCTGACAGTGCCTGTGGAGATGGACCTCGATCTCCTGCAATTAAAGATGTGCTCATTCTGTGGAGCTTGCTTTTGACCCATTTTATATATGTTTGGTGAGTTATTCAAGTCAAGGAAGACCTGGCTGTGTGGCCTTAGGGGAACCACCAGCATGAGATCTAGCTGAGCAGTGGGACCATTTCTGCTTTTTGGGGGGTGGGAGGGAGTGCTACAAGACCAACATCTGGCCTCCCTTCCTCCTCCCTTTCTTAGAAGTCAGGGAAGTCTGTTAGAAAAGCAACCTTTTCCCCCAGCACTCCTGAGCCCAACTTTGTGAGCAAGCACAAAGAGCTCTGGGTTCACTAAGCGTCCTGCTTAGAACTGTTTGTGGGATGGAGCCGCACGCAAGATGGCGTCCAATACCCTCCTTCCAAAACCTTTGAATCCCTTCCGGTACAGGTTGCCAAGGGGTTTGTGGTCTGTGGATTCTATTTCATATAAGACAGTGTTTGGTCTAAGTTTGCCTGAGCCAGCCCTTCAATGGTCAGCACCCAGCCAGCTCCTGGAGCTAGCACAGAGAAAGCAGAACCCCAGGACATGGCTCCAGCCCCAGAAGATCAGCTTCAAAAGAACATTTCTCCTTCCTTCATCAACTTCTGCCAAAAATAATTTCCCCAGAGTGACCCTCCCTTAATTTATGATGCTATCCATAAACAAGTCTCCATAATTCTTTAGGGTCCAAGACCTTCCTTCTCAGAGTTTGGTTTTCACCCTCTAGGCTCAAACCAATCCTTCACTTTCTAGCTAAGCAGATTTGAGAGATAAGCAGGGAGGCAATAAACCAAAACTAGGGCACTTTCTCCTAAAAAACAGAATGTGACTGCTGCTTCTGCCCAGGGCTCTGGTGGATCTTAGATCTTTCCCACTGCCCTCCCGTGGCTGTTCCACTTGTCACCACCCCCTTTGCTGTCAGTGCTCAGCTTTGCTCTAGTGCAGGAACCTGTGAATCCCTATCAGTTGCCAACCTTGGATTTTGAAGACCTGAGTCGTGCCACTCAGGGAGCCATTTTCCCTGCATTTTTCCCGTGCTCCCTCCAATTCTGTTCAGGCTCACTTTATTCTCATTTCCTTCACATTATTCTAGTCATTCGATACAGTGAGAAAGCAACATTCTATCCACAGCCTAGACACTCCTCATTCCTATGTCCTTGACATAGAGATCTGTGTGCCACCTTTAATGCCATGTAACACAAGTAACAACCCGCTACCACTGCATTCTGTAGCCTATGGGTTTCCTAGAGGATGAAAAGAGACCTCATTTTGCCCCATAACAACCCATCCTCTGTGGAGGTTGGAAGCTCTCCAGCAATTCTTAGGGACCCCAGAATTACAGTAATTCTTGTCCAACTGGACAGGACAGCTCAAGACTCAGACCCAGTGGTATAATGCTGCTCGAACTTCAGAGCTCAGCAGCCACCAAGTCTATACCCAATAGGATTCAGGGGCCATATCATGTCAGGGCTCCAACTCAAGGCCTTGCACATGCAAGTGCTAAGGCTGCTTGGGTATCTTCCTGGGTTTTACCCACCTGTGTTTAACACCCCACCTTTCTTAGAGATCTGTGGCCATTAACCATGAGTATCTGTTTCTGTGGAGGAGTGTCTGATTGTGACAACAGAATGCAGCTCTGGAACAATGAAGTGAAAAGTGACAGAATCAGAAGGCCTGTCTAGACTTGAGTCCTGGGACAGAACTGGACCTCTGGAAAGATTAGAATGAGGGCAACACAGAGATTGAGGGAGTTAGAAACCCCAAATAACCTCTTGTGGACACTGCAGTGGGTAGGCAGAAGAGACAGCTGCCCTTATGTTGTATCACTTAGCTCAAGCACCAAATCCAAGAATGAGTCAACACCACATTTGGTCTCATGCTCATCTCACTGCTGATGATGGAAGGCCATGGGGACAATTACTGGTGGTCTCAGATAGCAGAGGGGTCATTCTATGGGGATTAAGTGGGTGCCATCACTAAAATGAAGAACAGGCACTTATTGCTTGTGTCGATTTCTCAAACAGCTTAAACAAATTTCTTGCAAATACAAAGGGTCCAGCTCACTGAACAACCCCCAGAACAAGTTTGAGAAACCCAGAAACCCTGCAGGCCTCCAGGGATTCAAAAATTACCTGGCAGAAAAGAACCTACATCCCATATTGGCGACATGTGCCACTGCAAACAGATGTGCTATACTTGAAATGGATTCCTCAGGCTCACTGCCAGCCAATCCATATCATGGCCCATATGCCAAGTCCTTCGAAAAGAAAAAGGACAATCTGTCATGGGTGAAGAAAGCTCTCAGCAAGTACAGCCCTTTATATGGAAGTCACTACATAAAGAGCTAGATTAGTAAAAATTATGACACGCCACCACACTCTCAGAAACCCAGCAGAGAAGCATGACAGTCAGTGCTGCAGATTGAAAGCTATTCCACAAACTGTTCTGCAGGATTTCTGCAGCAGTGATCTACACTCACTTTTTAATATGATTCTGTCCCCTCCCTCTAGTGGAGCTATTTTTTGTTTTGGGGCCACACCCAGCAGTGCTCAGAGGTCACTCCTGGTAGTGCTCAGGGATACTGGAGATCAAACCTGGGCTGGCTGTGTGCAAAAGCTCTACCCACTGAACTCTCTCTGGCCCTGTAGAACTTTTACTATTCAAAATGCAGGGCTGGGCTAGAGAATTATTCCTGAGTAAGGAAGGGACTGATCACAAGAGGCCAAAAACCTCTTTTCTCTGAATGCTGGCCCATGCTGGCTGGGTTTCATTTAACAGACTAGGGTAAAGTATATCAAAGGGATTCTAAATCCAGATTCTTTTCTCATCCCTGCAGGATGGATCCCTGCCTTGAGCCCCTTCTCTTCACTGTTCCTTTGCCTAACTACCTCTTCCTCACTTTTTTTAAAATTTTTACTGTGATCATAATGGCTTACATATCTTTCACAGTAGTATTTTAGGCACATATTAACATTGAATCAGGGGAATACCCATCACCAAATTTGTCCTCCCATCCCAGTTCCCTTTCTGCAACCCATATACCCCACCATCACCCCCCAGGCTGCTAGAGTAGGTGGACCCCTCTTTGTCTAGCTTACTATTAGTGGTCATATATCTGTTTGGTCCTGGTACCCTCCTTTGCTTCCCCCTCTATTTAAGAGGCGGAGCTAGATAAATCGAGTTATGTGGTTTTGTTGGAAGGAAAGAAAAGCAATAGAATGGGGTACAAAATAAGAAAAAAAATAAATAAAATAAATAAATATAATAATAAATAAATAAAATAAATAAATAAATAAAGAAGTGAAACATTTTGAAAATGTGCAGAGACCTAGAAGCTTTCAACCTCAGTTTGAGAGAGGACATGAAAAAGGTAATTGAAACTCCACAACAATACAGAAAGAAGTATCAAATTAAATATCCAGTGAGCACTACAGCAATAAAGACAAGCACCACACAATAGTCTCGGTTCTGAAATCAAATCATGGCGGAGTGCAAAAAGAGAAAGATAAAATAAAATGAAATAAAATAAAATTGGATATCAGCTTCAATATCTACACCAAAATAAAGACGTCAAAAAAATCGATCAATAAATAAATGTGTAGAAAGATGATTATTTTGTGTTTTTTTTTCTTTTTCCCCCTGCATAGGCACATTAAGTATTGGAGATAATATAGAGGGAATTCCCTTGGCCTAGGAGTTACAGGGTTTCTCCACCCCTGAAGTATACTGTCACGGGTTTAACTGTAGACTCCTTGCATGATCATTTACTCTCCCCTCGGTGCTTTTGTGGTGTATGGAAGACTTCTGCTTCGTCTTGGATGGTAAAATCAGACCTCTGAATCTAGAGATCATGATGACTGTGCAGCTCAGGGAATGGAGCTTATAATGAAGTCTTTCTTTGTGGTCCTAGGAGTTCTGCTTCTTCAGTGTCGTTTTAATCCATCTTCTGTAATTGGTGGTCTTGGTCATTATGTTGCTCCTAGGATGGAGCCTGGGATAAAGTCTTTCATTCTGTTTCCGGAAGACCCGTTCAGTTGCGGTTGTCTCAGTCAGACCTCTGGAGTTGGAGATCTTGTTTGTTGAACAGATCGTAGACCAAAAGCTAGGCTAGAGCTTTTTGTTGCTGTTGTTGTTGTTGGTCCTGGGATGCATACTGTCGAGTCCTGGTTGTAACAACCAGTCATCTGTATATAGCGATCTTGGCTTTTGCTCAGGTCAAAGGCTGACATGTTTTCTGATTTTGTCTTATCGTTAGCTGATGGAGGACAATTTGCTCTTAGATCAAGTTGTTCCCATTTCCTCGTTGTCAGATTATAAATTTAGAACTGGCGCATGTTGGCATCAGAGCAGCATTATGAATGCCCCGGAGGGGATTTGGTTCCTGGAGCTGTTGTGGAGAACCCTGTCATTTCTATGTCTGGGATCGAGGAGTCAAGGCTGGACGGTCGGTGTCTAGTTCCCTGGAGTCTAAGTTGGTTCCACATGACATACATTCAGGGTGAGAGATGTCCCTGTGTTGTAAGGAAGTATGAATTCTTAGCCCTAGTAGATAAGAGCTTGTTTTTACATGTAAAATTTCCCCTTTGTTTAATATGTCTTTGCAGGAAGAAGTGGTGCTACATTAGATTGTTGGTGGATTTTTGGGGGTGGAGAGAGAAGAAAACACACATGCCAAAAACTAAAAATATATATGCTCACACATATCTGAAGAAAAAGTTTCTTTAAAAAACAAAAGATTAAATAGGAGAGATAGCATGGAGGTAAGACGTTTGCCTTTCATGCAGGTCATGGGTTTGAATCCCGGAGTCCCATATGGTCCCCCGTGCCTGCCAGGAGCAATTTCTGAGCCTGGAGCCAGGAATAACCCCTGAGCACTGCCGGGTGTGATCCAAAACACACACACACACACACACACACACACACACACACACACACACACACACACACACACACACACAAAGATTAAATAAAAGACGTAATTAAAGGAACAAAGTGGGTCCAGGAGAGATAGCATGGAGACAAGGCATCTGTCCTTCCTGCAGAAACATACACACACACACACACAAAGATTAAATAAAAGAAATAATTAAAGGAACAAAGTGGGTCCAGGAGAGATAGCATGGAGACAAGGCATCTGTCCTTCCTGCAGAAGGAATCCCGGCATTCCACATGGTCCCCCGTGCCCACCAGGGGCGATCTCCGAGCATAAAGCCAGGAGCATCCTCTGATGCCTAGAGTTACCCAAAAAAAGCAAAAACAAATCAAATAAAAAAACAAAAACTAAAACTAAACAAAACAAAACAAAAAAATGGACAAGAATAAAAAAGAAGAAAGAAAAAAAAAGGGAGGAAGTGAAGCGGGAGATTATTTTACATTTGGGGAGAAACAGGGTAAGAGGTAGTGTTATTGTCTATACTTCTGATGAAAGTATAGGCTTCCCCATTGTCTTTTGAAATTTCCTTGTGAGGTGTGCGGTCCAGGCAAGGAGGTCTTGGGTAGAGTTCTTGCAGTGGGGGTCCTTTGGTGCTAGTTCCAGTATCAAGCCACGGTCCCCATTAGGGAGAGGTGATTAGGAGGGCCACACTGCATGAGTCAGTCGGGGTGTTGGTTGTATTTTCTTGCCAGGAACGAGGTGAGAGCTTGAGTGGGTGTCTCTTCACTTGGGTGGTGGGTACTGGTTCGTTGGGGTACCTCTTCCTCACTTTTAAAGCACAGGCTCATTAACTGGTCAGGAAAAGCTCCCATTGACAAACCAAAACTGACTGGTTCTGGATCACCTCCCTCCTTCCATCACAACATAGTACTTTGTTAATCAAACACTGTCAGCAACTGGAAATAACAGAGAGGTAGTACAGAGATAGTAAGCAGGTAGGGCAGTTGCCTTGCATGCAATCAAAACCCATATGGATCCCCCGAACACTGCCAGGAGGAATTCCTGAGTGTAGAACTAGGAGTAACTGCCAAGTTTTGGGTATGACCCAACAAGCAAAAATAAACACCCCCTCCACAACAAACCACTCATCTTTTTTAATTTATGAAGATAAAATGGGGTTGAAGCAATAGTACAGCAGGCAAGGTGCTTATCTTGCATGTGGCCAACCGGGATTCAATCCTCAGCATCCCACATGGCCTCTTGAGCACTGCCAGAGCATTTCCTGTATGTAGTAGAGCCAGGAGTAACCCAGGCATCATCCAGTGTGCCACACTTCACTTCCACCAAAAAAAGTTATTATAAATTATGATTTTGAGTAAAAAGGATGACCAAAGAAACTAGGTTCTCAAATGACTTGATTTCAACTGCCATCAGCCAGTTTCTCATCCATGTTACAACAAAATTATATAGACGGAACTTTCTTTGAGGAACCTATTTTATTTCCAGTCCCATGAGCTTGGCCAAGCCAGCTGGTCTGCAGGGACTATGTGTGGCTGTCTACATCCCTGAAATCCTGCTCAATATCCACATACAGCAGGTTTCCAATGACAATTTACTCCTTCCCAACCTTCCTCCCCTACTTTCCCAGCAATAAACAGCACAGAGGCATTGCCACGAAGGCTCTCAATCATAGGCCATGGATGATCTCATTGTTAGAAAGAGGACAGTCCATGGTCTAAAGGACAGTTTATTTAAGACAAAGTGACAAAATCTAGGAAGAATGAGGGGAAAAGGCATTTTGAACATAAAAACACACATGATCTGTTCAAATGTAGGGGAAAAGGCAATGGAGGAAGCCATTTCTCATACATATACAAATTGCTGACCTCAATTGATTATTTACATCCAAACCTTACAAAATAGCATTTCTAGTCAGCATTTCAGCCAGTGTTACTCATTCTGTTACAAAAAGTTAAAGCTACAAACTTCACATCTTTAAGTGTACATCTGAAACAGCATAGAAGCTTCTTTTTTTTTCTTTTTCAAGTTGGCCTAAATGCATGCTGGTGGAAGAAAAAAATTTTTACCTCCAAACTCAAATAAGAACATAAATCCCAAGGATAATAAATATAGTCCTGATGAAAAGACAAACAAACGGTCTATGAAATAGGGTGTGAATTAGGCAGGGACAGCTTTACAAAAAATAAAGAGCTGCATCATTGGAGGCAATGTGGTAAGCTATAAAGGGCACTGGATTAAGAATCGGAAGACCTGGGTGTGGATCCAACTTGGCATGTTCAAGTTACTTGGTACTGAGCATCAGATTTTCTCTCTAAGACTTATCCTTATCTGTAACATGAAGATACTAATCATTCTATTGCCCAGAGTTACTGAACTTTAAACAGGGCTAGGGCTATTCAGGTTACTTTTATTCAGTGAGCTGGATCCTTTGTATTTGGAAGAAATTTGTTTAAGCTGTTTGAGTATCAAGTTGTTCAGAGACTGTTACAAGCCTTTTAGTTATCTGGAGGTCTATAATGATACCATCTTTCTCGTTTCTGACATTGGGGAAAGTGATTTGGTTTTGAATTGTGTAGAGTTTGTCTGTCTATGCGAATCTTGCCATGTGTGTTATCATCTATTCATCTTTTATATGGGATGGGAGTCTCTTTTTCTGGATCTATTTCTGGTCTCTTCCCCTGTAAGCTTGTTCTTGGGATCAAATTTTTCTGACCTGTTATTCTCAACATTTGACTTGAGTCACAAGTGAATCTTCCATAACTTTAATAAAAGTCTGATTTCTTAAAAACAATTTTTATATAGTTTCTTGCATCTCGTAGGTCTACCTTGCATCTAGAATCTACAGCTGCAGAGTTGAGGCATTATTCTTTTTATAAGGGGGGGGGGTGATGGTGGCTCCCCAGCAATAACCCATAAATTATCAGTTCACAATGTGGGAGGAAGAGAAAGGGTATATGGTAATCAAGGAATAGAATCAAGGCCCCTGCATTAAAAGCATGCACTCCAACCCTCTGCACTACCTCCCTAGCCCCATGCTTATAGTTCTTAATTTGCTTCAGAGTTCTGGTTCCTTCCAGCTGCCTATGTCTCCATCTAACAAGGTAAAGAACCAGGTCAGCAAGCTAAGCACTCACCCACTCACATAATTGAGAGACGAGACAAAGGCAAAAAAGAAAAACAGAAGTTTGCTTTAAAATTAGTGATAAGGGACTGGGGGGGGGGCAGAGTGATAACACAGCAGGTAGGGCACTTGCCTTGCACATAGCCAACCTGGGTTCGATCCCCAACATCCCATAGGTCACCCAAGCCTGCCAGGCAGGAGTGATTTCTGAGTGCAGAGCCAGGAGTAAACCAAGTGTTTCTGTATGTGGCCCCAAAACCAAAGAAAAAAGTTACTGATGAAGAATGACTAGGAAAATGAGCATATCCTAGGGAATTTGAGGTTTTTCAAAAAAAGTTGATTAGATGTGACTCATCTCTCAGGAGAGAACAAGTGAGCTCTCTAAGAGTTCTGTGGAAGATTGAGTCATAAAGGCTCAAGCAATGACTGACTCAAGGCTCCAGGAGAGTGAGCTAATTTCATATTTGAGGAGAAAAACGACAAGGACACATCACTTTGGTGTTCTGTTGCTGGAAGGCCTGTGTGGCTTGTCAGGAAACTGATCTAACCCAAAATAAACTGAGGTTTAGCCCGAAAGTGTCTAGGGAGAGCCAGGGCTTTGTCCGCAGTGGGACTAGTATGTTGGATGGGCACTGGCTGGAAACAAAATCAACTCCAGACCAAGAGCCATGAATATTCATGGGAGACAACAGAACCTTCTTTCACTTGGATGTTGTCTGAAAGATTGCCTGAAAGGATGGGCATTCCCTGTGTATATTTTTTTCCAAAGGCCACCAAACTGGTCAGTTCACCATCACAGCAGATTGTGGGGGTGGGGGGGATGATGCATGCTCACGGCTTTGATCTTTCAAACTCACTTGGCTGTTGGATTTGCCTATTCAGCGATTTCCCAATGGAAAAAATGTCAGCTAATTTAGTCTCTGCAAGAGATGGCGGTGGACTTCTTTTTGAAAAAGGCCCACAGCTTTCCTTGTCCCTGTTCATATGGGCCCACTGCATGATGCTGAGAAGTCTCATTCTGCCACTCATTAGCTAGGCTGCCTAGCTGCTTTCCCAGAGCCTGCTTCTTCTCTGAGATGGGAGAAAAAGTATCCAACTCACAAACTCAGCAATATCAAGTCTACTAGCTCAGCGCCAGGCAGCATACTGGCTGCCTTTCCTATAGTGAAATTTCTAATGCTACTTTAGCTTCTATTTTGTTTTAAGTCTTACAGACCAAACTGTCCCTTGTATTTGAAAAATTCACTTCCAGAGTAAAGGAGAATCTGAGTGCCAAGGAGGGGGTCTCACTGTTCTCACGTGCGAGAAATGAGAGCAATCAGGGAGTCAAGTCACAGTGCCTTAAGGTGAAATAAAATTAGCATCCCTACCTGAGAGGTCACAGAAAAGCTGGCATTGCCCAGTAGTGTGGCAGATGGCATGTAGCCTCAAACCATGGGATCAGTGCTGTCCCCTGCAAGCCTGCTGGAAGCCCTGAATCTGGCTACAGGCTTCTTGTCTGTTCTTGGGCAGCTAGCACAGAGCTCAAGGAGAGTCCAAAGAAAGCTTGTGTCTCCCCGTGGGAATCTCTTCCTAGCCATTCACCTGGTGAGTACCCATTTCCTAGAATCCTTAACCAAAACTGATCTCCCTTTCTTCCATCAGAGAAGGGGTTGCATAGTTCAGTGAACCAGGAGCCAGGAGCCTCAGGTCTATTCCTGACTCCCCTTTCCCCTTATTCTATCATTCTGGCCATGCCCTCTCCCTCCTGAAGCTCCTCAGACAAAGGTGCCCACTGTCTCTCTGGCTCTGTCAGACCACATAGCTGGGCTGAGTCTCCTGGAAAACGAATCTTAGTACTGTACATCCTTCACAGACCCCTGAACAGTGAAAGGAAAGAGAGATCACCTACTTGAACATGGGTCATAAAAGCAATGCCCTCCACAGCTGTCTTTAGGGAAAATGGAGCATAATGTCATGGGGGTGACCTCCCCAACAATGACAGCTGCAGAAACTCTTCCACTTTTGTGGCCTGAACAAGCTCCTCTGTTTGCTCAGAGTTCCTGCTGGGCTTGGCCCCTCAATGGTTCATGTCTCCTCCCCTAAGGCACTGGGCAGTATCAGAGCTGCGACTTGAGGCAGTTGGGAGATGGATGGAAGACACTGAAATAGCAAAGGCTGATTTGGGTAGAAAAAGTAAACGACAACTACTCCAGGCTTCCCCTGGGACACTGTCTGTGGCTCCAGGACCAGGATTGACCCTCTCAAGGCAGACGCTGGGTGTTAAGAACTGGCCTGAACCGAATGTGTCAACCCAGCCCTGCAAAGAGCAATGCAGGCTCTGGGAGGGAAGTGGAGGTCACCCAATCTCTGGGGTCCTCCGCCCTCGTACTCCACAGTACCGTCATCTTCCAGAAGAGGCGAATGGTTGAAAACTGTACCTGTACAGAGATGCCTCCACACAAAGTGGGGGAATCTGGTCATAATTTATATATATCTCTATGTGCATATTCATATGTTTCTTAAAAGTCTTCCTGAAAAAACCAATGAAAGCCACTGAGAGAACAAAGAAAGACAATGCATGATGTTTCCTGTTGTCCTGCTGGACTCTATGCCTGGGGTTTAAATTCTGAGTTGAAAGCACTGAGAAAACCATTTGAAATGAGCTGACGGTTCTGACACACGCACGAAGATGGCCTGGTGACTGTGAATATTCCTGAGCTCGCAGAGGTGCAGAGACACCAGCCAGCGCTGCTGACAAGCTCCAGTGGCCTGGGGGCACCCAGGAGGTCAGCTGTGGACACAAGCCCCCCTGCACGGGGCCAGCACTGCTCAGAAGTTCTGCTGCCTCCGCTTCTTTGCCTCAATGGCATCCAGGATTGGCTGCCGCTTAGATTGGTACTTCTGTCGGATCTCTTCGATCTCCTGCTCCATCATGGGGTCCAGGGCCAGCAGCCGCTTCTGCAGATCCTCCACGGTCCAACTCTTGAGCTGGGAGGGAAATGCAAAGTGTGGTCATAACAGGGCAGCAGTACAGTGGAGAGAGGGGAAGTGGCAGGGATGGGTATAGGTGGGAATGCCAACTCACTACGCATCTGAATGACACAACCACCAGGCTTTTTGTGGGAACCTGCAGGAGCTGTCAGTGTTAAGCTATTTGATTTTCTGGGTCTCAATGAAAGCTTACTGAATAACAGTTTCATTTCTCTAGCTTTTTAATTAATATAATTCCAATTTTAGTATATGCGTTTGTCAAAGTGAGCACTCCAGCTTTTTAATTAATAACAGGCTCATTGTTAATAAATTAAAGTCAAAGGAACAATACTTTATGTAGACAGAACCACAATGACCTCAGAGTTTTGGTACTAATCACGAGCTGGCATCAGTGACTATAGCTCTCTTCCGAACATCACCCCCAGGTGCTGACTCCCTCACCCCAAGGTCTTGCGCTGTGACACTTAAGAGCACTTAGTAAATGATTTATTAGGGACATTTCTTCTAGTAACAGAAAACAACCTGGGGTGGGGGGTTGAGGGTAGAGAATGAAGAAAATCCAAACTCCTGAGATTAAATTCCCACCATCCAGGAGACAAGCAGGATTTCAGCTATATATTAATAATACATATGTTAATAAATTATTATTGGTCAGCACTAACATAGTATTTTCAAGACAACATAAAAAGCCTTACCATTTTGCTCACTTTGTCCTCACCATATGTCTGTCATTTGGTGTATTAGGATTATTCCCAATTTACTGATCAACAAGGCAAAAAAGGGCAGCTAAGAATCTTGCCTGGGACCACTGAGCAGCAGAAACAAGATGCAAACCAAGGCAGTGTCACTCCACAGTTATGCCCTTAGTCAGCATCAATCACTAGCTAAAAACTGACCCATGGGCCCGGAGAGATAGCACAGCGGCGTTTGCCTTGCAAGCAGCCGATCCAGGACCAAAGATGGTTGGTTCGAATCCCGGTGTCCCATATGGTCCCCCGTGCCTGCCAGGAGCTATTTCTGAGCAGACAGCCAGGAGTAACCCCTGAGCAGCGCTGGGTGTGGCCCAAAAACCAAAAAAAAAAAACAAAAAAAAACTGACCCATGAGAGCAAATTTGAGTTCCAGCTTAGCCTTTGCCCAACACTGCAAGGTGCTACTGATGGTAAAAAGGAAAGAATTGGAGGACAGAAGCAATAGTATAGTAGGTAGGGCACTTGCTTTGCACATTTCACACCTGGGTTCAATCACATTCCACATGGTCCCCTGAGCTACTGACAGGAGTGCTTCCCAAGTATAGAGCCAGGGGTAAGCCCTGAGCACAACTAAGTGTGTCCCCAAAACAAGACAAACCAACAAAATTAAAGAATTAAGTGGGATCATGGCTGTAGTACAGCCTTGGCATGGGTCATGGTGTGTGTGGTGTGTGCCTACATGGCAGAGTCCATGTTCCTTCCCAGAGTCCAGGAACCTGGGCCTGTGAGTAGGGACAAGTGGAGAATGTGTTACACTGGTTCAGTCCTGGCAGCAGGGATGGAAGGGCAGAAATTTTTACCAGATCAGGTGGAACTCAGCTCTTCTGGGGGATGCACAGAAACACACACTCCCCCCACCCCCCCACCTTCTGGAGGCCTCCGCAGAAAGTCAGGAAAGTAGCAGAGGGAGGTGAGTGCAAGAGCCCCTTTCTGTGCCCCCTTCCTTTACAGGGTTGGAAGTGAGCAAATATAAGGTGCTATAGTACCTCTGGAAAAAGGGCTTACAGACCTGTCACCACAGGAATTTGAAGTCGGAGGGAGCCTTAGAAGCAAAAGGTTCATTGTAATTTGTAAAGACCCAGTTGTGTGGGGAGCACAGTGAGAGTAAGTAAGGCTGAAAATACCTTTCTTCTCTGCCTTTGGTTTTCTATCCTCTAGGCTGGTGTTCTTGGCCCATGGAGGTGCCAAAGAGTGATACCTGCTTCATCCTTAACTTTCTTAGCTCTTAGGGTCAGAGAAATAGGCCAATGGGTAGGGCACTTGCTTTGCTTATAGCCAACCAACCTAAATTCAATTCTTGGCACCCTCTATGGTCTTCTGATCACCACCAGAAGTTATCCCTAAGAACCACCAGGTGTAGCCCCAATGTAAACAAACTTTTTCTCCTTCTCCAAATGGAAAATGCCTTAGACTTAACACTGAAAGATCTGGGTAGCTATAAGGTTAATACTGAGGCTCAAAGATCCTAGACCTCCACTGGCTTGAACTGGCTTGAACTAAGATTCACTTTTCTGAGCCTTAGTTCCCTTGTTCAGTCAGCAGGCAACACTGAGCTTCTCCAGCCCTGAAAAAGGATGAGGGCCAAAGGTGTGGCTGGGTGTGGTGTCTTAGAGCAAAAATTCATCTGGTAGGGACTGACAGATACCAAGGAATCTGTAAGAGGGAATTCTCAGTGTTGCCACAATTAACTGCTATTACTATTACTCTAAATATTATTACAAATGTTGTTGAAAAATCCACAAATAATCTCTTATAAGCAAATTATTCCCATAATCTTTCTAAAACATGATTAAATAAGTAAAAAAATATTCTATAAGTAAAAAAATATTCTCTATTTTGAGCTAACAATGTTAAAGGCTGACACTTTTCCACAGCTCCAGTTAGCTGATTTATTTCTCAACAAGACTGTCCATCCATCCACTGTCAAAGACTCATCACGAACTAATCACAAACTTGCCAGGCATTGCTCAAGAAACAGAAAACTTAAGTGAAAATGACATTAAAAACTGTCCAAGGGTAGAGAGATAATTGAAAGGGCTGGGCATATGCTGTGCATGAAGCTGGAATTTGACTGATTCCCACCATCACATGGACTCATGAGTTCTTTGGGAGTTCCCCTCCAAAAAACATATTCTTATAAAGTTTACATTTTAGTGATACCAGATGGACAAACCACAATACAATAAAACAGAAAATTGCTCTTACATTAAAAGGAAGTATGGATGCAGGAAAAAAAGCAGTGTTGGCCAGAAATGTAGCACAGCAGTAGGACATTTGCCTTGCACATGGCCAACTCAGGATGGACCTGGGTTTGATTCCCAGCATCCCATATGATCCCTGGAGCCTGCAAGGAGCGATTTCTGAGTACAGAGCCAGGAGTAACCCCTTAGTGTTGCCAGGTGTGGCTCAAAAAATGCATAGTGAAGGAAGTAGACTTGGGAAGGGACACTTGATTTTTTGTATTTCTAAGGATGGAGAGTCAGAGGCAGATGAAGAAGGGAAATTAGTGGAATTGAACTGGCTTTCCCACTTGTCCTGATATTTTTGGTAAGCCTCTCCTGAAGGCTTCAGCTTCCCCATTTGTATGAGAGGGGATCTCAAAGGTCACCACTTCTCAGTGAGAACCGCCTTAGAATCAAAAGTTAAAGAACAGGTTCCTGAGACCGAGACCAGTGGGATAGGGGTGGGGTCATTTGTCTATCTGTAGTCCGAAGCACCTCATCTGGGTTGTCAGGACTGGCTCTAGCCTACCATAATCTTGGAATATGTAGATTTAAAAATGAGTGAATAAATGAGGTAAATTATTGTTTGATGGGGCCGGGCGGTGGCGCTAAAGGTAAGGTGCCTGCCTTGCCTGCGCTAACCTTGACGGACCGCGGTTCGATCCCCAGGTGTCCCATATGGTCCCCCAAGCCAGGAGCAACTTCTGAGCACATAGCCAGGAGTAACCCCTGAGCGTTACTGGGTGTGGCCCAAAAACCAAAAAAAAAAAAAAAAAAAAAAAGTATTGTTTGATATGAAAAGTGATTTCAGTCTATCTTTAGATGGGTGGGATATTATTTTGTTGTTTATGGGCCACACCTGGCAGTGCTCAGAATTTTCTCCTGGTTCTGAGCTCAAAAATCACTCCTGCCAGAAAACAATATGGAATACTGGGGATCAAACCCAGGTTAGCTGCATGCAAGACAAACACCCTACATGCTGTACTGTCATTCTGGTCCCATGAGTGGGGATATTTTCTGTGCCTAAAAACGCACTGTATGAATTTAACTTGTTAATATATCAATTTTCCTATGGCGAAATTGGTTTCATTATCTCTCATTTTTGCTTATTGCTTAAAGGAGCAGTTCCAAAGAACCAAATAACCATGTTAATGAGGATTTACTATAATTAAATCTTACCTAATCAGACTTAATCAGGAAGAGAGACAGACTAAAGATGCTTCTCAAACACCTTATCTGATAAGCATGGTGCTTCCCGCTTATTTTCCTATGAGCAAAGTTCTCACAGAGAGATTGCTGCACCTCTGGTGGAATATCTGTCTCTCCCACTGATTTCCATCAGGCTTCTTTGCCCTTAATTCTAAATCTGGAGGCAACCTCAAGCAGCCTTGCCTTTTATCTCCACCACCTTCAGACTTAATTTACTTCCCAGACACCATGAGGATATAAGTTACATCTCACCTATCAGAACATAGCTGGCCACTGCTAATGAGTCAGTCACACCACCGAGTATGGATTTTTCTATAGGGTGGGGTGGGGGACGGACACAAGCTCCAAGGCTGGGTTCAAGGCATCACGCATAGCATTTCACCTTCCTGGTCCTTGGTGGTAGAAATCGATTTCAAAGGCTCCTCATGTGAAATCCTGTGGTTCTATAGATTTCCACAGCGGCTCCTGCAGGAGCAGGCTGAGACTAGTGAGGTGGCAGCTAGAACGGTTTTCAATCTCAAGGAAATATGTTTTAGCATCTCCCCTTTTGGGTTTAAGCAGCCTCTCTACTGTGATCCTCACATTTAGATTCTCAAATCCAAATCAGCTTTCAGGATCCCACATCAGACCAACACTGACTGCACATGTCAGGCCTTGAATGTTTTGCTCTATGACGGGTCTAAAACAAAACTCAGGACCCCCAGCCCTCCTTCAGCCCAACCCTCTTCTTCTACCGCACTTCCTTCACAGAGGCTCAGTGCTTTTGAAGCAATGAGTAAATATCCCTCTTAGGTGAATGGAAGCCAGAATCCAGGGAGCATAGTGACGCTGGTCACCAAGGACACCAAGTAAGGGGCAGGGGACTCAGCCATGAGAAAGAAGGGGCTTCTGTTCTCCAGAAGGTACCTCATATACAAGCCCCTGCATTTCCATGCTCTCTCACATCACTTCAGGGCTGTATGGACAGATAAGAAAGCCCACAACTGGGGGCCAGAGCAATAGCACAGCAGGTTTAATCCAGGCATCCCATATGGGTCCCTCAAGCCTGCCAGGAGTAATTTCTAAGTGCAAAGCCAGAAGTGATCCCTGAATGCCACCAGGTGTGCCCCCCCCCCAAAAAAAAAGGAAAAAGGAGGCCGGAGTGATAGCACACCGGTAGGATGTTTGCTTTGCATGCAGCTGCCCAGAACAGACCTAGGTTTGATCCCTGCCATCCCATGTGATCCTCCAAGCCAGAAGCGATTTTTGAGCGCATTGCCAGGAATAACCCCTGAGTGTCACCAAGTGTGGTAGGAAGGAAGGAAAGGAAGGAAGGAAGGAAGGGAAGGAAGGAAGGAAGGAAGGAGGAAGGAAGGAGGAAGGAAGGAAGGAAGGAAGGAAGGGAAGGCAGGCAGGCAGGCAGGCAGGCAGGCAGGCAGGCAGGGAGGGAGGGAGGGAGGAGGGAGGGAGGGAGGGGGGAGGGAGGGAGGGAGGGAAGGAGGGAGGGAGGGGAGGGGAAGGAAGAAGAGAAAGAGAGAAAAGAAAAGAAAGCCCACGACTGCCCTCTCTATTAGAGATGCTGAACATAACTTCATTCTTGGGCATTCAAACAATTGGGGGATCAATGAAACAATCCAAGGGTGGAGAAGTGCTCTTTCAGAACAAGTCAAGTGAAGGAGAGGCCAGGGGCTTGTTTCTGAAGGTATGGTGAAGCTGAAGAAAACAGATCAGCATGAGGGCTTTAGGCATTCTTCCTGGGGAAGTCACAAAAGGAAGAACAAACTGAAATAAGCCTCCTAATCACAACTATTAGAAGTCCCAGCTCATTTGAGTGCTAATCAGTATTGAGAAATAGCAAAGGCTGGGCCTGGAGTTGCATGGACAGCTCTGATGCCACATGGATATAGCTCACTCCTGACTCATTTCACAGTTTGTATCCTCTTTTTTTTTTTTTTTTTTTTTTTTTTTTTTTTTGTGGTTTTTGGGTCACACCCGGCAGTGCTCAGGGGTTACTCCTGGCTCCATGCTCAGAAATTGCTCCTGGCAGGCACAGGGGACCATATGGGACGCTGGGATTTGAACCGATGACCTCTTGCATGAAAGGCAAACGCTTTACCTCCATGCTATCTCTCCAGCCCCAGTTTGTATCCTCTTGCCCTCACTGCCTCTGCCCTTTCTCAAGAAGGCTGAGTCCTAGAAGGCTAAGTCCTAGACCACACAACTCCCTGCAGACAAGTTTTTCTTCAAAGATGAGGTCCCTGCCCTACAGTAGATAATGTCACAATTTCACCATCTGGTTTCAGCCAGACCCAATGCTCTCTCATCCTGTATCCCAGAAAAAGGGGAAAGACTGGGGGAATAATGAAAGTGCCTCACACCACATATACTTGGATCTCACACTCCCAAAGACCACACTCAGGAGATGCATGACTTCAAGCAAATTTCTCGGTCTCTATGGGATTCAGGTTCCTCATCTGTAAATGAGAATGATGCTTGCTTTGCTGCCTTCAGTCAGGAATGAATGCCAGGGGTATTCACACAGCACTGAATGCAAAGAACTACTGCTAAGATCCAGTGGCTTAGTTCAAGGTTGGTAAGGCTAATGAAATAGCCAGTCAGCCAGCTCTCTGCCAGCAGGTCCCTCAAGCCCGGAACACTCCAGCCACTGTGTGCATAGGCAGTGTGTGGGACTGGAGTGTTAGCACAATGTTGCCTTACATGTGGCCAATCGGGTTTGATCCCGGTATCCTTTATGGTCCCCTGAGCCAGCCAGGAGTGATTTTAGAATGCAGAGCAAGGAGTAACCCCTGAACACTGCCTAGTTTGGCCCCAAAACAAACCAAAAAAAAAAAAAAAATCAGTATGTGCTGGAGTGTTAGAGTATAGTGAAGAGCAATAGTGAGGAGAAGGAAAGAACTAGAACTAGAGTAACTGAGAAAGACAGATATGAAATAATGGGGAAGAGGAGCCAAGAGGATTTAGGTGTATTGATGGTACTAAGAAAGGACAGAGCTAAATATCAAGACCACAGAGTCAACAACACTAAAGTCATAAGACCCAAACTTTAACAACCAAATATAAGAAGCTGCCTGTTACAATGGCAGGCTTCAGGGACATAGGGACATAGAACATAGATGCGATGATATCTAGGAACATTGGTGGAAGAAGGCTGACACCGGTGGTGGGATTGGTGCTGAAACATTGTATATCTAAAACAACAGTGAATAACTTTGTAAATCACAATGCTTTTTATTAAAAAAAAAAAAAAGAGTAAGAGTGACGAATGAAATCTTTTTTTTTTTTTTTTGAAAACAGAATATGTGAGCATCATAGATAGTAACTGTGGCTGCAATAAGAACTGAGTTTGCTGCGATCACAAGGGGGCGCAGGGCACAGACCACACACAGAGAAAGGTATCTCCAGTGAAATCTATGCATAATCAGATGTATCTGGCTTGCTTTCTGGGGCAGACTGTTGCAAAGAATTCTGATTCCTAGTACCGACACAAATGCAGAAGGCTGATAGGAACTGCTTTCTCAAATGACCTTAGCATCCTAGAAATTCTAAATTACACCCTGTCAACATCAGTTACACAACTGGTTTGGAGACTGAGAAGATCCGGCTGATGTTGTGTCACAAGATTAACTTGTAGGAATCACACTCACAATCAATCCTTCTTAAATTGGCAGCCAAGCTAAATACATTAGAGATTCATGCGGCCTAGGCAACAGAGGTGTACAGTGAGTATGTTTCACACCCAAGGGCTGAGACCTATTTCAAAATCCTCCTCCTCTGCTTGAGAAATTCTCACTTCAGAAGGTTTCTGTGCACATGATGTCATGAGATGACCCAGAAAAGCCGTCAAAGAAACTTGCCAGCTTTTATAAGGACAAATTTCAACACAGACACTCCTTGAGCATTCCAATTCTGTTTTCAGAGTTACTCAGAGACCCCAGACACCCCATTCCTTCCAGACAGTTGTATCAAGTGGCTGCCTGTCACTAATGATGTTTTATTGTGGGATGAGGAAAGACACACCATTAGAATTTCATTCTCTACGAGTAGATTCTCGTCAGGGGAGAGGATGCTCTGATAAAATAAGCTTCTCAGGTGATGTGGTCATCTCTCAGCAAATGAGCAAAGAGACAGTGGGGCAGAAAAGGGAGCCAACAATCAAATCACACCCTGTGTGGTTTAAGTAAGTGACAGATCAGTCTATTTCTGAAGCTCCTGCTCCTTAAAAGAAACTTGTGACAATTTTAATGAGCAGTTTCCTCTGATCCAAATTATGGTCATGTCAAATTACATTTCCATCAGCCCCTTCTTCTTAATAAAATCTTCTTGTTGCTTTTCCAATAAGGAAGAGAAGTTGCAAAAGCACTATCAGTGAACAATTATTTTTATTTTATTTATTTGTTTTGGGGCCACACCCAGTGATGCTCAGGGGTTACGCCTGGCTATGCAATCAGAAATCACTCCTGGCTTGGGGGACCATATGAGACGACAGGGATAGAACCCAGGTCCATCCTGGGTCAGCTGTGCTATAGCTCTGGCCTTGAATAATTATTTTAATCAACATATAAGGTTATTTCAATTCATAAAATTGTTATTAGAATTCTAAACCAAGAAAGAAAGCATAACTATGTGAATATAAAATATTTTACTAAAGAGACTGGAATGAAGTATAAAACTTAAACAAAGAGGGGCTGGAGAGATAGCATGGAGGTAGGGCATTTACCTTTCATGCAGAAGGTCATCGGTTTGAATCCCAGCATCCCATATGGTCCCCCGTGCCTGCCAGGAGCAATTTCTGAGCACGGAGCCAGGAAAAAACCCTGAGCACTACCGGGTGTGACCCAAAAACCACACACAAATAAAAACTTAAACAAAGAAAACTGGGTCTAAAGACAATAGAAATGAGGGCCAGGAGGATCAGTCCATGGTAGAAAGCTTACACAGAGAGCAGGCAAGTGCAATTAAGGCAGAGAAAAGAACACTATGACAATGATAGTTGGAAATGATCACTCTGAATAAGAAGTGGGTACTGAAAGGAGATAAAGTGATATGCATGACACACCTTCAATAAGAATATAGCAAACCATGGTGTCTCAGGCACAAAAAAAGTGGGGAGAGGGATAGAGAGAGGAGGAAAAAGAGAAAGAAGATGCCTGCCATAGAGACAAGCAGTGGGGGAGGGCAGGAGGAAAACTGGGGACATTAGCGGTGGGAGATGTACACTGGTGAAGGGTGTTACATACATATTGTATGACTCAGACTCAATCAGAAACAACTGTGCATCTCACAATGATTCAATTAAAGAATTTATTTATTAAAAAGAAAGAAACTGAATTTAAGAGGGCATGATGAGGTAATGATAGGAGCTCCGAAGACTGATCTCAGAACTGAAAACTGCATTCAGAGAGCAGTTACCGTGTGTGTGTGTGTGTGTGTGTGTGTGTGTGTGTGTGTGTGTGTGTGTGTGTGTGTGTGTGTGTGTGTGTGTATTCGTGCGCACGTACATGTTTATATCAACAAAATCACTTTTCTTTAAATAATGAATTGTTACTATATATAAAGAACTTTTATATTTTTATATTATAAAATAATACAAATTATATTAAAAGCTTTTCTTTAAATATGAGGTTTTACTATAATAAGAATTTTATTTTATATTCTAAAAATAATTAAAATTTTATATTTGCATACTGTAAGTTATATGAAATGGAAAAAATTGTCTTAAGTTTTGTGACAAAATTCATTTTTGAAATAGGATTTTTTGGGGTTTTTTTGTTTGTTTGTTTTTGGGTCACACCCGGCAGTACTCAGGGGTTACTCCTGGCTCTGCTCAGAAATTGCTCCTGGCAGGCTCAGGGGACCATATGGGATGCTGAGATTCGAATCACCTACCTTCTGCATGCAAGGCAAATGCCTTACCTCCATGCTATCTCTTCGGCCCCTGAAATAGAATAGTATTTTTTTAAGCTTAGAATAGTCTCCAACTCTGTGCCAGCATAAACTTTTTACAGCATATTTTGAGAAGCATGATGCACCTGCTTTTGTATTTTTTATTTAATTTTGGTCTGCAAATGTTGGATGGTCTTTGGCACAGACCTTGACAAAGCCAGAAATTTTATCTACTATCATGATCCTAGCTTTCCCCATGGTAATATTCATTTCCCTGATTCAAAGACTGAGTGGATCTGAGAATATCTACCATTTTAGTTTGACTTGTGAGGACCTGCTCTGTATCAAACACTCACTTGTGCTAACCTAGGCTGGCAAGAATAGGATGATAAGGGGTGTAGGTGAGTAGGATATGTATTAGACAAAAACATGTATGGTGCGGGGGTGGAGTGATTTACACTGGAAGCAAAGATAAATGAGCTAAAGTCATGGAAAGCTAGGTAAAGACATGAAAAACAAGCAACAATTCCAGATATTTCTATGTGACCAACGAGTGCTACTAGTAATCAGTTACTATAGCTTTTAATTGAGTGGCACGTGCTAGGCACTGCTCAGAACTTTACATGCATTACATGCATCCAGGAAATTCTCATGAAAAAAAAAAAAAGTGGCAGTATCCCACTGTATAGAGGGCACAGTGAGGATTTTTAGGTGAGACAGATAGGAGTATGCCCAGGGCCCCCAGAGACAGCAAGAGTTAGGGTATAAATCCTAACCAAACAACTTAAGCCATAATCAACCAACTCAGGTATGAAGTAAACATTATTGCAGGAGTTGAGAGAAAGAAAAAAAAATAATCCCCATGGTGAGAACCTCTGCCTGGTATAATATAAAAATTATTAAAGATGGGGCACTCTCTAATTTAGGACAAGTTTGAATTGTCTAATTCAGGACAACTTTTTTTTTTTTTGGTTTTTGGGTCACACCCGGCAGTGCTCAGGGGTTATTCCTGGCTCCAGGCTCAGAAATTGCTCCTGGCAGGCACGGGAGACCATATGGGACGCCGGGATTCGAACCGATGACCTCTTGCATGAAAGGCAAACGCCTTACCTCCATGCTATCTCTCCGGCCCCTAATTCAGGACAACTTTTAAGCAAAACAACAACAACAACAAAACATGAATCTTGTAATTTCAAGTAATTCTTTTTTTTTTTTTTTTTGGTTTTTGGGCCACACCGGCGGTGCTCAGAGGTTACTCCTGGCTGTCTGCTCAGAAATAGCTCCTGGCAGGCACGGGGGACCATATGGGATACCGGGATTTGAACCAACCACCTTAGGTCCTGGATTGGCTGCTTGCAAGGCAAACACCGCTGTACTATCTCTCCAGGCCCAATTTCAAGTAATTCTTAAACTTAAGATATAAAACACTAATAAAATTAGGTTAAAAAATGGAATTCCGGGCCCGGAGAGATAGCACAGCGGCATTTGTCTTGCAAGCAGCCGATAAGGACCAAAGGTGGTTGGTTCGAATCCCGGTATCCCATATGGTCCCCCGTGCCTGCCAGGAGCTATTTCTGAGCAGATAGCCAAGAGTAATCCCTGAGCACCGCCGGGTGTGGCCCAAAAACCAAAAAAAAAAAAAAAAAAAAAAAGGAATTCCAATTCCACAAATAATCTCTAAAAGAATGCCAAATCATTGAATTGTTCCAGGTAGACTGGTCTCCAGGCTCAGAATTCTGTGGCCTTCTCAAAAAGGGGGCAAGTAGATTCCACTCCCTGCCAAAAGGTGCAGCAGCCCCTCCTCCCCATCCTCTGGCACTGAAATGGCCCAGCTATACAACTAAACCTCATCCAACCATCATGCCACCAAATTGCTACAGCTCCACAGCTCCTGGGGTCCACAAGACACCTCCAAATTTCATAATACTCAGAGCGAGCTCAGGAAAAGCAAATTTGATGGGAAAGTTGCGCCAAACCCCAGGATCAATGAGCAAAAACAAATGGTGAGAACATTGCACTGGTGAAGGAGGCATATTCCGTTTATAATTGAAACCCAACTACAAACATGCTTGTAATCATAGTGCTTAAATATTTATATTTAAAAAACATAAAACAACAACAACAAAAAACACAGAGGTGTCAACTCTCAATAATCAGCTCAGTAAATCCTCACACAAAGTTTAGTAACACCATTGTGATATATAAAATAATCATAAATTGGCTTTTTATTAAACTTTCCTTCGTTTGGAGAGGGTATTTGGGCCATACCCAGTGCTGCTCAGGAATCACTCCTGGCCTGAGCTTAGGAATCACTATGGAGGGGGGGGGTGTAGGGCATCAAATTCAGGCTGGCTGCAAGCAAGACAAGTACTATTGCTCCAGTCCCAATCTTTTTATTAAACTATTTTTTTATAATTACACTTGCCATTTTGCTGTAACAAGCAAAGGGGGAAATCTTAGGGGTTTCTGGGAAATTGAAGGCACTGATGGAAGGAAGGTCACACTGGTGGTGTAATTGATGTTGAAACATGGAATTCCTGATACACCTGAATTACAAAAAAAAACTTTGTAAAACATGATATTATAATAAAAAAATTTTAAGTTGTGAGATAATTTATCAGTATTACTTGTAGCTACACAAAATTTATTCAGGTGCAATTCATTCCACAACTCCAAAGAGTTTGAAGACTTCTTCTTTGGGAATGCCCACTCACCCTGTGGCTTGGCTCAGGCTCCAATTCCTCTGTCCCCAACTATCTCCTGCTTTTACTGAAGTGGGAGCTATTAAGAATGGGAATTCCGGGGCCGGGCGGTGGCGCTAAAGGTAAGGTGCCTGCCTTGCCTGCCCTAGCCTTGGACGGACCGCAGTTCGATCCCCCGGTGTCCCATATGGTCCCCCAAGCCAGGAGCAACCCCTGAGCACATAGCCAGGAGTAACCCCTGAGCGTTACCGGGTGTGGCCCAAAAACCAAAAAAAAAAAAAAAAAAAAAGAATGGGAATTCCATCATATATATATATATATCCAGAGAGTCTGGCCAGCAAAAGAATTCTCAATAAATATTTAATAAAGAATATATACTTAATCTTGAAGTCTTTACTTGAAAATGCTCCTTTTTTGCTGGATTCCCATAAGTGAACTAAACTTTTCAGAAGCTTGGCAAATATGTAATCAATAAACTGAAGAGTGTAATGTATATTTGTTAAATAAGGTTATGTCAATTATTTCAAACCGACCTATGCAAGCCAACATCAAAACAGGCAGCTCATCTAGGATCACCACTACAATCTAGTTAGAAAAAAATATATACATAAAAATTCACTCTTGGGCAGGGAGAGATAAGCACAGTGGGTAGGGTGCTTCTCTGGCATGTAGTAAATCTGGGTTCAATCCCCAGCATCCCATATGATCCCCCAAGCTTGCCAGGAGTGATTCCTGAGTACAGAGTCAAAGTAACTCCTGTGCACTGCTGTGTTTTGTCTATTTGTTTTTCACTCTTGTCTTGGTGGCTTATGACTTGACCAATTCAATTTTTAGAGGAGCTCTTAATTGGTTTATAAATTTCACTCAAGGAAGCCAAACACTGAAAGGAAATTTTCAGGAAGTCAACAAACAGAACCTCCGTGAACAAGTGAACAAGTGGGAATGTGTATTGGTAGAATATAAGAATAGAGTAAACTCTGACCCTCTTGCTTCTTGAAAGCACTAAAGGGAGACATCAAATGTATTCTCAGGCTTGTGGAGATATTAATCTTTCAGAAGATGTGAAACCCCAAACACCAATAGAACCAAGCAGCTGTTTTTAATGCAGCTTAATAATTCAGAAAAAGAGCTAGTGAATCACATAAGAATCCCTGCAAGTTGTGCCTCTGTGCACTTTTCTGGGATGAAAATTCCCAAGGGGGAGGGAAAAAAAAAAAAAAAAACCAGGACTACTTTCTCTCATCTTGCCAAATAAAAGCCCAAATAATCCCCAAAAACAAAAGGCTAAAATGCATTTGACTCTATTCAGTCGATGTAGACTTAAATGCACTAAGCAGGATTAAGCAGGATTTAAGTTAAAAAATAAAATTTGGGAGTCGGAGCGAAAGCACAGAGGCTAGGGTGTTTGCTTTACACAAAATTGACCCGGGTTCGATTCCCGGCATTCCATATCGTGCCCGGAGCCTACCAGGAGTGATTTCTGAGCGCAGAGCCAGGAGTAACCCATGAGTGCTACCATATGTGGCTCAAACTATCATCCCCAATAAAAATAAAATAAAAATTCAGTATTACTGAAGCTAGGCTCACTGGTAGAATATATATTTGTCTGGCTACTTCTGGGAAGTCACATGTAATGAAGGGTGAGAGATTTACAACCTAAATACCCAAAGAGAAATACCCTAATGGCCTTGGAGAAAAAAAAAAAAGAATTCTGCTGGGCTGGAGCGATAGCACAGCGGTGGGGCATTTTGCCTTGCACGCAGCTGACCCCGGACAGACCTGGGTTCGATATGGTCCCCCAAGCCAAGAGTGATTTCTGAGAATACATCCAGGAGTAACCCCTGAGCATCACCAGATGAGGCCCCAAAACAAAAACAAACAAAAAAAGGATTCACAATGAATATATAAAGTTCTACCTCCAGGCATGTCAGAAACTTTAGGCAATAGCCATCAAACCTTGAGGCCTGAGCCTCCTAGAGTGTTCCGAACAGGAATGAAGAATATGTGGCTGTGGGTGTGATTGGGTCTGAGTGTGGGTGTGATTTTCGATCATGGCAGAACACTAAATACATATTTTTATCATTTTTTTCTTTTCTTTTTCTGATTTAAACCTGCCTATGGAAGATGAGTTTCTTCCCTATTCTTATATAATATGGAATATGTCCCAGACACTTTGAGATAGTCCCTTACACTTTTCAACAAGTTTTTAATTAGTATGGATAAAAATGTGACTTAATTTATGCCATGGTAATACTTTTTAAATGTGCATAAATTCTCAAACCAGGAAAACATTCTTTGGAAAGACCATGTGTCTTAGTTTTTTTGGTTCAGAAAGGATGACACTATATTCCTAGCAGAAAGTTAATTTAAGCTCAGAGAACTAACGGCTAGGGAATCGCATGGGCCTAGCAAGGACAAGGCTATGAGCTGATCCCAGTACTGCTGGGTGTAGCTCTGGTGTTCCCCAAGTATCACCAGCCAGAGCACCAAACCTTCAAGCCTAAAATCTCTGGGAGTGACCCCCAAGCCTCTCCTCCACTACCCCCCTCCCTCCACTGCTGGTGTGATACCCACAGCAGCAACAGAAACAACAAATGACCCCTGGAATATGTGCTAGAGTGAGCAAGTATCGTCAGGAAAGACACTAACTCTGTACAACTTGGACTCTACGTGCAGGAGAGAGAAGACACTAGTTAGCCTATCATAAAGTGCAAACTGCCTGACCGAATCTTTGGGAGCTAAATTTGCTGACAGGTTCTATCAGATTTAGCAGGGAAAGTTGTTTTTGAGTAGAAGAAAGCCAGGTCAAAGAAATGTAAATTTTGTACCTGGCAAGAAGTTTCAATGACTCAGAGCTAAATTTCTGACCATGCTTTTTGATGTAAATAGGGCTGACAGTGAGAAGAAAATTGTCTTGGTTTTGTTTGGTTCTGAAAATTCTCCGGGCAAAAGAATTTGATTGAGGCCATATTTTGGCCTATAAATATACAAGGAATAAATAAATATTTAGGCCAAATAATATGAAACATGTCAGTACCATAACATGAATTTCAAGAGTATCTCTTCAAATTCCTCAACTTTCCAAGCAGGGGTAATACTTCCACAGTGGGCCTTTTGATAAAATCCTGTGGGTTATCAGTTATCCACATCAGAAAAATTCAGAAAATTCATCGTAAGGGGCACTGAATCAACCCTTTAATGGAGATATAGAAATTATAATCAATGGCATAGACACCTAAAGGTCTCTTGGATGGGTGGTCTGTGACCAACTAGAGTTCCCTTCTGGAACTTCTCTCCATTACACCAAGTGGCCTGCTAAGCCCTTTGAGTAGGAGAGATACTCTTGGCTGTGCAGCACGGATCAGCAGTGTGGTGGAAAGAGTAATCGCAGCCCAAACATGAGTTCCATAGTCTTGCAGTCTTGGTGTGGCCTGACCTTCTGGCCATTCTGTGGACACAGACACCATAGCCCCACCTCACCGCAAACTGTTGGTGCACCACCTGCTGGTGTCAACCCTCTACTCTGGCTTCTGACCACTGCCTATACTCCAGAGAATAGCCAAGGACCTGCCCAGAGTGCTAGTCTAGCACTCTGGCAAACTCGAAAATTCCTCCACTATGAACCTGGGGAACAGTACTTTCCCAATGTCCTTCACTACACCTGATCCTCAGCTCCGGGGAACATTACTGAGTCTCTGAGTCTTCTCAAAAGCAATCTGTACTCACTTCCAGTTTAATTTCCTGTGTGGACTCTAGCTCCTGACAAGGCTAGAAGTAAGCTTCTAACATGCCAAGAACCAGATAAAAATTCAACGTAGGGCTGGGAAGAGATCTCATATGGAGCACATGCGTGCAGGAGCTCCAAGGTTTGATCCCCTGCACAGCACGGCACCTTTAGTAATGTTGGGAGTGTCTCTAACACCAAGTCAGGAGAAGCCTCAAACATGGCTGAGTGTGGCCCCAAAACAAAACAAACAAAAGCAAGTAGGAAGTTTGTCTTGCAAGAAGCTGACCCGGATTTGATCCCCAGCATCCCAAATGGTCCCATGAAGCTGCCAGGAGTGATTTCTGAGCACAGAGTCAGGAGTAACCCAAGTGCTGCCAGGTGTGGCCCAAAAACCAAAATACAAACTTAAAAACTTGAAATAAAATAAACTTGGCCAGATAATTTCAAACTGAAAATAACAAGGATGCTTAGTTATAGACTAATGCAGAATTAAAATACTCTCCTTTGTTTCCACTAATAATTGTATTAATAGTAAATAGTTAATAAGCATAAATTAACTATCAATCAGTCTCTATATTCATCCCTGACCTATATCTTCTCATTTGATCTACACTAATTTGTACAGCTATAATTTAGAAGGGAATTTTAAAGGCTTGCAGAATTAAACCGATTATCTAAAGTTACTCAGCAAATGAAAGAGATCTAACTTTTGTTTACTTGCTTTGGTTCTTGGACCATACCAGGCAGTGCTAAGGGTTTACTCCTATCTCTGTGCATCTGGTGAGGCACAAGGGACAAAATAGGGTATTAGAGATCAACTCTAGGTCAGCCTTGAGCAAGCCAAGTGCTCTACCCACTGAACTATCTCTCCAGTCTCTCTAGGACTAGGTTATACTTTTAATGACCCAGTATCATCTACCATAGTCAGGGATCTGATACCCATAATCTCACTTATAGACATCACAAAAGAACAATGAAAACTAGAGATTCCCCCATAATGTAGGTGTTTGCCTCAAACTCAACCAGTTAATCTGGTGTGATATACTCAAGGTCACAAAACTAAGTCCCTTAGAGGTGAGATTGGCTTTTCCCATTGTCAAATGTAATCTTCCAATAACCTCAACCAGGCTTTTGCACTTACTAGAAGTAAAAATAATAACATGGGTAGAAGTTCCCCTGCGAGGAAAATATTGGCTGATCTCAAAATACAAAGTATCTTCAAACAAAGCCTTTAAGTAATGGTATGGACTATTTCCCAACTCACAGAATTCCTTTTCTTTCAAATGACCAGGACTGACCAATAAAAAAAAAAAAAAAAAAACTAATGCTTGTCGGTGGAAAGGTAGCAAGAGTAAGAACACGAACATGTCTTTCGGGCCCCTTTTTTTCTGAAAGCCTACCCTCCCTGAATAATATAGAGATGGAAAAAACTGAGAACGAAGATGGCTTCTAGGAAATTAAGACATGTGCCATCTTGTCTCCTGTGCTTCTTGAAGTCACGTGAAAATGAGCTTGAGGGGCTGGAGAGATAGCATGGAGGTAATGTGTTTGCCTTGCATGCAGAAGGACGAAGTTTGAATTCCAGCATCCCATATGGTCCCCCAAGCCTGCCAGGAGCGATTTCTGAGTGTAGAGCCAGGAGGAACCCCTGAGCACTGCCGGGTATAACCAAAAACCAAAAACCAAAAAAAAAAAAAAAAAAAAGAGCTTGAGACAGACCAGGTCAGGCCAACGGTGCCAAGAGGCCAAATGCAGTTCTCAAAATCCATTTCCAACCCTCTATTCTAAACTATGTAGATGTCAATAGTTCTTATCACTATTAAGTTTTGGCAGATTCACAAAAGCCCTAGTCTCAGCACTTGGGCCTACCAGGTGGTTGAGATAAAATAAATCATTCTTGGGATAACACAATGGATAAGGGGCCAGAGAGGTGATGATAGAGGTAAGGCCTTGCAAGCACTAGTCTAGGACAGACCACAGGTTTGATCCCCCATCATCCCATATGGTCCTCCCAAGCCAGGGGCGATTTCTGAGTGGATTGCCAGGAGTAATCCCTGAGCATCAAACAAGTGTGGCTCAAAAAACAAACAAAAAACACAATGGATAAGGCAATTGTATTGCATGCAGCAGATGCTGGCACCCCATATGGTCCTTGAGTGTAGAGCCAGGAATAAATCCTAAGCATCTCCAGGTGAGACCCCCAAACAACAACAAAAACAAACCATTCTCTATTTCAACAGCAGAAATTAATGACTTGAGGAATAAAACTGAAAGAAAAAGGCTATCAAACAGTGATAGATCCAGCAGTCTCAGAAATGAATCCAGAAAAATGACAAAACATGGAGTTAGAGTGGAAGTATAGCAGGTAGGGCATTTGCCTTGCATGCGGCCAACCCAGGTTCAATCCCTGACATCCCTGACACCTAGAGCACAGAGCCAGGAGTAAGCCTTAAGCACTGCCAAAGTGTGGCCCAAAAACCAAAAACCAAAACTAATAATAATAATGATAATAATGATGATGATGATGATGATGAAAAACAGCATGAAGCTCTCATAGGCTGATAACCATTTCAAGCCAAGCTCTTGGGCCACAACCATCATCATGCAGGTCTTGCTCTTACTGGTCTTTCAATAGCTGAGCTGAAAAACCAGCTTCTATCAGCTCATGCAATACACCAGAGAGCCAGGCAAGCCAGACTTCAGACAAAGATGCCATTCAATGTGCCACGTAGCTTCTCAGAAGGCCAATCTAAACAGCAAGTTTCCCTGGCAATTTCTGATATGTATTTCTTTTTTAGGCTGCTGTTCTTGGCTGGTTTTCAGCAAGTAAAAAGTATAAGATCTCATTATATTCCCAAGTAGGCATGCATTCAGTTTTAACAGGCTTAAAACCCAGCTTTACAGGAGGGGGGAAAAAAAGGAAATTTAAAACAGAAATAAGATGCCTTGTCAGGGGTTGTCTTCTCATCAGTCATCACTCAGCAAGGTGACTATAGTAAAGAACTCTTAACATGCAACTGGTGTTTATTCTGGCATGCTCTAGGTATTCACATCTCTCGGGAACGGCCCAACTTCTAATCATGATCTTTATTCAGCTTTCTTTCAGTGGAGGATATGAAAAGAAACCCATTTCAAAAAAGGTTAATAAGGAAACAAGCATGAAGATAAGTTCTGAAAAGCAAGAGTCAGAGAACAGGGGCCTATGAGGTGGTGCTAGAGGTAAGATGTCTGCCTTGCAAGCACTAAGGACCGCGATTGGATCCCCCGGCATCCCATATGGTCCCCTCCAAGCCAGGGGCAATTTCTGAGCGCTTAGCCAGGAGTAACCCCTGAGCATCAAACGGGTGTGGCCGGAAAAAAAATAACAACAGTTTCGCAGCTATAACAGCAGAACTGACCTCCTTGCTTTGCATCCATGATAAAATGTACATGAACATTTTAAGAATTCAAGAATTTCAGGAGGACAGAACTATAAAAGAAGAACCTGCCAAGATGCTAAGACACTCCACAAAATCTCCAAATAGAAGAAAGAAACAAAGAACCTATATACTGAGGGATGCAACGACAGGCAAAATAAACAGCCCAAAAACTCAGTCCTTGGCTAAATTCAACAAAACAAGAGAAGGGGGGTATCACTGTCAAAGAAAGATCTCTGATATCCAAGCATTAGACAAGAAAAAGTAAAGAGCATTTTAAAGATATAACTTCTAGGAAATAGACAAATAGAATCTGAATCTTCCCTTTCCTCCAGGTCCCCCTTTCCCTAGAAAAGTCCCTAGCCATAGGAGACATTGACCACTGGAAGCTGAAGTAAAGAGACTTGTGAGAAAAATTAAAAGCATTATGCTAGGTGCCAAATTATATAATCTGCAGCCAGCCTCTAAGGAATCTTGTCTTTTTTTCAGCCCAGCACTAAAAGCCTGGGTTAGATAGAAACAATTTGCTTGGCAAAAGGCATGAAGGCAGTGAAGTACTTTGGATCAAATTCTGTAGAATCAGCCTATTTGAGATGCACTAAAGTTAATGCCAAAACCAATATCATGTTCTGTTCACAAACTTTTTTCTAGAGACTTTGAAAGATAAAAAATAGTGAAGTTCCAAGTCTGATGTGGAAACTTATACTCTTTATAAAACTCAAGTGACTTTTCTGCATTTGAAATCATTAAGATTTGGTAAGTCCAAATTCACCACACATATTAAAAATCATAGTGTTAGAAAAAATTGAAAGATTAAAAATAGAAGCTGTATTATTGCTTTACAGTTTACACTAACACAAATTCCAAGCAAAATGAGTACTGAAAAAGAATAAAATGATTCTAAAACAAAACCAATATTTTTAAACTCTTGGCATATGAAAGACTTCCAAACATAAAAATGATCAGAAATTACGAGACAAGCTGCTAAATCAAAATATATAAAAACACAAAATATCTGAACAGGCTGTGGCTCAGGGGCACTTGGGAATAAATCCATGGTCTTGCAAGTAATATGTCACTTGAGCCACTTAATGACTTTTAATCCCCTAAAATAAATGTTATCATTAAAAAGCTGGGGCTAGGGCCGGGCGGTGGCGTTAGAGGTAAGGTGCCTGCCTTGCCTGAGCTAGCCTTGGATGGACCGCAGTTCAATCCCCTGGTGTCCCATATGGACCCCCAAGCCAGGAGCGACTTCTGAGCGCATAGCAGCCGATCCAGGACCAAAGGTGATTGGTTCAAATCCCGGTGTCCCATATGGTCCCCGCTGCCTGCCAGGAGCTATTTCTGAGTAGATAGCCAGGAGTAACCCCTGAGCAATGCTGGGTGTGGCCCAAAAACCAAAAAAAAAAAAAAAAAAAAAAAAAGAAGTGTAAGGTTTTTTGTGGGATGTTTAATTTCTTTAAGACTAGAACTGAAATGAATGGAGAGCTGGTGAGGACAAGCGGAGAAAATCCTCTACATCACAAGACTTCTTATCACTGCACGGAAACTCCACATACCATCTGAACAGCAAGAATGCAAGCACTACTTCTCCCTTTTTTTGTTTTTGGAACCTTACTCAGTGGTGCTCAGGGCTTATTCCAGGCTCTGTGCTCAGGTATCACACCAGGTGGGGCTTGGATTATGGAGGTGCTAGGGATTGAACCCAGGTTGGCTACATGCAAGACAAGTGCCTTAACCGCTGTACTATCTCTCCAACCCTCAAGAAGCACTATTTCTTGAAGCTCTTGCACTGAGTGCTAACTGCTTAGTACCACTACTCAACTTCCCTCGAGAGATCAATTCTGGACATCTGGAACAAGCTGTCAGAGGAAAAAGTGGCTACAAATAATGTGACAGATGGTAGGTGACTGGTGTTTTGATGACAAGATCACAAAGCAAGCCAGGAACTGGCCTAAGTTAGTTCTAGAATGGCTGTAGTTTATCATTGCAATGTCTGTTGCACTTTGAAAGTAAAAACCTCCATCTAAATCTGGAATGGAATGTTCCTTCCCAATGTGTGAAAATGACTTGGTGCTTGGTCCTGCCATATCTGGAAATAAGAGCAAATTTCCCAACTTGACTTCATTTTAAACATCATTCCCTTAAAAAAAAATTTTAACTCTAAAATAGATGAAATTGGGAACAGATTAGTAGCTTTCCAGAGTTATTAAGTCAGGCAGGGTGTGCATGTGGCAGTCACTAGGAAGGTCTTTATATTAACATCTTGAGGTTTTAATGTTCATTTAATGTAACCATGCCCTGGTTATGATCCTGTACTATTGGTTTGTAAGACGGTAGGGGAAAACAAAAAGTCTACATAATACTCCCTGTATTGTGTCTTATAATTAACTACATGCAAATTGATGACTATCTCCAAATAGAAATTTTAGTTTCCAGGGATCAGAGAGACAACTCAAGAGCTGATTGTAAACTTTGCCATGTGGGAGGCTCAGGTTTGATCTCTGCACCCCATGGTCCCCTGAGTACTATCAGGAATAACTTCTGAACATAAAACTGGCACTAGCCCCTAAAATTGCAGGATTTAAACCCCAAATACAATATTAGTTTTATAGAGAATACAAAAGTTACAAAGTCCCAGAGTATTTGTCTTTAAAATATTTCTTAAATAAGAGCAAAGAGAAAATCTCTAATTGGTGGGTCTTGAATGGGTATGAGCTGGCCCTTCTTCTGCAACTGACCACCTCTGATCCAGTATAATGGGACCTCAGCCATATAGAGGAGCACAGCATGGCTCCTACACAGGAAGGGGCAGATCCGTTCTCTGTTTCTTTCATTTTAGCTGCCTCTCTCAAACACACATACACATGCAATTTTATTTTAATCACTGCAACATTGAGATTAAAACTTGGGGCTGGAGAGACAGCAATACATGGGTGTGCTTGCTTTGCACACGACCAATCAGGGTTCAATCTCTGCCACCCCATATATTCCTGAGCCCTACCAGGAGTAATTACTGAATGAAGAGAGTGCAGGGACAGGAGCAGAGCCTGACCACTTCCAGGTGTGGCCCCCCCAAACCAATAAATAAATAACTTTATTCAAAGAGTTTTGAAAAAAGATCATCAGTGTGGGAACTTTCCAGAAGTGAATCAAGCTGATCCAAGAAAACTCAAGGGTTTCTTTGTATCAGTATGTTTAATATTTAAACCCGGCAAACTAGAGTCCAACAGAATTAAGTTAACATTGGATGGTAGATAAATACTTGAGGCATATAACATTTAATTAGAAAGTGAGAGTTGCCACATCCAGGCTCTCAACAAAACTACAGTAAATTCTGGGCTTGCCACCCACCTAAGCGTCTTGGACAGCCCATCTTATGACTTTTTCCTCTGGCACTTCTCTTTTATACATGTCCATAAAAAAAATGGTTGAATGCCTACAAGTTTAGGATAGTTTGCCAAGCAATTTAAAAAGCATTTTCTTTTTTGGTTCATTTTGTTCTGGGCCACATCTGGCAATTCCTCAGGGGTTACTCGTGACTTTGCTCTGAAATTACTTCTGGCAGGCTCAGGTGGCCATATGGAATGCCTGGGATTGAACCTGGGTCAGTCACATGCAAGGCAAGCTCCCAACCACTGTAATATTGCTTCGTCCCCCAACGGCATTTTCTACTCCTCTCAATACCCTAGAGGACAATAGGATTGGAAAAGTCACTCTAGGGTTGAGCAACTTGCCAGAACTGAAGCCAGACTGAAGGCAAATCCATTAAACTTTGGTGTGCCCATTACAGTTTCTGCTTATTTTGGTTATTAAGGTGTTTAAGTACATCTCTGCATAAGGAATAAGCAAAGAGAGAGTCTTGAAGGTTCTTGGAGACTAATCTCACTCTTCTGTTTTGATTTTAGTAGAAGAAGCAATAAGAGCTCCAGCAAGATCAGGAGGCTTATTTAAGGACACACACTAGTGGCTGTTAAAGTTGAGATCTGATTCCAATCCACTGCTTGCTTTGAACTAAGCTGTCACTCTGAAAGGAACCACATATTAATAATAGAGCAGGGGAGCCAGGTACTCTGCTAAATGCTTTACCTAAGTTTCCCAATTTTGATCTAGGGATTCCCAGCCATGAAGCTTTAATCAAAGCTTTCTGGTAAAATTTGACTGGGGGCTTGGTGGACGTGAGTGATGAGTTTATAAGTTTTAACTAACATGCTCTGTTACACATAAATGAAAGGATAAAACCAAGAGAAAACATGAAGCGATCTGGAAAGTTCCACAATGGATTCAAACGTCATCAAACAACACTTTTAAGCCCTTGGTTGTCATGGCCGTTTGCCAAGTGAGGGCTTTGCAGAGAAAGAAAATGTGCATTCCTAGCTGGCACCAAAGGAATGCTCACTATCAGCTCAGGTTCAAAGCTTCCACCCAATAATGTGCATTACTCAGAGAAAAAACAATGGCCTTGACATCAAAGACTTTGCAGTTAAAGCTGAACTCCACAAATAAATATATGAATGACTAAACAGAAGAATAAGAAAGTCTATGGGGCCGGCGAGGTGGCGCTAGAGGTAAGGTGTGTCTGCCTTGCAAGCACTAGCCAAGAAAAGGACCATGGTTCGATCCCCCAGCGTCCCTATGGTCCCCCCAAGCCAGGGGCAATTTCTGAGCGCGTAGCCAGGAATAACACCTGAGCATCAAACGGGTGTGACCCGAAAAATCAAAAAAAAAAAAAGTCTAAAACCATTCTTCTTATTCATGGGACACATTAGCTAGGGATTCACTCAGAGTCTTTCCATCAAATTAAGAAAATAAATTGTGCAAGTCATGGAAAAAACACTTATAGGGGCCCAACACATAATAAATGCCTCAGAAAAACTATTTGGGGTTGGCAGGGCTCACACTCAGTGGCTTACTCCTGACTCTGAGCTCAGGGATCACTCCTATTAGGGCTTGGGGGACTATATGGATGTGAGGAATCAAACCTGGATCTGCCTCATACAAGACAAGTACCTGCTATACTACTACTCAAGCCCCTCACATATTATTTGAAAGATGATTCGCTTACCTGCCTTGTAACATCTATGAAATGCTTAGTAGGTACCTAGAGCTCACAACCTGCTTTGCTTTTCTTCCCCACATGAGAAAACAAAACATCCAGAAGTGAACAGGAATAGTAAAAACTGGGGTTTAAGTTCTAGATCTGATCTGATACTAAGTAGGAAAATAGCCTTTTACTATCTCTAGACTTCAGATTCTCAGATTAAAAAGCAGATAAAGCATGATATAGTGCTTAAGAAGATTTAAATAAAAAAAAAAAAGCAGGTAAGACACCTCACCTTGCCTTCCCAATGAAGCACTGCAAGCCTCACCCCAAATAAAAGAGCAAAGGTTGACTACATCTTCAGCTACAGTTACAGTCACCTCTATCCACAATGCACAAAGTACTGAAAAACCATACTGTGAGTTTTCCTGGACCCTGGCCTGCTCTCTCCAGATTACATCTGACTGGGTTCAAAAATCAAAAATAGGGGAGCCGGAGAGATAGCATGGAGGTAGGGCATTTGCCTTGCATGCAGAAGGACAGTGGTTCAAATCCCAGTATTCCATGTGGTCCCCTGAGCCTGCCAGGAGTGATTTCTGAGTGTAGAGCTAGGAGTAACCCTGGAGCGCTGCCAAAAAAACCAAAAACCAAAAAAATCAAAAATAGCCCTGTCAACCTCAAATCAATTTCAAAATTCAAGGTTCACTAGGGTAAAATTAAAGTAATAAGGCATTAATACTTATGCAAAATGAACCAAAACTAAACATAAAGAGCCATGCAATTCTCTGCTAGGATGATTCTACCATCATTCTCAAAATAATAATGGTTCAAAGAAACCCAAGCTACATTTCACTAGATCATTCATCTATGCCCCTGAAAAAAGGCAGGACAGATGGTATCATGCTTGATTTTTACAAACTACTGAACTGAGAGGAAAAAGACCCTTCTGGGTTCCTACTGAAGCAAGGCCATTCGTCCACCCTGCTTCTGAGAGAATTAAAAATTCGTCTATAGGTCTGTATTACTACTAGGGAATTCTCATTTTCAAAGAAACTCAGTTCATAAAATTCCTTAGCTTCTGGAACTGAGAAAGTAACTGAATCATTATTCCCTTCCACTGTCTGGACCCTGGGAGACACTTCACAGGAGAGGTGAGAGGTGAAAGGTGAGAGGGTGGCACCTAATGGTGAAAAATGGGTGCTACAATGGATCAAGCTGCCAGACTTGCAGTTTAAGGGTAGGGTGTTGCAGCAGCGGGTATGACGTTTGCCTTACATGTGGCTGATGCAGGACTGATCCCTGGTATCCCATATGGTCTCCTGAGCCTGTCAGTAGTGACTTCTGAGTGCACAACCAGGAGTAACCCCAGAGTGCCACCGGGTGTGGCCTAAAAACAAAAGCAAAACAAAAAATCCCACAACAATGGCTGCCCAGGAGTGTTGGAGGTAATCAATTTCCAGCTGGTCAAAGTTCTAATTCCTTTCTATCTATAGCAGTTTTGAATCAGTCCCTTCCAGAATTTGGTCAGATTTCTTAATGGGAATCATATCAATAATAAATTACTGATGAAAGGGATTTGCTTTATGGAAATGTACTTGAGAGGACAATGTTTCAAGAAAGGGTGGGACCTAAGAAGAGGAGTGTGTGTGGAGAATGGCGAAGAAAGAGACAGTATGAGGTTAAGGTGACTGCATATGCCTTGTTAGAAGCCAACTCACATTCAATCCGCCTCATCTCCAATGGTCCTCGGAACACAGGCAGGAATGATCCCTAAACATAGGATAAGTCCAAAGCACTTATAGGTGTGTCCCAAACAAACAAAATAAGAGAAAAAAAGGAACGGTGGAGGAGGGAAAGAGGAAGAAATTAATGTTATGAAATGCCTAAATCAGACCCCAATCAAGCAAAAATAACCCCATAGGGTGCTAGAGCCATCCTGGGGAAGAAGCAGCCTTGGGTACAATGAGAGAAATCAAAGTAATTTTTTAAAAGGGGATGGTTGGCCAAACTAACTTGGGACCTCTGACCTAAATGAATATGCCTTATCACTTTAAAATACACACACACATACACACTATCATATCAGCACCTCCATTTTACTGGTGTGGAAAATGAGGCAGACAAGGAGAAGCTGGCCTGAATAGCTCAGTAACCGATATCCAGGGAAGTCAGGATTGGAACCCAAAGAACCTGACCAGTGATCCTAACTACCAGGCATACTATTTTAACCTAAATAATATGCATCTCATTACACAGAGGCTTAAAAGCCTTCCTTAAAAACAGTGCTTTGAAAGCCTTCTAAACAAATGTGAACCCTAACATCTTCCTGTCTAAAAACCGGAAAATAGATAATAGCCACTATCCATAGTTGTGGCTCTTTCTTAAGAGCAGTACAATAAATGACCACCCGTCAGCCTTCTCTCAGAATCAATGTCAACTCCACTTCTTGCCTATACTGTTAGCTACAATCTCAGCAATACCTACCAGCATACAGCTCTGACAGCAAGAGGAAGAAAAGAAATGAGATTTTTATTCAGTTGCTGGTATTGGAAGTAAACTTTTCACCATGCCAAAAGATGTTCAAGTCCTTGACATTTCATTTTAGTGACAGGGTGTCAGGAAAGGTGATGAAGATATGTCAGATAAAGAGAAGAAGATGACAAAGACGAGAAAAATATCACAGGTAATGAGTAAAGTTCTACATTGCAATGGAAGTCTCATGCCTCAATCCTAGGGGGTTGGGGAGACACAGGTCTGGAAGCAAAACACCGACACAGGAAATAATCCACACATGGTTTTAAGGAAATAAAACAGGTTCAGGATCTTCCAGCATAAGCATTCTGCTCCTAGCACTAAGACCAGCAAGCATAAAGTTCAGTAGTGGAAAAACCAAAACCACAAGTTGTTTTTCCCCGAGACCTGGGGTCTTTATTGAAAAGCACAAGACCACCCCTGGGGTGGAATACAGATAGGGTAAGAGACCAATCTAAAGGATGCTTCAATCCAAAAGTGCTTCCATCCAATGAATAATAAGCATATCCTGAATAGGATGGAAACAGGTTAATCCAACTACTTTATGTTTCTTCTTTCAAAGGCACAGAGTTTTGGGAGTTTAGAGACAGTAGTGTGGATAAGGTATTTGTCTTGCTTGTGGCTGACCCAAATTTAATCCTCAGCAGCACATAGAGTTCCTGAGCTCTACCAGGAATAATGATTCCTAAATATAAAGCCAGGAATAAAACCCTGAGCACAGCCAGGTGACATTCAAAAACCAAGACCAAAAAAAAAAAAAAAAAAAAAAAGGCATTGGCTATAAAAGCAATGACAACATTTGGATCTAATATTTTTCTTTGAATACGAAAGAGAAAACAAGCAGAAATTTCCCCTATCTTCTCAAAACTTCATGTACCAGGAATATAGATGACTGAACTGTCAAATTCTTGTCAGGATGGGGAGATAAAGTCGAGCAAAAAGCTGAAAGCAGGACATAGGACAGCCCAATGGCAGAGGTCTTGTAAAAAAAAGTACATCCAAGAGAACAAAAAAGACCACAATTCAATCAATGTCCTGGCTATGGCTTCAACAAAAAAGAAACAATTTTCATTCACCCTGGCTTTAACTTTAAAACTGTGCCTTCTAGGACTGGAGAGATAGTACAAGGGTTAAGATACTTGCCTTGCGGGGCCGGAGAGATAGCATGGAGGTAAGGCATTTGCCTTCCATGCAGGAGGACAATGGTTCAAATCCTGGCATCCCATATGGTCCCCCAAGCCTGCCAGGAGCGATTTCTGAGCGTACAGCCAGGAGTAACCCCTGAGTGCTGCCGGGTATGACCCCCCCCCAAAAAAAAAGATACTTGCCTTGCACACAGCCAATGCAGTCAACACTGGTTCTATTCCCACCATTATATATGGCCACCTGTCCACCCAATCCTGCCACCACACCAAGAGTGATCCCTGAGCCAGGAGTAAGCCCTAAGCAATGGAGGGTATAGACCCCAAACAAAGAAACAAATACAAAACAAAAACCTCTGCTTTCTAAACTAGAAATTTACATTAAACAATTCTTTCAGCCTTTGAAAATTCTTAGTTGAGGAGTAAAAAATACAAATTTTCGAGAGCATAGTGGGTAAGGCGTTTGCCTTGCAAGTGTCCAAACTAGGTATGGTCCCAGCATCCCATGGTCCCTCAAGCTTGTCAAGAGTAATTTCTGAGTTTAGAGCCAGGAGTAAACCCTGAGCACCACTGGGTATGCAACCTCCCCCCCCCCCCCAAAAAAAAAAAAAACCCTAAATTTTCTTTTTCTTTTCCAACCTCAAATTGAGCAAAATTAAAATACTAACCCAGATCTAGCCTTGGTTGTAATGAGGTTGAAAACGTAGGAAATTTCAGGTTCTGATTACAGCAATAAGGAATTTCAGGCCTCAAGGACTCATTCCCTTGTCAACACCAACCTAGCAACACTTTGATACCGGAGGCAGTCCAGCAAACAATGTTTGTCAGGAGAGAAATTATTCACTCTCTTAGCCTATGACAGTTGTTATGACTAAGTTCGTGTCTAGTTAGTTTATACAAATAGCACCAGACTGCAAAAGAGAGATACAAATAAACCTGAACAATCTACTCACTGGTGATGATGATAAAAACAGCATCAGGTCCCAAAATAAAAAAGCTATAAAGGCTTAAAATATGTAAATTACTTCTCAAAACTGAAAAGCTAAAGCATGAGCCTTATAAAACAAAAATAACAGCTATAAAAATTTCATTCTCTATCATAAATAGGTTTATGAACAATCCATTTCAAAAATCACTACAACACATAAGCCTATCTTAGTTCAAAACATCCTCTGAACAAAACAGTAAAGTATCAAGAAAAAATAGAATTTCCTCTAGATATTGGTAAGGACAAAAGAAATGCAAGTTAAAGTATGTATATTACAACTGGAATCAAAACTAACAATGAAGAAAGGACCACAGTAAGAGGACTGAGAGACTAGTCTGAGTTAACTTTGAGTTAACTCAACTCAATCTGATTTAACTTTATTTTGTAGATATGCTTCTGGAAACAGTTATAAAAAGCAATATTATTTAAAAAAGAAGAAAGCTAATGAAACAAAAAAGAATATCTGCATATAGTGTTTTTTTGCAAAACCACAGAGACATTTCAAGATACAGTAATTTAATACATCTCAATCTTTTATGGCTTAAAATCAAAGAGAACTATACTAAATTCTTGAATTGTTTTTAGTCATTATTGTGGGTAGAAGGCTGACATTCATTGTGTAAGACAGAGCAAATGAATATAGTGGTGTGCTAGGAAATGACATCTGGCATGAGGTATAAGTTTAGATACAGGATCCCTGTGGTTAATAAAAGCCTGTGGTATCTAACCTGTACTGCTAATATCAGAAGGACACATCAGTTTGAAAGAAGCAAACTTCCTGTTTCTATGTACTGCAGAGACCTATAAAAATGAACCAAGAGCGGAGAGCACACTCTTCCCCAGACTGCAGTGGGCAGATGAATCGATCATTTGCCCCTCCCTCCTCACTTCCTGTCTAACACCATTCCCCACTAAAAGGAAGCAGAGCTCTTTTGTTTACCCAAACTCAAAGAAATAGGAGACTAGAAGGGTAGTTGGCAAGGACTGAGCAGGTGAGGGTATTGAAATCAGGAGATGTCTGGTCATAAGGTACAACTTTCTAGTTATAAAATATGTAGGGGTGGGGGGGAATCTAATGTACTAAGATAGTACTTATAATTAAAACATTTTTTGTTTTTGTTTTTGGGCCACACAGGCAGTGCTTTAGGGTAAGTTACTCCTGGCTCTAAGCTCAGATATCACTCCTGGCAGGCTCCAGGGACCATATGGATGCCAGGAATTAACCAGGGTCCGTCCCAGGTAGGCTGTGTGCAAGGCAAACACACTGCAGCTGTGCTATCGCTCCGCCCTTAATTAAAACGTTTTAAATGGCTATTTCCATATTTTGAGTAGGAAATGTCACCATATTTCATTCATAAGATCAAACATCTTGGGGCCGAGCGGTGGCGCTAGAGGTAAGGTGCCTGCCTTGCCTGCGCTAGCCTAGGACGGACCACGGTTCGATCCCCCGGCGTCCCATATGGTCCCCCAAGCCAGGAGCGACTTCTGAGTGCATAGCCAGGAGTAACCCCTGAGCGTCAAATGGGTGTGGCCCAAAAACCAAAAAAAAAAAAGATCAAACATCTTATCATACTTAGAAAGATATAAGAAACTGTGAGGTGCCAAATAGTGGCACAGGGCATAAGGCCTCTGCCTTGCACGCACTAGCCTAGAACGAATCTCGGTTCAATCCCCAGGTGTTCCATACGGTCCCCCAAGCCAGGAGTGATTTCTAAGAGCATAGCCAGGAGTAACCCCTGAGCGTCACTGGGTGTGACCCAAAAAAACAAAAAAACAAAAACAAAAACAAAAAAAAAACAATGAGGAAGGGGTGAGGGAAGAACTAAATCCTTTAATAAACCAGCAAACTAATAAAAAATTTAAAACAAACAACTGGGGTAACTGGGGTAGAAAGATAGCAGAGTGGACAGGGCACTTGCCTTGCATGTTTGATCTCTGGCTCCCCATATGATTTTTTTTTAACATAGCCAGGAGTGATCCCTGAGAACACAGCCACAGTCCAAAAACCAATAAATAAATTAAAAATTAAGATGACTGAGGGGGAGGCAGAGTGATAGCACAACGGTAGGACATTTATGCCTTGCACACGGCTGACCCAGGACAAACCTGGGTTCAATTTCCAGCATCCCATAAGGTCCCCCAAGCCAGGAGCGATTTCTAATCACATAGCCAGGAGTAATCTGAGTGTCACCGGGTGTGGCCCAAATACAAAAAAAAAAAAAAAAAAAAGATGACTGGGGGAAATTTTCCATTAAAAAGTAAAAGTATAAAGCAGCCTGGAGAAAAAAAAATAAAAGTATAAAGTACTAGGATCATATCAAATAGGAAACTTTAACTTAAAAGAAATCTCAACTAGGCCAGGGAGGTGATTCAACGGGCAACAGATAGTACAAGCTCCAGGCATACTGGAGCCCTGAATTCAATTCGTGGCACCACTCTGAGAGAAGCCCCTAAGTCCCCCAGATATAGCCCCAAAATAAGTAAAAAATTAATAGTTACCAGAATTGAAACATACCAAACAATTTAAATCTATGAATTCCTAATAAAATTAGGAATTTGGGGCTGGAGAGATAGCACAGCGGCATTTGCCTTGCAAGCAGCCGACCCAGGACCTAAAGTGGTTGGTTAGAATTCCGGTGTCCCATATGGTCCCCCGTGCCTGCCAGGAGCGATTTCTGAGCAGATAGCCAGGAGTAACCCCTGAGCACCACCAGGTGTGGCCCAAAAACAAAAAAACAAAAAAACAAAAAAACAAAAAAACAAAAAAAAGGAATTAATGAAATCCTAATTAAATTCCTTATAAAACAAAATTACAGGTCAACACCAAAGAGTAGGAGGGAACCAAGTCACTGTTTTTGAAAACTGATCAAGGAAAAACTGAGATATAAGTTCTATTTCCCTAGGGAAACTGAACTCATAACTAGTGACGGTCAGAACTAAGATATATCCTAATCCACAGGGATCTAAACCCTCAACCAGGCTCTGGTGCTGAATGGAACCAGCATGGGCACATGAGAATTCGAGGGCATTCTCCCCCATTTCTATATCTTCAAATATGGTCATTCTCATACTTTACAAAGAATGCATAATGGCTATACTATTAACCCCATACTAAAACAATTCTCAGACCCATTTTCTAATTCACAGTGAATATCAAAACAAAGCCCATATAAAAACAAAATTCTTGGGGTCAGAATGATAGCACAGCGGTAGGACATTGCCTTGCACGTGGCTGACCCAGGATGGTGATCTCTGGCATCCCATATGGTCCCCCAAGCCAGAAGCAATTTCTGAGTGCAAAGCCAGGAGCAACCCTGAGCATCACTGGGTGTGGCTCCAAAAAAAAAAAAAAAAACACAAAATTCTTGAGGTCCAGAGTGATAATAGTATAGTAGGTAAGCTGCTTGCCTTGTATGAGGCTGACCAGAGTTTGATTCCAGGCACCACATATGATCCCCAAGCCCCACAAGGAATGATTCCTGAACACTACTGGGTAAGGCCTAAAACAAAACAAAATATGTCTTTTGGGGTTCTCCATCATGTTTGAAAATGTGAAGGGTGTGACCCAAAAAACAAAAAAAAGAGAAAAGAAAAGAAGAAAATGTGAAAGGGTCATCCTATTTAAAAGTGTGAATTTTTCAAAAATTCAACGAAGATCTTACAGATTTGACAGCCATATCCAGAGCATGGTAAGCTGAATGGAACAAATGATCAGCTTCTTCCATAATAATAATATTAGATAAAAGTGAGTATAGCTACAGAAGATCCCGAAGGTACTTTATTGATAGTAATAAGAAAAATCTGAAGGATTTGCTTCCATACTAATAATGTGTGAAATAAAGTAATAATGATTCCCAGGTCCTAATAAATGCCTAATTTCATATAAGTAAAAGCAAAGATCACCCTAATTTTTTATTTTATTGGTTTTGGGTTCACATCTGGGGATGCCCAAGGCTTACTCCTAACTGCACTCAGGATAGTCTTGGCAGGGCTCAGGGGACCACATGGGGTCTGGGGATAAAACCCTGGTTAGTCATGTGCAAGACAAATGCCTTACCAACTATCCTGTGGCTCTGGCACAAACACTAATATTTTCTGGGGCCGGTGAGGTGGCGCTAGAGGTAAGGTGTCTGCCTTGCAAGCACTAGCCAAGGAAGGACCACGGTTCGATCCCCCGGCGTCCCAAATGGTCCCTGCAAGCCAGGGACAATTTCTGAGCGCTTAGCCAGGAGTAACCCCTGAAGCATCAAACGGATGTGGTCCCCCCCCCAAAAAAAAACCTAATATTTTCCAAAGTGAGTACGTATGTTTTGACAATTTTGTAGTTTCTTTAGAAAAATCCAAAGAAATCTCTACCTAGCAATCATTTAAAGCCCTGATCTAGGACAGGTTAGATAAAGTTTCATTAAAAATAGGACTATTGGGCCCGGAGAGATAGCACAGTGGCATTTGCCTTGCAAGCAGCCGATCCAGGTATGGTCCCCGTCCCCCTCCCCACCTCTCCCCCCCCCACCGTGCCTGCCAGGAGCTATTTCTGAGCAGACAGCTAGGAGTAACCCCTGAGCACTGCTGGGTGTGGCCCAAAAAACAAACAAACAAACAAACAAAAATAGGACTCTATTGTGGCCAGAGTGGTGGTGCAGTGGTAGGGCATTTGCCTTGCATGCAGCTGACCTAGGACGAACTGCTGTTTGATCTCCTGGTGTCCAATGTGGTCCCCCAAGCCAGGAGCCATTTCTGAGTGCGTAGCCAGAAGTAACCTCTGAGCGTCAATGAGCCTGGCCCAAAAATCCAAAAAAAAAAAAAAAAAAAAAAAAGACTATTGGGGCCAGAGAGATAGCACAGTGGTAGAGCATTTACCCAGGACGAACGATGGTTTGAATCCCGGCATCCCATGTGATCCCCCAAGCCTGCCAGGAGCAATTTCTGAGCACAGAGCCAGGAGTAGCCCGAGGCTAGTATTTCTCCTACCCTACCATAAAAAGTCATCAGAGCAGATCTTAATTCTCTGGCAGGGGTCTCAAACTCTCGGCCCGCGGGCCATTTGCGGCCCTCCATACAACATTTTGTGGCCCTGCTGTAGAGGAATCTTTTTCTGTTTTGTTTTAGTTGTTTGGGTCACACACCCCAATGTTCAAGACTTACTACTGACTTTGCACTCAAGGATCACTCTGACTTTGCCTCCTGCGGACCCCAGGTAAAATGAGTTTGAGACCCCTGCTAGAGAATCCAAACAACTGACTGACTGACTGACTGACTGACTGACTGACTGACTGACTGACTGACTGACTGACTGACTGACTTCAGGTTCAATTACTCTTCTCAAATTAAGACTAAATGAACAGCAGGGTGGTTTACCATCCTGATGGACCTTTATCACAGAGCTTTAGAGGGATATTAGCTTCTTTAGCTCTACCCTTGGATTCTATTTTTAATTTCTATGAAACATAATGGGAAAAAACCCTCAAACAGTACTTAACTGTTTCCAGGAAAAAGTAAGGGCATACAGGTCACTGAGGCCCTGCTTCAGTCCCCCACCCTCCCACTGTCCCCCAACTACCTTCCTCAAAACAAACCCACACCAGGCAACCACCACTACACACCAGCACTTCTAAGTGTGGTGCTAACTCTACCCTGCTCCCATCTGCCCCTGGGAAGATTTCCTACCCATCTCCCAAAGCATCCTTTAAACCCCACTTCCCCGTGCTTTCCCTAGGGTTTTTGCCAAGGCTTGGGCTCCCCCTTCTGGTTCTTTTCAGCCACACTGAATTATTTGTTGAATTCAGAGAGCAGGTTTGAGTTTAACTGAAGTTTGTATACTGGCTTTGAGACAGGCAATTAGTAATTATTGGAAACCCAAGCTGAATAAAATGCAATCCTGATTGTCAAAGCTCTATAGTCTTGCCTAAATAACAGAGCAAACAGCTGTTTCAATTAAGAAACTGAATGAGGGGCCGGAGAAATAGCATTGGAGGCAAGGCATTTGCCTTGCATGCAGAAGGACGGTGGTTTGAATCCCGGCATCCCATATGGTCCCCGAACCTGTTGGGGGCGATTTTTGAGCATAGAGCCAGGAGTAACCCCTGAGCACTGCCGGTTGTGACCTAAAAACAAACAAACAAACAAACAAAAAAAATATATATATAGGAAGGAAGGAAGGAAGGAAGGAAGGAAGGAAGGAAGGAAGGAAGGAAGGAAGGAAGGGAGGGAGGGAGGGAGGGAGGGAGGGAGGGAGGGAGGGAGGGAAGAAAGAGGGGAGGGAGGGAAAGAAAGAAAGAAAGAAAGAAATAAAGAAAGAAAGAAAGAATGAAACAAAGAAAGAAAGAAAGAAAGAAAGAAAGAAAGAAAGAAAGAAAGAAAGAAAGAAAGAAAGAAAGAAAGAAAGAAAGAAAGAAAGAAAGAGAGAGAGAGAGAGAGAAAGAAAGAGAGAAAGAGAAAGAAAGAAAGAGAGAAAGAAAGAAAGAAAGAAAGAAAGAAAGAAAGAAAGAAAGAAAGAAAGAAAGAAAGAAAGAAAGAAAGAAAGAAAGAAAGAAAGAAAGAAAGAAAGAAAGAAAGAAAGAAAGAAAGAAAGAAAGAAAGAAAGAGAGAAAGAAAGAGAGAAAGAAAGAAAGAGAGAGAGAAAGAGAGAGAGAAAGAGAGAGAGAAAGAGAAAGAAAGAAGAGAGAAAGAAAGAAAGAAAGAAAGAAAGAAAGAAAGAAAGAAAGAAAGAAAGAAAGAAAGAAAGAAAGAAAGAAAGAAAGAAAGAGAGAGAGAAAGAAAGAAGAGAGAAAGAGAAAGAAAGAAAGAAAGAAAGAAAGAAAGAAAGAAAGAAAGAAAGAAAGAAAGAAAGAAAGAAAGAAAGAAAGAAAGAAAGAAAGAAAGAAAGAAAGAAAGAAAGAAAGAAAGAAAGAAAGAAAGAAAGAAAGAAAGGAATATGCAGAGATCTAAGAGATGACTCAACCAACTTTGCACATGCACGCAGAAGGCCTAGGCTCCATCCCTGGCACATAAGGTTGTTGAGCACTGTAGGGAGTGGCCCCTGAACACTGAGACTAGGAAGTAGCTCCAAAATACTGCTGGGTCCGGTCCCCAAACCAAAACAAACCAAAAATATGTGAAAACCAGTTACTATCAACTTTGTTTTGTTTATTTGGGGCCACACCCAGCAATCCTCTCTCTCTTAACTTCATTCACTCTTCACAGGGCTCAGGGACATTTAGGCTTCCAGGGATCAAACCAAGGTTAGCCACTTTTAAGGCAAGCTCCTAAACACTGTACAGTATCTCTACAGCACCCTAGCAATTTTGTATAGAACAAATCATAAGAAATCCAGAAACAATCTTATTTGAGTGTTCTGAAGTAAATTAAGACTAAATAATAAAAAATGCTATAGAGTCAAATGAAAAAATACTATGGCTCACTTGTATCTGTAGGTCTGGCTAACTTCAGGTAGATTAAGACTAGGAAGACTGAAGTAAAGATATGCCACTAGGAGCAAGAGTGACATAGTATGGCAGGTAGGGCACTTGTCTTGTATACAGTTGACCTCATATGGACCCTTAAGTCCCACCATCAGTGATACCTGATGGCAGAGTCAGAAGTAAGCCCTAAACACTGCCAGGTAAGCCTTACGTCTAAAGGCATACACCACTTTATTTCAAAGTTGGTGACAGTTAAAACAGTAATAGATTCCCACTGGGGGAGGGGTGTCAAAATTAAAATCTTTCCCTCAGAAAGTAATAACTTTCATTAAGTAATGTCCTCTAGTTTTCTTTCTTTGAATCTCTGTGGTTGCATGTATGCAAATAAATATGGGCAGTTGTTGGTTTTTAAAAATGCACGCAGGCCAGGGAGAGAGGTAGAGGATATGCTTTGCATGTGCAAAACCCTCAGTTTGTCTCAGTACTAAATTACTCCCACCCACTCACCCACCCACCCCACCTCTTATCTGTGTAGGCTGCCTGCATCTTTTGGATTAGTTAAACCTTTTAGCAACAGAAAACAGATCTTTCCCCCATGTTATATTCCTTCTCTTGGTTTTATTTTATCTGGTAAAAGTTTTTACTTTTTTCTATTTTATTTTGTTGAACATTTCTCAATGGGTCTTTTTCCATTCTTCTATTCTAAACTTCTCAGTAATTTGTTTTTCTTGTTTGTGTTTTGAGGTCACAGCTGGCAATGCTAAGGAGTTACTTGTGGCTCTGCACTCAAGAATTACTCCCAGCGGCCTGGGGGACCATACAGAGTACTGAGTATCAAACCTGGGTTGGCAACATGCACAAGTACCTTACCTTGCCTCTGGCCCCACAACTTTTCTGTAGTATTTAATTGTAGTCATAGCTAGTATTACAAATAGTACTAAATTGGATCCTACTATTTTTTTTCTCCCTCCCCAAAACCCCATCTTTAAAAAAAAATTTCTGGAGGGGGACCACAACTAGAAGTGCTTGGAAATTGTTTCTTGTGGTACTAGGGGCTGTGAACTATGTTTCAACAGGGATTGAACTCGAGGCTCCTATAGGCAAAGCATGTAATCCAGCCTTTTGGTTCGTTTGTTTGTTTTATGGGCCACACCTGCTGGTGCTCAGGGGTTTCTCCTAGCTCTGTGCTCAGGAATTACTCCTGGGAGGCTTGAGGGACCATATGGGATGAACCCGGGTTGGCTGCATGCAAAGCAAATGCCCTACCCACTGTATTATCACTTTGACACCCTGATCTAGTCTTTTAAACCATCTCCTTGGCCTTCGATACATGGTAGGAGCATACTCAGATTTGTGGTGATTACTGATGAACTCAAAGTTGAAATGCTCTCCAATATCTACCACTTCTTCCTTCCAAAGACAACCATGTCCTATCTGGGATTCCAGGTACTTGCTCAGTCCTCCTTTCCCTCTTCATTTGCACCTCAGCTGAATGGCTGATCTCTCCACAGGCAGGCCTTTGAGCACATTCTTTATTGTGCTGTCTTTTTTTATGTTTTTAATCACCATGTTTACAAAAATTTTCATTCTGGGGTCTCTCCTCTTCTCTCCCTCTCCCTCTCAACCTCCCCCTCCCTCTTCTCTCTCTCTCTCTCATTGTCATGCATATTCTTCTCTTCTCTCACTGTCATGGCAGTTGTCATTGTGGTTAATGCTCTAGATACACTCACCACTCTTTGTGGCAAGCTTCATGTCATGAACTGGTCCTTCCAGAGTACAGCTCTATTGTCTCTGAATATTATTGCCATACTGCCGTTTATTTTTCTTATAGCCCACAGATGAGTGAGATCATCATATGTCTATCCCTCTGGCTCATTTCACTCAGCATAGTAAGTCTCCATGTCCACCCATGTATAAGCATTTTAAGACTACATTTTTTCCTAATAGCTGCATAGTAGTCCACTGTATAATGTACCACAATTTCTTTAGCCACTCATCTGTTGTTGGGCATCACTAATCTGTTTCCAGATTCTAACTATTGTAAATAGTGCTGTGATAAACATTGGGGTACAGAGGGCATTTTTGTATTGTGTTTTTTGTATTCCTAGGAGTGGTATTGCTGGATTGTTTCTTTAAAAACTGGCCACTTGGGGGCTGGAGAGGTAGCATGAAGGTAAGGTGTTTGCCTTTCATGCAGAAGGAAGGTGATCCGAATCCCAGCATCCCATATGGTCCCCCGTGCCTGCCAGGGGCGATTTCTGAGCGCAGAGCAAAGCCGGGTGTGACCCAAAAACCACACACACACACACACACACACACACACACACACACACACACACACACACACACACACAAACTGACCACTTTTATCTGAACTACTACATTATCTGATGTAGGGTTTATTTCCTCTGCCCACTGTGGACTCAGGAGAGCACAACTGATGACCCCATTCACAACTCTGACATATGTTCTGGAAGGCTCAGGCGCCAAAGTTAATTTATTTTCACAGTTTTTTGTGGCGTTACTAAAAACAAAATGGGGCAGTCTGAAGTCTCATAAAAGTAACATTTATTTCCAAAAATTTAATCAGTTTTTTGAATATGAGATTCCAATTTTATAGACTGCTGAATTTTCAAATACCTTTTATTTATATGTTAATCCTTAAAAGTCTTAAATATAAAGGGAATCTTTGTTGCTTTTTCAACTTGGCAAATGAGGCCATTCAATTTTATAAGTACAACAAGTACTAGATTTTAGACAAAAATATAAAGTCATCCCCCGTCTCCCCTATCAAATTCTGCCACTACTGCCAATTTGCTTATTCTGGGTGAAAATTTCACTTAAAAATAAAAACTGCCTTCACAGGAAGGAAGAGAATATCTTTTTCAATTAAAATGCTGCCTGCAGGAAACCAAAATCTCCCTCTAAGAGTTTGGGGGCAACAACTTAGCTAGTCTGACACACATTTTATTTAAATTTAATAAGTGTACTCAGTCTGTCTTCACACAAAGTATTTATCTCTTTCTTTGCCAGATGTCACTTAAAAATACATTTTCTGGGCTAGAGCAATAGTACAGTGGGTAGGACGCTTGCCTTGCACACAGCCAACCCTAGTTTGATTCTAGGCGTCCACTATGGTCCCCTGAGCCTGCCAGAAATGATTCCTCAGTATAAAGCCAAGAATAACTACTGAGCACCACAAGGTGTGGCCCCCAAATAAAACAAAACAAAACAAAAAATACATTTTCTATGGTCGGATAATACAGAGGTTAAGAAGCTTACCTTGTATATGGCTGACCCGTTTAATCCGTCACTACATACGGTACCCAAAGCAGTGCCAGAGGTGAATTCTAAGCACCATTAGGATTGCTCCCTGAGCAATTTCATGTGTAGCACAATCACTTTCTCAACCAAATAAAAATACATTTAGAAGAAGAAAAGGTTTTAATTATGCATTAACCAAATGTCAATATCCTATATATCTGAATGTCTATAGTACTAATAGGAAAGAAAGAAGAAAAGTTTAATAGATACCAAAAGCAGAATCCCATAAAGCCAATGTTAAAATTACTGGACACTGTTACTAGATATTCTGGTACAGTACGCCTATATAGGGAGTTAAAAATCGCATTTCTAACAAGTTTCTGCGTGATGTGGACACTGCTGGTCAGGAACCAGAATGTAAGATCTGTGTTTTGTTTGATTTCTAATAGGCAAACATGATGCCTCACTTAATTTAATTGACATTTTTCTGTTTATGAGTGAGGTTAAGTATATATGATGTAAATCTTTACTGAGTTAGTCTTGGTTTTATTTTGAGAGAGGCTTGAATGGCTAGGAAACTTTCCCAAGATCAAACTGCTTAGAAATCATGTGAGAAAAAAAAAAGAAAGAAAGAAAAAAAGCGTGTGAGGGAGATTCTTCCATTTTTATACAGGAGCCTTTTGGCAGTGCTGTATTGAGTCAGGCTACTCTTAGCAGTTTTGGGAGGGGGGGACAATAGAGTATAGGACTGACCTTGGAGCCTCAAGCATGCTAGCACACACTCTACTGTTGTGTTCCCAGCCCTGTGAGATAAACACTTTAAACACATTTGTTTCCTTTTCCTTTTTTTTTTTTTTTTAAGTAAAACAAAGTCATTTTCATGGTTTGTTGTTATTGTTGTCTGGAACATCAAAAAAGCCCCTCTGCCTAACAACTTGCCTCATGAAACAAGCTCGACCTAAAATCGCAATATGTATGGATGAGGATGGCAAAGAGAAAGGAATTCTTCATGATTAGATTACTGATCCAATCTAAGTTGGATTAGTGATCTAAAAATAACAAACTTCATGATTAAAAACTTCTATAATATTAAGAAAAGTAAAGCAGGCCAAAGAAAAATAGATGTGAAGATTCTTAAGTATTCCATCACAATGACATTGTAACTGACTGGGTTACCTAAAGTATTTTCATCTTTGCCTGAAAACTAAACTGAGAAAATCAGTACTTGAAAACGTTGAAGATAACGCTATAAGCAAAATGAAATCAGGAATGTAATGTAATATTTTACATTACATTTACATTTACATTTCCTGAGTCTACACGATGAAGTGTCTAGAAATATGTTAAAAATTCCGAGGCTGAATCTGGACTTAGAGAAAAATATGGATGTCACTGACCAAGAAGAGAGGAATGGGCAGAAGGGACACCGACATTTGCTTCCTTTGTGCAGGTAATCACAGCACATGTGCTCTGGAAATTTATAGTCCTCCTATTGTGTATTTATAGGGCAACTAGAAAAACACTTGAGGCAAGTAGAATCAAAACAGCCAGTATTGGGCCCGGAGAGATAGCACAGCGGCGTTTGCCTTGCAAGCAGCCGATCCAGGACCAAAGGTGGTTGGTTCGAATCCCGGTGTCCCATATGGTCCCCCGTGCCTGCCAGGAGCTATTTCTGAGCAGACAGCCAGGAGTAACCCCTGAGCATCGCCGGGTGTGGCCCAAAAACCAAAAAAAAAAAAAAAAAAAAAAAACAGCCAGTATTTCTTTTTACTCAGAGTAAAAAGTCAACATTTTCATTATTAGACAAAAAGCCCAATAAGTCTGACTCCCTATTACATCTCTGCTCTCACTTCCTGCTAACTCACACTTACAATGCCATTCCAGGCCAACTCTTCTCTCTTTTGCTCAGCAAATATACCAAACAATATCCAAATAAGGATCTTAACAGTTGAGTGATCTTTCAAGTCAGAATCAGACCACAGTGCCCAAAACTAAGGGCCTGAGCACTGCTTTGAGTGTCCATTAATCCCTCTCCAAAAAAAAAAAAAAAAAAAGGGTAAAAATTAAAAATTTCTAAAGAGAAAATTCTATTTTAAATCATTCGCCAAAGGACTGCAGACTCCTGAGCTGAATTTCTTTTTCCAAATTTTATTTTACAGCCTCCTACTCATTAAAACCCTGAACATTAACAAGTGTCTGTGGTTGAGGGAGAATGTTCCATAGCAGAGAAAGGAAAAACACACCCAAGTTTTCATAAGAAACTGTGGAACAAGTTAACATTTTTCCTCTCACAAAAATCAAAATTACATGGCCAGAGAGATAGCACAGCGGTAGAGCCTTTGCCTTGCATGAGGCTAATCCAGGACAGACCTGGGTTCGATTCCCGGCATCCCATATGGCCCCCCAAGCCTGCCAGGAGCAAAATCTGAGTGCAGAGCCAGAGTGCTGCCGGATGTGGCCCAAAACCAAAAAAAAAAAAAAAAAAAAAAAAAAGAATCCTCTCAGTGAGAGCCAAATGGGGCTTAAGGCAAGCAAAATGACAGATTAATAATAATAAAACTGTTAACTGGGCCCCCAGACCAATCTCTAAACATAAAACCACAATCCCAAAGAAACAATTATAGACAGCAAGTCTTCATTTGATGACTGAATAGCTCTTTTCATAATTAAAATGAGCAACTTTAAGTCCAACAAAAAAAATATGCAAAGTAGAGATTTATTTATTTATTTATTTACTTATTTATTTTTTTGGTTTTTGGGTCATACCTGGCAGTGCTCAGGGGTTACTCCTGGCTCCAGGCTCAGAAATTGCTCCTGGCAGGCTCGGGGACCATATGGGATGCCAGAATTCAAACCACCATCCTTCTGCATGCAAGGCAAACACCTTACCTCCATACTATCTCTCCGGCCCCAAATAAAGGCTTTTTAAGGTAGAAAGATGCCACTAGCTGGGCACCCAACACTGCTGCCATAAGCAGTGAGTAGAGACTTGCCCTGCACACGAATATGTTTTGGCATCTCCACGGAAAGAACAGAACCACATGTGTATGATTGTTCTAATCACTTTACCCAAAACACCAGTTCATTTACTTACAAACTCATAGTCTCCATCCTGGGGTACTTTCCAATCAGAAGAGCTTTTCAGAGGGCCAGGTACACTTTGGCCAAAGCTGTTGACTTGATTTTCCTTTTCTTTTTGCTCGAAGTATTCTAAGAAAGATGGTTTTGTAGGCTGCATAGTCTCATCCCTTCCTGAAAACCAAAGGGGGAGGGGAATGGTGAAATATAGTATCTTAGACTTCAAGTAAGTTTATTAAATAGATCTATCTTCAGAATCTGGATCAGAGGTTCTTTTTGTTAGCTAAGGACTCTTGAGAATTTAATAAAAAGCTTCAGGAAAATGCACAAATGTCCATTCAAAATACTTCTCAGAGGATTTCGAAGGATTTATGATCCCTACCTCCCTCTATAAACACATGCAAAAATTTCCCCAGAGTCTCTATTTCTAGTCAGTGAACAGGCAACGACTGTTTCTGAGTCTAATAACAAACAGCTTCAATAATAGATTAAAAATTGAAAAGCAGGGGAGGGGGGCAGCAAATAAAAAGGGGGGAGGGCAGCAAAAAATTGAGAAGCAAAATTTATTTTTTATTCAGCTATATATACAATGTTTTTACAGGCACTGCAACAGGAAAAGGGAATAATAGGGTAATTTCCTCTGATAATCTTATGAGTTAAATGAAAAAAAAAATTATTTTTTGGTTTTTGGAGTCACATCCAACAGTACTCAAGGGTTACTCCTGGCTTGCATTCATAAATCACTCCTGGCAGGCATGGGGAACCATATGGAATGCTAGAATTCGAATCACTGTCAGTCCTGGATTGGCTATGTGCAAGGCAAAAGCCCTAACACTGTGCTATCTCTCTGGCCCCAGTTAAATAAAATTTAAATGTGAAAAATATACATAGAAAAGAAAGTATAAATAAATCCTAATCCAGCTACTCTATGAAGTATTATATAACTTTAAAAATACTATTTGTGCAAGATATTGTACAAGAGTCATGGAATCCACCTTAAATGTAGTCCACACTAATCCAATATATACATCTACCTGGCACCATATAGTCCCCTGAGGACAGGTGTGACTCCTGAACACACAGCCAGAAATAGCCCTGGGGCATTGTCAAGTGTGGTCTCCCAAAATCAAAAAAATAAATAAATAAAAATAATATTGTAAATTGTATAGTAAAAGAGTAGGGGGAAAATAAGACAATACTATCCATGTACTATAATCATTTGGTTTTTGTTTTGCTCTTGTTTTGGAACCATACCTGGAAGTACTCAGAGCTTACTCCTGGCTCTGTACTCAGGTATCACTACTGGTGGTGTTCAAGTGACCAAATGTGGTACTAGGGATCAAATCTTGATCAACTAATTGCTATACTGTTCTCTTATCCCATATAATAAGATATTAACTCTGAAAAATAATATGTAGAGGCAAAAAATAAAATGAGACTGGAAGAAAAATACAATGAAATTTTAATAGAACTTAGTTTTGAGAGTAGGATTATGATGATTTTTAAAAACTTGATTTGTTTTTGGATTACATCCAACAGTGCTCAAGTCTTACTCCTGGCTCTGCACTCAGGGATCACTCCTTCCAGGGTTTGGGAGACTGTTATTAAGTCCCTGCCACTGTACTATCTCTTCAGCTGTGAGCAAAAGAAAATCAGTCTTGGGGGCTGGAGAGATAGCATGGAGGTAGGGCATTTGCCTTGCATGCAGAAGGACTGTGGTTCAAATCCTGGCATCCCATGTGGTCCCCCAAGCCTGCCAGGAGCAATTTCTGAGTGTAAAGCCAGAAGTTACCCCTGAGCACTGCCGGGTGTGACCCAAAATCCAAAAATAATAATAATAGGAAGGAAGGAAGGAAGGAAGGAAGGAAGGAAGGAAGGAAGGAAGGAAGGAAGGAAGGAAGGAAGGAAGGAAGGGAGGGAGGGAGGGAGGGAGGGAGGGAGGGAGGGAGGGAGGGAGGGAGGGAGGGAGGGAGGGAGGGAGGGAGGGAGGGAGGGAGGGAGGAAAAGAAAAGACGAAAGAAAAGAAAGAAAGAAAAGAAAGAAGAAAGAAAGAAAGAAAGAAAGAAAGAAAGAAAGAAAGAAAGAAAGAAAGAAAGAAAGAAAGAAAGAAAGAAAGAAAGAAAGAAAGAAAGAAAGAAAGAAAGAAAGAAAGAAAGAAAGAAAGAAAGAAAGAAAGAAAGAAAGAAAGAAAGAAAGAAAGAAAGAAAGAAAGAAAGAAGAAAAGAAAAAGAAAATCAGTCTTATGAGTTAAATTTATACATAGGAGGAAGCAGGATTCTTGTTGCAAACAAATTTCCTTAATGACTCTGTAATTCAATTATAAAGCATATAAGTAGTTTGATTTTACAGACTGGTAACAATAGCATCTGAGAGAGGTTGTCTGCAAAACCAACCATAATCCTTTTCTGCTTAAATCCTGAGTATCCTGGTCCATTCATTGTAACCTCCCACATAAAAAAAACTTTGTGTCTGGCCATTTTATTACTTGCTTTGGCTACTGAGATAAAAACAAAGCCCTACTAACATGTAAATTCATTTCAGAGAGTTTTTGTGATGACAAGAAAACAAGTAGATAAAAAAAAAATAAAGTAGAAACAGTTGAGAACCTAAGAAGTCCCCCACAAGATAATCACAAACAGCAAAATCTATTCAATACAGGGTCAACCTGTTTACCTACCTTTCTCTCACTCAAAACAAATTATCCAAGAAGAGTTCCATTCTTTGAGAACTCACAGTCAATTTCAATTACTATTTACTGACCTATAGTGTTGAATTTGAGAGCCGTAAAGATAGCATGGAGATAAGGAGTTTGCCTTGCATGCAGAAAGATGGTGGTTCGAATCCCAGCATCCCATATGGTCCCCCATGCCTGCCAGGGGAGATTTCTGAGCACAAAGTCAGGAGTAATCCCTGAGCGCTGCTGGGTTTGACCCAAAAAACAAACAACAACAACAAAATACTGTTTAATTTGTCTCAGTTTTGAAAGAATCTAAGTTAGCTTACCTAAGCACCAGCCTTTAGCAAGATGCTTCCCCCTGATGGTTCCACACAAGATATATAATAAATGTGAGAAGTTGTCCTGTGCTGACAAGGAACTACCAAATGGGACCTAAGGTATAACTCCCTTAATTCTCCAATCTGTTCAAACCTGTACAACTATGTACACTTTTAGGTGAGAGATTTGTCTTCAGTATACTGTGCTATACTATATTTGCCACTATACAATATATATTATGTGTGGCTAGTTACAAAGACCAAAACCAAAGCCTGACTAGAAGGTTTTAAATCTGATGAACTGCATACCGTATTTCAAATGCTCTAAAATCAAAAGGAAAATTCTTGATATGTCAAAACTTCTACTGAGTGCAGAAGACAAGAAAATGGAATTTTCCCAGTAACCTTATCTTTGTGTTTCTGCGGCACTCCTGAGCCAGATGATCAAGTGTGCTGAACAACAGCCTGTAGCCGATTAAAGGCAGTGGTCTCTGGGGCTCCAGCTCGCTGGTGGATTTCTTGTCTCAAAGTCAGAAGAGTTTTTTTGTTTAGGGGCTTTTTTTGTTTTTAAATGAAAAAAAAAAAAAAAAAAGAAGAAGAAGACTACATTTAGTTGAATGATAATATCAGAAACCTAAACACATTGGGAGAATGGGCAAAGCAAAGAAGTCAAGCTTTAAAAGTGGCCCATCTTGCTTTGTTCTTTTCTCTAAGGCAGGAAATGCATGAATTTCTATGTAAGGATTGGCTCCTTTTTCTTTGTCTGGCAGGCTAAATAAATGGCTAATCTGTCTAAGTTCACAAAGAGATGAGTTCATAGGCCTTGGTAACTGCTATTGATCTTTCTTTGGGAAAATGGTAGATAAAATCTGAAGGATCCACAACCCCAGGTCCATCAATTGATAAATAGATCAAACAAAAGATGGTACATTGAAAGAGTATTTAGCAATTTAAATAGTGAAATTCAATGCACAGTACAGCATAAAAAAACCTTGAGAACACCATGCTTGATGAAAGTAGCTTCCGAGTCTATAACTTGATTTATATGAGATCTGTACAAGAGGCAAGTTTATCCACAGAAAGTAGAATAGTGGTGATCTAAAAGACAAGTGACTGAAAAGGGAAATTTAGTTTCCTTTTAGAAGTCAATAATCAAAAGTATTTTTATTAGGCCATGGCTAAACAAAATGGGGTGTATCTCTATGAAAGAGTATTATTTGGCCATAAAAAAAGGAATGGTACTGACATAATATCATAGATGAGCCTTGGGAACATCCTAAGGGAAAGAAATCAGAAAGGGTTCTGATTGGTCATTTAAAAAAAAATAAAAGCAAAAAAACTTGATTGATTGATTGATTGGTTTCTGGGCCACACCCAGCGGAGCTCATGGGTCCGCCTGGCTCTGCACTCAGAAATCACCCCTGGCAGGCTGGGGATCATATTGGATGCTGAGAATCAAACAGACCCTTCCCAGGTCAGCCAAATGCAAGGCAAATGCCCAGCCACTGTGCTATCTCTCAGGCCCCTCTGGTCTTCTACAAAATTTGCGGAAGCAGCAGAGAGGCAGAACACTGATAAATGGATGCCTGGCCTGGGCAGAACCTGAAGAGGGAAGGAGAAATGACTGTCAACAGGACAGTGGTTTCTTTGGGAGCAGATAAAAATGTGTGGGGTTTATCAGTAGTTATGATTGCACAACCAACTATTACATATTTTAAAAAGCTAAAGAGTTGTAACTTTGGGGCAGGAGTGGTGGCGCAGTGATAGGGCATTTGCCTGGTGCGTGGCTAACCTATGACGGACAGTGGTTCAGCGATTCCATCCCATGGCATCCCAGAGTCTCCCAAGCCAGGAGTGATTTCTAAGCGCTTAGCCAGGGGTAACCTCTGAGCATCACCAGGTTGTGACCCAAAAACAAAACAAAACAAAACAAAACAAAATCATCACTTGACTGAACTATATAACAATAGCTGGGGGCCAGAGAGATAGCATGTAGGTAGGGCATTTGCCTTGCATGCAGAAGGATGGTGGTTTGAATCCCAGCATCCCATATGGTCCCTGAGCCTGCCAGGAGCGATTTCTAAGCGTAGAGCCAGGAGTAACCCCTGAGTGCTTCCGAATGTGACCCAAAAACAAACAAACAAAAAAGAACAAACAATAGTTCATTTCTCCTAAAAAAAGCATAAAACCCTTTTTCTCTACTACTACTATTTCTGAACTCAAATGAGTTAGAACAAAAAAAAATTAAAAATAAAAAAAAATGAGAACACAAGATCAAAACAATCATAACTGGGAAAAGGCCTGATCACAGCCTAAAATGTCTACTAGACATTAAATTTTAAACATTTATTTTTAAGACTATCACTAAGAAAATATCAATGATCAACCACTCTTTCCTTATTTTCTATAATAAAAATATTGTATTTTAATATTAATTAATTAATTTTGCTGAGACTAGAGAACTGGTCATAGCCAACTTCTCATTGTTTAGTTTTAAGTATGCCTAAATAAATTTTCCTAAATAAATAAACAACCTTGAGTAATCCTTCAAATCCTTTACTGGCATGGGGTTTGTTTTCTTCTTTAATCTTATAATATGTGTGCCTGGTTTCTTATGTTGTTACTGAGCATTTAGGTGCTTTACATGTATCAATTTACTTAATTATACAAGTTAGTATTCATAGTTCTGTGTATGCTTTATGTAAGTAATCATTTGAGTATTCTCTGAAACCACTAAGACTGGCTAGAGTCATAAATTGGAAGAGTCCCTTAAGTCCAACTGGAATTAAGCCATCCTGCTAACCAGTTTTAGTAACTGCTTATATAAAAATTAACTTGACTTCCAGGCAGTGATGCCCTAGTCAGTGACGGCTAATCTTTTTTAGCCCGAGTGCCCAAAGTGCCGCACAAAACCAAAGAATTTCCTCAAAGCGCCAATCACGTCAATTAAACCTGAATAACAAGATTTTAGTATCTGAAAACTCTTTATAAATTTTATAAATTTATTAATTGCAGACCTTCCCGCATGCCAGCTGTAAGGCCTTTGCGTGCCAGCGCCATAGGTTCGCCATCGCAGCTCTAGTTCATAAGATCTGGAAAGCTGCCATATAGCTACTCAAATTTCAAAGGTCACTAATGAGCAAAAGAAGTAGCACACCAAAAAAAGGGCCTAGAGATGTGTCTTGGTAAAATGCACCTGCATTAGGCCACAAAATCAATCCCTGGCACCATGGCTCAGATACCCAACACTGCCTGTTTGATCCTTGACACCCCAACCAAGAGGCAAATGCCACAACCAAGTAGTGACCCCAGACACCATATTTATTCCAACAATTCCCTAATTGGTCTCCTTTTTTTTATTTTTCAAACTCTCTAACAACCCCTGACTTGTTTTTAAAAAGCCATTTTATGGGGCCAGAGACATAATGGCAGGGCATTTGGCTTGCAAGTAGATGGATGGTGGTTCAAATCCTGGCATCCCATATAGTCCCTCAAGTCTGTCAGGGGTGATTTCTGAGCACAGAGCCAGGAGTAACCCCAAGCACTGCCAGGGGTGATTTCTGAGCACAGAGCCAGGAGTAACCCCTGAGCACTGCCAGGTGTGACCCAAACACACACACACACACACACACACACACACACAGCCAGGTGTGACACACACACACACACACACACACACACACACACAGCCAGTTTGTAATACCACTATTAAAGGGGTCTCAAACTCAGTTTACTTGGGGGCCGCAGGAGGCAAAGTCAGGGTGATCCTTGAGTGTAAAGTCAGTAGTAAGCCTTGAACATTGGGGGGTGTGACCCAAACAACTAAAACAAAACAAATCAAAAAGAGATTCCTCTAGGGCAGGGCCACAAAATGTTGTACGGAGAGCTGCAAACGGCCTGCGGGCCGCGAGTTTGAGACCCCTGCTATGACTAAAATGCCCTTATATTACCCTATTACCAATAGAATAAAGTCCACACTTCTTCCTGAGGAAAACAATATTCTCCAATATCCAACCAAACAAAAATAATATTCAATAGATATATTCAACTTTGCACCTGGTTGAAATATTCTCCTTTGGTCTTTTCTGTATATCGAAGATCTTACTTTATTTCTCATAAATCCTTCAATTAACCCTTTTTATAACCCTCACCCAGCATATGATCTCCATGTACAAGGTCCCATTTCTCAACTAACTGAGATGTTCATCACAGACACAAAGTGCAGCATCCAGGGTAACGTTAGGAATCATAACAGTGCAGCAGGCATTCCATATCAATGCTAGAGAATAGTAATAACAAACGCCTACAGAATCCTTGTTGGCAGGGTGTCTTATTTGGTTTTTGCGTAGTCTACAGTACTACAACAAATTAACTAAATTACAGTTAGTACAACAAATACTAACTGGGTAGCAGTATTTCCTGGTTGGTATTATTTTTTTTAATTTTGCAGTCACACCAGCTGTGCTTATTCCTGGCTCTGTGCTCAAGGATCACTCCTGTTAGGGGCTCAAAAAACCATACATGAATCCAGGTGGAACACAAGCAAGGTAATGCTTTATCCATTGTGCTACTGCTCTGGTCCCAAAACATTTATTTTAATAATCATCTCAAGCTGTTTTATTAAAAAATTAAAACCCTAAGCAATTGTCTATTTTTCTTGTTTTGTTTTGTGTTCTAGACCATGTTTAGCCATGCTTGGTGGTTACACCTGGCTCTCTGCTCAGGGATAACAGTGATGCGTATGGGTCAGATTATGAAATGCTGGATATCAAACCCAGACCTCCTACATGCAAAAAATATGCTCTGTCTATTAAACTATCTCTCCAGTCCCTACTGTTTTGTTGTTTGTTTTTCAAGTTGTTTTTGTTTGTTGGTTTGTTTGTTTTGGCTAAACAAAATAAGCACATCCAAACAGTTTAGAAATACATTTTTTCAGTAAGAAATACATTCATCTTTAAGATCAAAACAGCTTAAAGTTAGGGTCAGATATAGTACAGCAGGAAAAGCTCTTGACTTGTACAAGGTCAACCCAGTTTCTGGCATCCCACATGGTTCCCTGAGCACTGACAGGAGTAACCCCTGAACATCAACAAGCATGGCCAACAAACAGAGCAAAATGGAAAAGCTTAATGCACCAGAGAATATAGATCCTCCTAAGGATCAAAACTGATTTATCTGCCTCTAAGAATATGATCCAAGGTACATTCTTTGGAACTTGTTTTCCTTTATTCCTATTACTATTATGCTACTCCCTCTCTTGAAAAATATTTTTCCCTCACGCTATTCTTGGCTCTCCTTTTACCATATAACTATTAGGAGGGGAAGATTCACTAAAATCTGGTACTTTTGTGGTCCAGTATGTGGTCTGGCAGGATGTTCTGAATGAATTTTCAGGCCCCAAGAATCTATGCTTTTTGGCTTGTCCCAAAAAAATCAAGAATGTTAATGGTTTCCAAAGATAAAACTGGGTCCAACATCTGGACACAGTTAGAAAAACTGCCCAAACAATCAAAATTTGGTCTTCACTCTAACAGAATTACTTTAAATAATTTGTGACTATGAGAAAAATCTAGGTTCCAAGATGCCTATCCTACTATAGAGCTTATGTTAAATACATGTGAACAGCAATGACCAACTTTTCAGAGCTAGAAAACATTCAGGTCAGTAAAAAAAAAAAAAAAAATTCCACAGAATTAAGATAAGAGTTGAAACTTTACAAAGGAAGATTCATGCAGATCCAGAGTCTAGCCTTCTTTAAAAGCTTCTAGCTTTGTATTCTGACCTATTAACAGTCTCAATATCTATTAACTTATGCTATTGTCAAGGAATTTGAATCAGTATTTCTCCCCTTTTCCCTTTCCCTCTTCCTCTCGGCACATTTTTTAAATATTACTGAGGCTGGCAAGCAGCCTTTCTTAGATCAACAATTTTCATGCCTGCTCTCAGATATAAAGGTGGTGCTTGGAAGACACCATTAATTTCAACAGTAAGAACTTAAAGCTTAACAAGCAAAAGAAAAATATGTGGATGCAGAAGAAGTGCTGTTGAAGGAATTCAGTGTGGTTTCCTGTTTGGGGGCCACACTTAGCTGTTCTCAGATATCAATCCTGTCTCTTGTGCTCAGGGATCAAACTGGGCTGGCTGCATGCAAGGCAGGCACTCATGTACTAGCTGGCCCCTCGTTGAAAGAATTCTTTTTTTTGTTTTGTTTTTCCGGCCACACCCAGTGACGATCAGGGGATACTCCTGGCTATGCCTCAGAAATCACTCCTAGCTTGGGACCATATGGGATGCTGGGGGGATCAAACCGCAGTCAGTTCTAGGCTAGCACATGCAAGGCAGATAGATGCCTTATGGCTTCTGCCACCACTCCGGCCCCTGAAAGAATTCTTATGTTCAATAAAAAAGCTACTAACATACATAAAAAGATTCAACCACTTATAATATTACATACCCATTTTTTACCATTTAGATGTTGTATTTTATATATTTACTTTCAAGCATCTTGACAACCCTACAATATAAACATTTAGGATTCCACTTTTCAGACGAGGAAACTGAGTTACAGAAGAAAATATCTTGCTCAGAGTTTTTAAGACTTTGACCCAAGCTTCAAAACCAAAGACTTTGATTAACCAAATTATCATTCCTTCCACTACTCTTTTTAAAAGTTCTTTCTTTTGTCTTCACTTAAGGATTTGATTCTAACTAAAGAAAATAGCTGAAGCTTTAGTTTTGGTTTACATAGTGACAGATGCCCTCAGAAGCTGAAGTATGAGGCGTGGGAGACACACGGACACTGATGTTCTCTGACAGAAGAGTCTGAACCCTGAGAGGATCAAACATTGGAAGGAAGGCTACTGTGCCCAAAGAAAGCTGAAATACTTGCTGCTCACCATCCTTACAAATGCTAAAACTGGATTCATCGAGTGCACTGTAATAACATACGAGGGAGGCAATGTTGTAAAATATCCTTCAAATAATTGCAGGTTTAAAGAAAACAGGCCAGGAGTCAAGATTTTCCATCTCAGCCTGTTCTAAAATTAGTGTCTGATGGGTGATGGTGAAATACAACCATTTCAACAAGTGCCTGGGACTTTGGTTTTAACATGAGGAAACTCACAGCAACAAAAGATGCCTTCATGAGATGCAAAACTTTCTGGGAAATTCAAAATCTATGTTTTTACCATATGATACTATCACAATAACTAAACTTAACTAGGCTTCTGAGTTGTCCTAAATTAATTAATTATGCCCCATATATTTAAAGTTCTTTCAAAAAAATTAATGTGGCGACTGCTCTAGACTAGAAATGAGAAGTTTATTTATTCTGTGCAAGTTCTAAATCATCCATTCACTCCCTTTAGTTCCTGGAAGCTAAAATGAAAGGCTCCAATCAGTTGAAAACAATCCTTCAGTGCAACTCCCTTTGACCTAATCAAATTGAAGAAAATGAACAGGAACCAGTTTCTATACATATTTTGGGTATATAAGATAAAATGACATCGTAGCCAATCAGCCTTGGCAAGGGGAACCTAGCACATTGAATCTTCGTAGACTGGATACATGTAATTTTCAATGTCCCTTCCTTGGCCTGTCACTTCCTCATTTGAAGCAAGCACAATTAACTGCTAAGCAATTAATTTGTGCAAATCAAATTTAGTTACTCCAAGATTATTTTTAGTATTTCTGCCTCTAAAGAGAATATTTTCTGTTTTCAAATATGCCTCATACTTACATAAAATATTAAAGTATAATATATTTTACCAATCAAATTATATTAATATGGTCTTAAAGGCTTGATTCTGTATTTCTAATATTTAATGATAAGCCCTCATATAACTTCTAATTTTTGTTTTGTTTTGTTTTGGGGCCACACCTGGTTACACTCAGGGGTTATTCCTGGCTATGCGTTAAGCTTGGGAGACCATATGGGACAATAAGGATCGAATGGAGGTCCTTCCTGGGTCAGCCGCATGCAAGGCAGAAACCCTACTACTGCACTATCACTCCAGCTCCAGCTTCTAAATATTAAAATTTTATTTCCATAATGATCAAGTAGAGAGTGGTAAAAATTCTCTGCCTTTATACTGGGGACCAGGGAAGTGGCCTACGTTTTGCATGTGTGAAGTCCTGGATGCAATCCTCAACAATCAGAAGTGGCAACAAAAAGGACTTTTTTAAATTGACAGAATTATCCATGACACTAAAGCCAGGGACATCTTTAATGATGAAATGGCAATGACCAAACACAAGAAAGCAATGATAAACGAATGGGATATTAAATTGAGAAGTTTCTACATTTCAACAGAAACAATGACTAGAATACAAAGTCAGCTCACAAACTGAGAAAAGCTTTTAGTCCACCACTCAATAGATAAAAGGTTAATATTCAAAAATCTATAAATTGGGGCCAGAGAAATAATATAGCAGGTAAGGCACTTGCTTTGAATGCAGCTGCCCTCCCAGAACCCACCAGGAGTGCTTCCTATATGCAAAGCCTGAAGTAACTCCTGAGCACCACCAGGTGTGCCCAAAAACCACACACACACACACACACACACACACACACACACACACACCACAACCCTATATGCAAAGCCTGAAGTAACTCCTGAGCACCACCAAGTGTGCCCAAAAACCACACACACACACACACACACACACACACACACACACACACACACACACCTACATGTATAGCCTGAAGTAACTCCTGAGCACCACCAGGTGTGCCCAAAACCACACACACACACACACACACACACACACACACACATCCCTACATGTATATACACATATACATACACAGCACTGGTAGAATTCTACAAGAATAAAGCATTTAACCTCATCGAATAATGGGGAGAAGAAATGAACAGAAACTGCCTCAAAAAACAAATACAAATGGCCAAAAAGCATACAAAAAAGAATTTTATATCACTAATCATCAGGCAAATACAAATCAAACCAACAATGAGATAGCACCTCATACAAGAAACCAGCGCTCATGAAAAAGAATAACTGATGTCAGTGAAGATGTGGGGAAAAGGAATCCCCATTCACTGTCAGTAGGAATATCAACTGACTCAGCTTTTTGGAAAGTCAATATGGTCTTTATTCAAAAAACTAGCAATTAAACCAGCAATCCCATACCTTGGAATATACCCCAAGCAGCTAAAAGCACAATCCAGAAAATACATTTGCTCTTCTATGTTCATTGCAGTGCTATTTACAATAGCCAAAATCTAAAAACAATCCAAGTGCTCAAGAAGAAATGACTGGATTAAAAAAACTAGTAAATATATACAATGGAATACGAGAAAAAGTAAAGTATCTTTTCTAAGCAAGTTGCTTCTAAATGGGTCCAGAGATTATCTAATTGAGTGAAGTTAGAGAGACAAGGCATAAAATGCTCTCTCTCATATGTGGTAATATGAAGAAACTTTGCCCAAAGTCAATAAAAACTATGAGAAGAACTGTTCTTCAATAGGAAACTGGATTGTAATGGTAAAGATAAATTAGGAGAGGAAACAATAAGACTAGGAGAAGGGGAAAGTGCTAGTTCAAGAAGCAGACTCGGGGCGGGTGAGGTGGCGCTAGAGGTAAGGTGTCTGCCATGCAAGCGCTAGCCAAGGAAGGACCGAGGTTCGATCCCCTGGCGTCCCATATGGTCCCCCTAAGCCAGGGACAATTTCTGAGCGCTTAGCCAGGAGTAACCCCTGAGCACCAAGTGGGTGTGGCCCAAAAAAAAACAAAACAAACAAACAAACAAACAAAAAAAAAGCAAACTCAGGATCAGGAGAGAGACTGAGGACATTTGCAGAAGCAAGTGGACACTGGTGAAGAGACTGGTGTTGGGAACACTGTAAGCTTGAAACTTATTAACAAGTAACTTTGTTGCTCTGTAATCCACAGTCATTAAAAAATTTTAATTACAGGGCCAGAGCGATAGCATGCAGCTGACCCAGGATGGGCATAGACTTGATCCCTGGCATCCCATATAGTCCTCGAGCCCGGGGCAATTTCTGAGCACAGAGCCAGGAAGGAGTAACCCCAGAGCGCCAAAGGGTGTGACCGCCCTCCAGAAAAAGAAAACAAAAAGGGTTTAATTATAAAACAATTATAAAACAATTTTAAAATGTTTAAATGTATACTTGAGAATGAAAAAGCAAAGCCATTTTTCTACACATAAAGACACTCCAAAAATTACAGATATTTTAATATACAAAACATAAGACAGTCTATAAAATTCCATAGCACTAGCTATGATATTCAGTGTCAATATATTGCTTTGAATAACATATATGGTGACATGTGGCTGAACCCAGTTTGATCCTGGCACCATATAGTCCTCTGAACATCACTGGGAGTAATCCTAAAGTCCAGAACGAATGGACAGATGGAAGGAAGGGAAGGAGGAAAAGAAGACACGAGAGAGGTTGCAGGTGGCCAACCCCACTTCAGTCCCACTACATATGGTTTCTAGAGTACCACCAAGGCACTATCTCCAACAACAGAGCAGTAGCTACCCCAAGCACCACTAGGTGCTTGGTGCCCCCAAAACAAAACAAAAATTAACATATATCATGATCAACATTTTCCTAAACCTTTGTGATATACTTATTTTTCAGAAACACATAGGTCTATCGATATTAATGGAAAAAATAACTCAACCAATTAGAAAAAAATATCTTCGGCTTTTTAGCTACTTGACCATCTCAAATCAAGCTGGAGAGGCTGGAGAGGGGATTTGCTTTGTACATGGCTGATCAGGGTTTACTACCCAGCATCCCACATGGTCCCCTTTTCACCCCCAAGTACCACCAGGAGTTAATTCGAGTACAGAGCCAGCAGTAATCTCTGAGCATCATCAGGTGTGCCAACCTACCACCACCACGCCACCCCCCAACAAAAAAACATGAGGCCATGAGTTCCATCTCAGGTGTAGACCACATGCAACAAATGAGAGTCCTGTGGTGCCGCTGTCTGGGACACAAGAGCATTCAATCTGGTGTATAGCCAGGTACATGGGGTACAAGCAAAGATGTATAAGCACCACAGCCAGGAGTTTAACACTCTGGAAGCACTACAACTAGAACATACACTAGTACTATAACTAAAGTGGTGGATCCCCAGTGGACAAATGTGTTTAAATGTGTGCAAGTGCAACACCACACACACAAAAAAAAAAAAAAAAAAACTCCAGCAAGCAGTACAGTCAAATGTACAAGCAGCGCACACACACACACACACACAACAACAACAACAACAACAACAACAACAACTCCTGGTCACTATAACAACAAAGAGAGAAAAAATATTAGTAAACTTGAAAATAGATCCCTACTATCAATAATAAAAATGAAAAGCAAAGATGCTGCCCTACTGTAGTTACTTAAAAAAGATTTTAAAGTCACTTTTTTTTTTTTTTTTTTTTTTTGGTTTTTGGGTTACACCTGGCAGCGCTCAGGGGTTACTCCTGGCTGTCTGCTAAAAAATAGCTCCTGGCAGGCATGGGGGACCATATGGGACACCGGGATTCGAACCAACCACCTTTGGTCCTGGATCGGCTGCTTGCAAGGCAAACGCCGCTGTGCTATCTCTCCGGGCCCCAATAGTCATCTTGATCCAGAATAAACCTACATAGGAAGGGAATTTGTGAAGCAAATGAAAATAAAATTCTAACACATAACCAATTACAGAGCTCCCCCTTCTGGTACAGAGAAAGTGTTACAGAGCCAGAGAGGTGGCACTAGAGGTAAGGAAGGCATCTGCCTTGGAAGCGCTAGCCTAGGATGGACTGCAGTTCAATCTCCCAGTGTCCATATGGTACCCCCAAGTCAGGGGCGATTTCTGAGCACATAGCCAGGAGTAACCCCTGAACACCAAAGAGGTGTGACCCAAAAAACAAAACAAACCAAAAAAGAATAGAGAAAGTGTTATGATTCTGTAACTGGCATACATAGTCCCTCTCCTGTCACTCTAAAAATATTCAATTCTTAGGAGCAAACAAGCTTATCTATGGATCAACACCAACCAAAAAAATAAACCCCACAAAACACCCACTTGAAGACAAAGTCTTCCAAAATCTCCAGTCACTGGCCTTCAAAATAATGTGGGCTATAGTTTATTTCTGTTTTTTAGGTCTCTTATATAAGGTCTCTCTCCAACTGCAATCTAACTTTTTTTTTGGGGGGTGATCACTCAGGCCCCAATCTAATTCTTTATTCTAAACTGAGATATATATCACCATAACCCTCTCCTCTGAGATACCATCATCAGCAATTCCTGCTCAGAAAGGGTAACCTTTCGGGGCTGGATGGTGGTGCAGCGGTAGGGTGTTTGCCTTGCACAAGGCTGACATAGGACAAACCAAGGTTCAGTCCCCTGATGTCCCAAATGGTCCCTGAGCCAGGAGCAAGTTCTGAGCATAGAAGTAACCCACGAGTAACCCCTGAGCGTCACCAGATGTGCCCTTTCCCTCCCCCCCCAAAAAAAGCGTAACCTTTGAAAACTCTCAGTCATCTAGAAATCTTGGGGATATATGCAGAGAAAATTTACATCAGTCATATTATTAGCAAGAAGAAATTGAGACTTACCATCATAAGACCTGTAACTTGAGCCTGTCTTTCAACAACTAAAAAGGGGCTCTGCTGAGGAGCAGTACAACATAGTATAATGAGCATGCACTTCACTTTTGTTTTCTTTTTTTTGGTTTTTTGGGCCACACCCGGGGCCACTCCTGGCTGGCTGTCTGCTCAGAAATAGCTCCTGGCAGGCACGGGAGACCATATGGGACACCGGGATTCGAACCAACCATCTTTGGTCCTGGATCGGCTACTTGCAAGGCAAACACCGCTGTGCTATCTCTCCGGCCCCACTTTTGTTTTTTAGTTTTTGTTTGAGGGCCACGCCTGGAGATGCTCCAGGATTACTCTTAGCTCTGCACTCAGGAATCACTCCTGTCAGTGTTGAGGGACCATACGGGATGTCAGGGGTCAAACATAGATGCAAGGCAAGTGTCATACCCACTGTACTAACTCTCTGGCCCAAGAGCAGGCACTTTAAATAAAAACACATCTGGTTTCAATTCTTGACCCTTTTATTACTTGCTATGTAATCATGAGTATTTATTTAATCTCTTTGCAATTCAGCTTCTGGTATTATAAAATAAAGGTTTATATATTTATATATATATGTATATATGTATATAACATAGCATGGTTATAATAATTAAAACACGTGAAATACCTATCAAAGACTTAAGGACAGTCTTGGTATGTACAAAATATATTTTCCTTAATAAAATAAATTATATAAAATAAGAAGAATAAAAAATTATATGAAACATATGTTTATCCCCAAGAAAGATACCTCTAAAATATCATCATAAAATCAACACTGTGTGGGGCCGGGTAGGTGGCGCTGGAGGTAAGGTGTCTGCCTTGCAAGCGCTAGCCAAGGAAGGACCGCGGTTCGATCCCCTGGTGTCCCATATGGTCCCCCCAAGCCAGGGGCGATTTCTGAGCACATAGCCAGGAGTAACCCCTGAGCATCAAACGGGTGTGGCCCAAAAAAAAAAATCAACACTGTGGGGCCAGAGTGGTAAAGTGGAGAAGTAAAGCGTCAGCCTTGCTGGCGCTAGCCTAGAACAATCCCCGGCATCCCATATGGTCCCCAAGCCAGGAGCAATTTCTGAGCGCATAGCCAGGAGTACTCCCTGAGCATCACCGGGTGTGGCCCATAAAACCAAAAAAAAAAAATGTCAACACTGGTGTCAGTATGAATTTTATATTGTGGATCCAATGCTCATTAATGTAAAGCAATCAAAAGTATAGGAAAAATGAGAAGAGCCCAAACATATTGTAGTTCTTTCAATTTCCTTCACTACTTCCTAGCCATGTGACATGAGCAAATAACCTCTCTGAACTTGTATCTTTATAGAGAAAACATAGAATGTCAAAAACAGTTTACTACTCAAAACCATCAGGAAAAACTGCAGATGGAAAAGAAAAAAGTCTACTGCAGTGAAATGAGTGACCCATAAAGAAAATCAAACCACAGAGACTAGTTATTAGTTTTGTTTGTTTTGGAGCAGAGGGCTGAGAGGGACTGAAGGGAGAGAACTACACCAGGTGGTGCTTAAGGTTTACTCCTGCCTCTGTACTCATGAACTCATATGCAATATGAACTCATGAACTCACCAGCAATATTTTTGATGGGCTTTGTTTTTCTCTACTAACAACCTTAAATTTCTGAACCTAAGAAATTAAAAATACCTACAACCCTACTACTAATAATAACTACTTTCAATGTTTGATATATTTCCCTTTACTCTTTTCTTCTGTCTTTATGTTATATAGAATATATGTTAATCGACTGTGAAAAATTGTGAGTGCTGCCTGTGTGCATCTGTCTCCTGTCCTGTCGCGGGAACCTCTTGGGAGTGGGCCACTCCGAGTAGCAAAGCGGCCATGCGCTCTTTCTAAGGAAAGAACACCATCACAACAAGAAGAAAAAAATCACACTAAGAACTGTGCTAGATCACTGAAGCCCAGCATTTCTCTCCGAACAGTCTTCTCTGCTGCATGCTCAGGCCTAAGATTTGATCCTGTGAGAAGCTTCATCCACAGAGGATTCCCCTCCCTTGGAGGCAAGTCGACCCACCCAGAAAGGGTGGAGCCAGAGGAGTGTAGCTGCCTGCATCATTTAGCCAATGAATACCACCACAACACGTAGAAAAACCCACAATACAAGTGTGACAATGGGGAAACAACGCAGGCCAGCATCAGACATAGAGAATGAAGATGACAATTCTGATGACCAGATAATGACCAACCAACTAATCAACCTCTCAGATAAGAACTTTAGACAAGCAATATGGAAGATGCTCAAAGAACTCAAAGAAACCATGGATCGAGTTGAACAGAACACTAACAAGAACCAAGAAAATATGAAGACAGAAATCACAAAACTCCAAACTGAAATAACATGTCAACTAACAGGACTGAAAAAGTCAGTAAACGAAGTGAATGACAAAATGGATAAGCTCTGGAACAGGGTATCAGAAGCTGAGAATAGACTTGGTGCTGTGGAAGATGAGATAAATAACAATTCCATACACCGGGAGAGATTGGGAAAAAAAACTTAAGGCAAATGAACAGACAATGGAAAAATTAGTCAAAGAATGGGAACAGATGAAAATAGAAATCTATGATAAGCTCAACAGAAACAAATTAAGAATCATTGGAGTCCCAGGAAGAAAATTTCCAGGAAGAATCAACGGTCAAGAACATCATTAAAGGGGCCGGGTAGGTGGCGCTGGAGGTAAGGTGTCTGCCTTGCAAGCGCTAGCCAAGGAAGGACCGCGGTTCGAACCCCCGGCGTCCCATATGGTCCCCCCAAGCCAGGGGCGATTTCTGAGCACATAGCCAGGAGTAACCCCTGAGTGTCAAACGGGTGTGGCCCAAAAACCAAAAAAAAAAAAAAACAAAAAAGAACATCATTAAAGAGAAACTTCCAGAGCTAAAGAATATATGTGATCAAATCCTGCATGCTCGAAGAGTACCAACCAAAAGAGACCCCAGAAAAAATACCCCAAGATACATCCTAGTCACAATGACGAATCCCACAGATAGAGACAGAATTCTGAAAACAGCAAGATCAAAAAGGGAAATTACATTCCAGGGAGCATCCTTGAGATTTATAGCAGACCTGTCACCAGAAACACTCAAGGCCAGAAAGCAGTGGTGGGATATTGTGACAAGACTGAATGAAATGAATGCTTCACCTAGAATACTGTACCCAGCAAAACTTACTTTCCAGTTTGACAGAAGAATACATGGTTTCACAGACAAAAAACAGCTCAGAAATTTTACAGACTCAAAACCAGTCTGAAGAGAAAAACTGAAAGACCTAATTTAACACAAGACTAACCAAAAGACACACCAAATTTCGATATAAAGATGGCATTAAATCCCAGGACAATTCTTTCTCTCAATGTCAATGGACTAAATGCACCAGTTAAGAGACACAGAGTGGCTAAATCAGGGGTCCTCAAACTTTTTAAACAGGGGGCCAGTTCACTGTCCCTCAGACCATTGGAGGGTCTGACTATCGTAAAAACAAAACTTATGAATTCTTATGCACACTGCATATATCTTATTTTGCAATGAAGAAACTAAACAGATATAAATACAGTATGTGGCCCACGGAGGACCACTGGGCTAAATGGATCAAAAACTCAATCCAACCTTCTGCTGCCTACAAGAAACGCACCTGAATAGTCAGAACAAACGTAGACTCAAAATAAAAGGCTGGAGGAAAATTATCCAAGCAAACAACACCCGTAAAAAAGCTGGAGTAGCCATACTAATATCAGATCATGCAAACTTTATACTCAGGAAGGTTGTAAGGGACAAAGATGGACATTTTCTATTAATCAAGGGGTATGTAGAGCAGGAAGAAATCACTCTCCTAAACATATGAGGGTCCAGCAAAATATTTAATACAATTGTTGACAAATCTGAAAAAGAATATCAATAACAACACAATAATATATGGGGACCTCAACACGGCTTTGTCAACACTGGATAGGTCAACCAGACTGAAACCCAACAAGAACAAGAATATACTAGACCTGAGGAGAGAAATAGAAGAAAGAGGCCTAGTGGATATTTATAGGACACTCCATCCCCAGAAACCTGGATACACATTCTTCTCCAATGTACATGGGACATTCTCCAGGATAGACTACATGCTGGCACATAAAACATACCTCCAGGGCCCGGAGAGATAGCACAGCAGCGTTTGCCTTGCAAGCAGCCGATCCAGAACCAAAGGTGGTTGATTCGAATCCCGGTGTCCCATATGGTCTCCCGTGCTGGCCAGGAGCTATTTCTGAGCAGACAGCCAGGACTAATCCCTGAGCACTGCCAGGTGTGACCCAAAAACCAAAAACCAAAAAAAAAAAAAAAATACATACATAATATCAAGAGGATAGAAATATTGCAGGCTACCTTCGCTGACCACAAGACTCTGAAATTATTTGTGAATTCCAAAGGGACACAGAAGAAAAATTTTAACACCTGGAAGTTAAACAGCCTCATACTGAATAACCAGTGGGTCCGAGATGAAATCAAGGAGGAAATAAAAAGGTTCCTGGAAAAAAGATAATAAAGACACAAACTATCAGAACTTATGGGACACAGCAAAAGCAGTACTGAGAGGAAAATTTATAGCTTTGCAAGCACACATCAGAAAGGAAGAAGGGGCTTACCTGAGTACCTTAATGACGCAGCTCATAGAACTAGAAAGCGCTCAACAAAAGGACCCAAAAATAGGGAGACAGAAGGAAATAACAAAGCTGAGAGCAGAAATCAACGAAGTGGAAACCCAAAAAACATTCCGAAAGATCAACAAAAGCAGAAGTTGGTTCTTTGAAAAAATAAACAAGATTGATAGACCACTAGCAAAACTAACCAAGAAAGAGAGAGAGAGAAACTTGATAACTCGTATTAGGAATGAAAAAGGAGAGATCACTACTGATATGGCAGAGATTCAAAGGGTAATCAGAAACTACTTTGAGAAACTCTACGCCACTAAAAATGAGAACCTGGAAGAAATGGATAAATTCTTGGACTCTTATAATCTTCCACAGTTGAAGGAAGAGGATGTAGCATATCTAAAAACCCCCCATCACTACTGATGAAATTAAAACAGTAATCAAATGTCTGCCCAAAAACAAAAGCCCAGGCCCAGATGAATTCACTAATGAATTCTTTCAAACTTTCCAAGAGGAACTACTACCAATCCTGGCAAGACTCTTTCATGAAATTGAACAAACAGAAACACTTCCAAATAGCTTTTATGAAGTCAACATCGCCTTGATACCTAAACCAGACAGAGATGCTATGAAAAAAGAAAATTACAGACCAATATCGCTGATGAATACAGATGCAAAGATCCTCAACAAAATCCTGGCAAATAGGATTCAGTGCCTCATTAAAAAGATTATCCACTACGATCAATTAGGTTTCATGCCAGGAATGCAAGGATGGTTTAACATCTCTAAATCTATCAACATAATGTACAACATCAACAACAAGAAAAATAAAAATCACATGATCATATCAATAGACGCAGAGAAAGCATTTGATAAGGTCCAACACCCATTCTTGATCAAAACTCTCAGCAAGATGGGAATGGAAGGAACTTTTCTCAATATAGTTAAGGCCATCTACCACAAGCCAGTGGCAAATATTGTCCTCAATGGAGAAAAACTGAAAGCCTTTCCTCTAAATTCTGGCACAAGACAAGGCTGTCCTCTCTCACCACTCCTATTCAACATAGCACCGGAAGTACTTGCTATAGCAATTAGGCAAGAAAAAGATATCAAGGGAATCCAGATAGGAAAGGAAGAATTCAAGCTCTCGCTGTTTGCAGATGACATGATACTCTACTTGAAAACCCTAAAGTCTCTACGAAAAAGCTTCTAGAAACAATAGACTCATATAGCAAGGTGGCAGGCTACAAAATTAACACACAAAAATCAATGGCCTTTCTATACACCAATAGTACTAAGGAAGAAATGGACATGAAGAAAACAACCTCATTCACAATAGTGCCACACAAACTCAAATATCTTGGAATCAACTTAACTAAAAATGTGAAGGACCTATGCAAAGAAAACTATAAAACTCTGCTCCAAGAAATAAGAGAGGACACGCGGAAATGGAAGCACATACCCGGCTCATGAATTGGCAGGATTAACATCATCAAAATGGCAATAATCCCCAAAGCATTGTATAGATTTAATGCGATCCCTCTAAAGATACCCATGACATTCTTCAAAGAAGTGGATCAGGCACTTTTGAAATTCAGTTGGAACAATAAACACTCTAGAATAGCTAAAGCAATCATTGGGGAAAAGAATATGGAAGAAATTACTTTCCCCAGCTTTAAACTGTACTACAAAGCAATAGTTATCAAAACAGCATGGTATTGGAATAAAGACAGGCCCACAGATCAGTGGAAAAAGCTTGAATACTCAGAGAATTTTCCCCAGACATACAATCACCTAATTTTTGATAAAGGAGCAAGAAATCCTAAATGGAGCAAAGAAAGCCTCTTCAACAAGTGGTGTTGGCACAACCGGCTAGCCACTTGCAAAAAATTGAACTTAGACCCCCAGCTAACATCATATATGAAATGGATGAAAGACCTTGGTATCAGACCCGAAACCATAAGATATATAGAACAACACATAGGTAAAACACTCCAGGACATTGAGACTAAAGGCATCTTCAAAGAGGAAACTGCACTCTCCAAGCAAGTGAAAGCAGAGATTAACAGATGGGAATATATTAAATTGAGAAACTTCTGCACCTCAAAAGAAATAGCACCCAGGATACAAGAGCCACCCACTGAGTGGGAGAAACTATTCACCCAATACCCATCAGACAATGGGCTAATCTCCAAAATATACAAGGCACTGACAGAACTTTACAAGAAAAAAACATCTAATCACATCAAAAAATGGGGAGAAGAAATGGACAGACACTTTGACAAAGAAGAAATACAAATGGCCAAAAGACCATGAAAAAATGCTCCACATCACTAATCATCAGGGAGATGCAAATCAAAACAACTATGAGGTACCACCTCACATCCAAGAGATTAGCACACATCACAAAGAATGAAAACAAGCAGTGTTGGCGGGGATGTGAAGAGAAAGAAACTCTTATCCATTGCTGGTGGGAATGCCGTCTAGTTCAACCTTTATGGAAAGCAATATGGAGATTCCTCCAAAAACTGGAAATCGAGCTCCCATACGACCCAGCTATACCACTCCTAGGAATATACCCTAGGAACACAAAAATACAATACAAAAATCCCTTTCTTACACCTGTATTCATTGCAGCACTATTTACCATAGCAAGACTCTGGAAACAGCCAAGATACCCTTCAACAGATGAATGGCTAAAGAAACTTTGGTACATATACACAATGGAATATTATGCAGCTGTCAGGAGAGATGAAGTCATAAAATTTTCCTATACATGGATGTACATGGAATCTATTATGCTGAGTGAAATAAGTCAGAGAGAGAGAAAGACACAAAATGGTCTCACTCATCTATGGGTTTTAAGAAAAATGAAAGACATTCTTGCAATAATAACTTTCAGACACAAAAGAGAAAAGATCTGGAAGTTACAGCTCACCTCATGAAGCTCACCACAAACAGGGATGAGTTTAGTTAGAGAAGTAACTACATTTTGAACTATCCTAACAAAGAGAATGTACAAGGGAAATAGAAAGCCTGTCTAGAGTACAGGTGGGGGTTGGGTGGGGAGGAGGGAGATTTGGGACATTGGTGATGGGAATGTTGCACTGGTGATGGGTGGAGTTCTTTACATGACTGAAACCCAAACACAATCATGTATGTAACAAAGTTGTAAAAAAAAATTAATATAAGGCACTCTAAAAGGTTCAAAGAAAAAAGAATATATGTTAATCTTTTTACCTTTGTAAAACTGAAATCATGCTTTAATTTGATTCCTTCTTTGTGTATTCGACAGCACTGATATTCCCCAACTCACTAAAATTCCTCAAATATAGATCCTTCAAAAAAAATCCTTTCGATTACATTTTTAATAATATAGTTCTCCACTCATTAGATGCATCATAACTGTATCATAATGTTTGATTACATGTTTTAAGTTAATTAGAATTTTCAGTCTTACAAGCAACACATTTGGAGAAATTGTTGAATGCATTTTGTCTGAACCTTCCACTTTATTGGAACACTCTCCTAGAAATGGCATTTAATGGGTCAGAAGTCTGAATTTTGCAAATTCTTGCTACATGAAACATTCCAGAAAAGGTATACCAATTTATACATCTATCAACAATTTTGCTGCTCTTTCGCCATCTTTTTGGTCTTGACCACAAGCCAAATACAGATGGGCCTCAACACAGAAAAAAAAAAAAAAGAAGAAGAAAAAGTTTTTCCCTTCAAAAACAAAGAGTTGACTGTAATGCACAGAACTTGGCAGACGAAAAAGAGAGGACAGCCTGGGAGTCAGAGCCCTGGAACTGCCTGCTTGGCCCACCCCATCACCTGCTGTCCCTGAAGAGGCCTTTAGCCTCCAAGACCGTGGACACCAGTCCCTCCACTGGCACAGCTCCTTCCCTGTTCACTGCCAACCTTCCTACCTTTGCCTGCCAGGAATTTTTCAGTAATTCCCTGCTCTAAAATACTCCTTCACTTGGCTTCAACCTTGCTTTCTGCCTCCCCTCTCTGTTAGAACTCGGGTTCCCACATCAGTGTCTTAAATTTTCCACTTGTTGACCCCTTTTCACCCAAGAAGTGCAATACAGTTAAATGCTGCCAGAAACTCCTCGGATGCATGAGAGAGACAGTTGGTTCTGAATTAATTTTTAGTCCTTGAGCATTCAGAAACCTTTGACAGTTGTCAAATTTTACCACAGCCCCCGCATTTGGTTACATAACCCCATAGGGTTGTGACCTACAGTTTAGGAAGTTTTGGAGCTAGAGTGCATAAGGTACTTGCCTTGCACATGGGTAACCTAGATTCAAATCACAGCACCCCACAGTTTCCTGAGCCCCACCAAGAGTGATCCCTGAGTGCAGAGCCAGGAGTAAGCCCTGAGCACTGCTAGATGTGTCCACCCCACCTGCCACCCTAACCCCAACACCAAAAATAGGGGAAATAAGGCCTTAGATCAAAACCACTTCTTGGTCCCCTACTAGATCCTCAACATTGATAAGTTCTTGGGACATAGCAGGCTCTGAAGAAAATTGTTGATGGTTTCATCAATTACAGAGCATCAGAGAGACAGTATGGGGAAAAGGCTCTTGCCATGCAAATAGCTAATTCAAATTCAATCCCCAGCACCATTTTTAGTCCCCCAAATGTGATCCTACACACAAAACAAAATAAAGCCAAAAAAATTACAGAGTAGCCAGCCTAGACAGGCATTAAAAGACTTAGTTAATTGTAAAGGACCCAAAAGATAATACTTCAGGCATTGGAGACCATGTAGTCTCTATCACAACTACCCAACTCTGCCCTAGCAGAGCAAAAGCAGCAATAGGCAGCAGGTAAACGAATGGCCATGACTCTGGTCCATAAGAGTATACTGCCAAAAACAAGGGACCATGGTTTGCCAACCTCAGGTTTAAAGAAAGGACCTTCTTTAAAGTTTAGAGAAAGTGAGGAAAAAGGTCAAAGAGATAGTACAGGGACTAAGGCACTAAGTAAGTAGCCCCTTAATATGGCCGGCTGGGTGTGGCCCAAAACACCCCTCCTTTCTCACACCACCCTCCAAAAAGAGGTTGTGACGAACATAGGGACTTGTTTTAAACCTACGCACAGTCCAGGCTAAATGAAACAGATACAAGTCAAATAAAATCATTTTCTACTTCCCAAATCATTTGCCCTGTGAAGTGGCCTGTAACTAGCAAGACTAGGGGGAAAGGGAGGAAACAGCTGAAAAGCTGTGCAGAGGTCAGGCCTAATGCATCGGCAAAAAGGATGAAGAGGCAGTGCATGGGCTAAAACCAAAAGGAACTGCCAGGGTTCTTGCACAAACATAGTCAGTCATCTAAACCAGGTAGAAAGAGAACCAGTGGAACTGAACGAGACAACAGAGAATCAGGACACTGGACTTACTGCAAGTAAGTCTGAATGCCATGAACCCCTTGACTTACATATCCAAAAACTATCCATGCTTGCTGCACAGATCAGGGAGAAAGAAAAGATGACATTCTCTCAAAACACAGAAGTCAGTTCCTTATCACTGATCATGTCTTCCTGCCCCCGAGTATTCGTACCAGCTTCTCCATTAAGTCCCTTGTGACCCCCACCCGTGTCCCCAATCTTCCAACTTTTGGTTGAGAGAACAAAGGAGACTCAAGATTATGCCTTTATATGCAAACCCACTGGCCCTCTGCAAAGTTCAATTATTTCATCAAAGCCTTACTTTTCATAGTCCCCTCCTCTTCCTCATCCTCTGCATTGATCACCATGGTTCCCAATTGGGAAGGTAACGTGTCCCCGTGCTCAATCATAGTACTGGTTCCATCACTCATGGTGCTGGCAATTCGAACAGTGCCCATCTCATCACCTGCTGCCCGAACCATCGTGCCAGAATCCATTTCATCCTCATCCTGGGAAAGAAAAAAATCTTAATTGGGGCTAATTTGATTTAAAAAAATTTTTTTTTCAGTGTACTGAATTACTAACACTATTCTTGGTGCAAACATTTCTGGATCTGATGCTGTTTTAGGTGGGGCACAGAATGGAGAACACTCAAATTTAACTAAAAATCACACATTTATACCTGTGACAACATAATCTTAGGGATATGCTCTCTCTCTCTCTCTCTCTCTCTCTCTCTCTCTCTCTCTCTCTCTCTCTTTCTTCTCTTTCATAAAGGTTTACAACACAGATCTAAAGAGCTAAGTTATATATGCTAAAGATCCTTTATTTCTCCAAAAGGCCCAGAAAAACAAGGACTCAGACCTGAGGATACTCTTGCCTCAGTACAAAGTTAAACCATATAAAAAGATTTGGGGGTGAAAGAATAAACTTGGAAAGTGTCTTTGCAAGTGTCTGTCTGGGAGAAGACCATATACAGATGGGATAGGTCTGGCAAACCTTGTTCCAGGATAAGAATGAGTGAGGCAAGAGGCTGTCTAGCTCCAGGCCAATCCAACCTCTCCTGCTGTCTTACCCACTGGCAACCATGAAATCCAGGCAGAAGACCTTTGGCCCAGAGAAGGCCTGCCACTCACTGAGTTTTCTTCATCATCCTGGTCCACCTCCCGCTGCTGGGCTTCCTGGCGTTTTAGCTTCACATCCATGGCTTCATTAATTAGGTCCCGAAGTATAGACACTCCTTTGGCACTCTTCACAAAAGGGTGCTTAAACAAGAAAAGTGCAAACCGTAGAGAAAGCTGATAAGACACCAGTGCCAAAACAGTCCCTGGTACCCAGTAGGTCCTTGACAGCAAGTACTGACTCAGTGGATCTCTGTGTGCATTGGACTATCATTATTCACTATGCAGTGAATGATATTCACTGCATAACTCAGAACGGAGACACACACAGACTCAACCATCTTTTTTCAGCCAGCTGGAATGTCTGTCTCCTCTGTTTCTCTCAGCCAGATCAAGAAAATCAACAGGGTGGTACTGCCCCCTAGAGAAAATTTAGTGAACGTGCTGAGAGCTTGTGGTAATTTGTCACAAGTGGCACAGGTGGAGAAGCAGGGAGACAAGCAATCCTGCAAAGTGTGGTGGAAGGAAGGATATCCCACAACCACAGGCTGGGGCACATGCTTCACAGCTTTGGGATATCTCAGAGTATAGCCCTGCAATAAATAATGGTAAAAAAAAAAAACCTTGCTAAAAATAAACAAAATGTCCAATAATTTGGGAGGTGACTTTGGAGTAGCAGCTTAAGTGAAATAAAGATATTGTTTAGAAGTCACTGAATAATTTAATCCTGTCTGTTTTACTTGATGTACTTTAGCAGTTTCAACTAAATACACAGAACAAAAAGGACTTTGGTGCAGGACTATGGAAGTGGCTCAGACAGATGCTTGTTTTACATGTGGAAGCCTTAGATTGGATCTCTGGCACCACATCATTTCCCATGCAACATTAGGTGTGCTCCCCTCTTTAAAAAAAAAAAAAAAAAAACTGTAAGTAAATAAAAAGATTTCCATGCAAAAGTGCAGCTACTATGGAATATGAAAACTAGGGCTCTAATTTAGCTCCATAATAGGGAATTTATCTTGCAAGAATGAGGTGTTTAGTTCCATCCCCAGCACCACAAAATTATATTGAGGTTTCCTATCATTTCCAAACTTATTGAGATTGTCCCAGAGTACTTTGCAATAATTTGCGACCCATCAAAGAATGTGGTCCCCAAAAAGAATCACCTTAGAGACTGAAATGATCAACTTTCGTTTTGTAGAACCACAATGTTGGAGACATCTTTTCTATAAAATTTCATCAGTAGGGGCTAGAACAATAGTACAGAGGATAGGATGCTTGCCTTGTACATGGATGATCCCAAGTTCAATCCCTGGGGTCCTATATGATCCCTCAAGCACCACCAGAAGGAGTTTCTGAATGCAAAGCCAAAAGTACTCTCTGAATATTGCTGGACATGGTCCAAAAACAACAATAAACAACCTTCGTAGGTAATTAATTAATACAGGTATGAAAGGAGCTTGTCACTATAGGTGAAAATAAGAACTGACTCATTAGCAAATATGCCTTATTTCCTTGTTCTCTCCATCTGGAAAATGTATAAGATTATTTTCCTCTTCATACACAAATAAGTCTAGCCTATTATTACTGAATATCTATCTACTGGTGTTTACTCATCATTTTCTTATATATCTTACACGGAGTAATTTATATTCTTACTACCCTTAAATAAACTTATTAATGAGGCAATGTACAGGTGTCAGATTCTTTTGCTTGTGTGTTTAGTGCTCGGAAATGAGCCTTGGACCTCACACACAAAGGCAGGTGTTCTACCACTGAACTATCTCCCTGGCCCATTATATACTTACTAATGTCTGCAAATTGAGTCAAACGGCAACAGTTCTATACTAATATGCATGTTATCTTATTTTAAGTCATCTTTATATTTCTTCTTTTTTTTTTTTTTTTGGAGCAACACCTGCTCAGGGGTTACTCCTGGCTAAACGCTCAGAAATTGCTCCTGATTCAGGAAACCAGGTCATCTGGATGCCAGATAACTCAGGATATCTGGTAATCAAACCACAGTCCATACTGGGTCAGCAGTGTGCATGGCAAATGCCCTACCATTGCGCCATTACTCCAGCCCCAAGTTATCTTTATATTCTTTAATTATACCAGGAGCAATGTATAGATTCTTCCTAAATTATGGGCAAGAATTGAATCTATTAGATGAGCTGAATCTTGGAAAAGCATCCTAACAAAGGTATTGAAAATATATTAGTTATAGGGCCCGGAGAGAGCACAGCGGCGTTTGCCTTGCAAGCAGCTGATCCAGGACCAAAGGTGGTTGGTTCGAATCCTGGTGTCCCATATGGTCCCCTGTGCCTACCAGGAGCTATTTCTGAGCAGACAGCCACCTGAGCTGTCACTGAGCACCACTGGATGTGGCCAAAAAAAAAAAATATATATATATATATATTAGTTATAAAAAGGGACAATAGCTCTGACATAGTTAAAAACCACTGACCTAGACCAATCAACAGCAGATATTTCTCAAATAAGTATTTTGTAGTCTTTCAATAAGTAAAGCAAGTTCAAAGTTGCATGAGTTATAACACTTAATCTTTACAATACAGGTGGCAGGTACTTTATCATTTTATAGATAAGAAAAGGAAAGTAAAGGAGAAGCTACATTCTCAGGAGAACAGGATTCAAATCTGAGCAGACTAATTCAAGAATCCAAGCTGCTAATCGCTATGCCTTCAAAGTTCAGGCACAAGGTTATGAGACTAGGTACAGTGCAACTTTCCTTGTCCCACAGAGCCACAACAGTACCCATTCCTCCAGAACTGAGGAGGTTTGTTGGCTCTCCTGCTTTGCAATAAGAAGACCCATGAGCTAGCATTGGTTCTGCTGTTCAGCAGCTGTGTGACTAATTGATTCAATCCCACTGAGCCCTCTTATTTCCTCACCTGCAGAGGGGAACAACACCCATCCAGTATGAAGCTATTACAATGAAGCAGTGCCCATTACATAGGTTGTGCTCATTAACTGTCAGCTCCATCAACTCTTGGATTCTCTTTTTTTTTTTTTGTTATTGATTTTTGGTTTTGTCCTGTGGTGTTCATCGTTAACTCCTTGCTCTGAGCTCCAGGATCACTCCTGGTGGGAGTTTGGGTACCATATGAGACACTAGAGATTGACTCAGGTCAGCTGTGTACAAGCTTATGCCATATCTGTGTGATCTAAAGTTGATCTATGTTCTATTCTTTTTTTTAAACATTTATTTTATTTGTTCTTGTTTATTTTGAGTCACACCTGGCAGTGCTCAGGGGTTACTCCTGGCAAGCTCTTGAATCCATTATGGAATGCCGGAGATCAAACTCCGGTCTGACCTGGGTCAGCTGTGTACTAGGCAAACACCCTACCACTGTGCTATCACCCCCGATCTAATGGTCTTTCACATTCTTTCCAGTTCAGAGTTCAACCTTCCTATATGGCAGGCAGGCCATATACCTTTACTAGTCTCATGGAGGTGGTTTAGAGCCTCTGTAGTCAATATGGGAATGAATGGAAGTGGTGTCTCTGTACCTGCAAGAGTTGAGTGGCTGTGGCTCTCTGCTCAGGGCTCTTCACAAGACACTGCTTCACAAAATCCATGAAGCTATCGGACCACAGCTCCGGTTTCCGAAACGTGGGAGGAGGGTTTGTAGGAATCATGAAAATAGCCTAGTTAAAAAGGAAAGGTCCTGGTAAATAAAAATGTTGCTTCACTGGAAAAACCTAACAATTTTAAATTTAAGTGCTTGACAAAACAATTTTTCTCTTTCCCATGGGTAAGCCAATGTAAACTTCAATGAAAACATGAGAAAACCAAAACACAAACTATGACAACCTGAGAACATGATTTAGAACTCTCTCCCTTCCTCCTATATCTTTCCCTTCTCATCTCCCTCTTTCATAATCCCCTAAACCTCACCCGCATAAGGCCATCAAACCTGTGTTGTTGTTGTTGTTGTTGTTTTGGTTTTCCTTTCTGCTAACCACAGCACAGCAGCTTCCAAAGCACAAAGGTAAGACCTAAAGAGTATTAATGTCCTAAAGCAGGGGTCTCAAACTCGAGGCCCTCCGTACAACATTTTGTGGCCCTGCCCTAGAAGAATCTTTTTTTGTTTTGTTTTGTTTTAGTTGTTTGGGTCACACACCCCCAACGTTCAAGGCTTACTACTGACTTTGCACTCAAGGATCACCCCAACTTTGCCTCCTGTGGCCCCCAGGTAAATTGAGTTTGAGACCCCTGTCCTAAAGAGAACAGGCCACATAGCTATCAAATTTCCTTCCTTCAAATTACTCCAGCACCATGTTATAGAGGCAATAGCTATAGAGAGTTTGAGCCCAAATCCATGCTTTAAACCAAAAGAAATTCATCAACCTCCAAGCCAAATCAGTCCAACATACAGTATGGAGTATCAGGGATCAAATAGATGTTGGCTGCATGAGACCCTACTCAATTATTCTATCACTATCACTCCAGCCCCTTAAATAATTTTTTAAATTTAAAAATATAACCAGTAGGGGCCAGAGAGATAGCACAGTGGTAGGGTGTTTGCCTTGAATGTGGCCAACCCAGGATGGACCTGGGTTCGAATCCTGGCCGAATCCTGGTATTCCATATGGCCCCCCAAGCCAGAAGCGATTTCTGACTGCAGAGCCAGGAGTAACCCAAGTGTAGCCGAGTGTGGCCCAAAAGCCCCCCCTAAAGTATATATATATTTTCATATATACAGAGAGATTTTATCTATATAAATGTATATGTATATATATATATATATATATATATATATATATATATATATATATATATATATATTATAACCAGTAAATTCTCCTATCCTCTGTTTCTGCCTGCAAGCCCAACCCCTACCCCACCTTCCACCAAAATGGGAAAGCTACTCTTTGGACATCTTTTTGTTTGTTTTTTTGTATTCTGTTTTTTGGGTCATACCTGGCAGCGCTCAGGGATTACTCCTGGCTCTATGCTCAGAAATCGCTCCTGGCAGGCTCTGGGGACCATATGGAATACTGGGATTCAAACTACCATCCTTTTGCATGCAAGGCAAATGCCCTATCTCCATGCTATCTCTCTGGCTCCTCTTTGGACAACTTAATACTTTGTTTTGGGACCCTTCCTTTATCATTCTATATCTATATTTCACTCAGCATGACACTTTCTAATCCCATTCATGTAATAGCAAATTGGCTTCATTTTTTCTTACCACTGAAAGTATTCCATTATGTAAATATAACAGAACTTTTTGATCCATTAATCCATAATTGACTACGAACACTGTTTCCATATCTTTGCAACAACTGACCCTACTGCTGCAATAAACACAGGTGTGTATGTATCCTTTAAAATTAATGTTTCTGGGACCTGAGCAGTGGTACAGCAGTAGGGCATTTGCCTTGCATTTGCTGACCAAGGATGGACACTGGTGCAATCACTTGGCATCCCATATGGTCCCCTAAGCCAGAAGCCATTTAACGAACTTTTCGACAATGACCAGTAAGTAACTAACCACCCTTCAGTCCATTTCCTTACCCTCATTGGATGAATATCAGCATAGGGAGGTTTCCCTTCAGCCATTTCTATAGCGGTTATCCCCAGTGACCAGATGTCAGCCACACAGTTGTATCCAATTTCCTGAATCACTTCTGGAGCCATCCAAAATGGTGTTCCTATCACTGTATTTCTCTTAGCCATGGTATCCTAAAATAGAAAGGGGAGACTTCAATACAGAGCATTAAAATTCTTGAGGGCTGGAGATATAGTACAGGGGTGCTATTGTCTGGCATGTGGCTGACCCCAGATAATCTCCATGACCTTATGACCTTCTGGCCATGGGTGAAAACAACCCGAGAAAAGATTGGGTCAGGAAAGGTATGTGATGCCAGGATCAAAAAGGCATCCTGAAGGAAAAACATGTTTTGCAAGTACACAACCTATTGAGCTATCTCTCTGGACCTCTTTAAACCAAGAAAATTTTTTCAATACTCTGAAATACCTTGAGGGACTGGAGCAATATTACAGCAGGTAGGATGCTTGCTGTGCACTTGGTCAACAACCCCACCCAACCCCCTTTTCAATCCTCAGCTTCCCATAGGTCCCCAGAAGCTGCCAGGAATAATTCCTGCATGCAGAGTCAGGAGTAACCCCTAAGAACCACTGGATGTGACCCAAAAACAAACAAAAATGTCCTGATATTATTTAGATGATAAAAAAAATCCAAAACCTGATTCATCAAGTAACAAGAGAAATTCAAATGATCTTAAAGCATAAAAGGTTCTCAATCACTAAAACAAACTACTACTGACAGTAACGGAAAGGATTAACAGTGAAAAATGAATCTGATAACAGCACAAAATATCAGGTACTAAAATATAAGGTCACTAATAAACTGGCTCAACTTTTTAGTAGGTAATTTTGAGAAGTTGGTAACATTTAGTAAATGTCAATATTATTTGATGCTAATTGCTTAAAAATTTTATCACAATGAAGTATTAATTAGTATTATAGAAATACCAGTAGTAATAGAGGGTGGAAAAGGAGGGAAAGAAAACAATGAAAATGGACATTGAAAAGAGGTAAGTTAAACACAATAAATATCCAGACAGTGAAACTGATCCTTTTTCTTTTTTAGGCTTTTGGCCACAACTGGCAGTGCTCAGGGCTTATTCCTGTCTCTGCTCAGGTATCACTCCTGACTGGGTTCAGAAGTGTGAGGAATTGAAACCAGATGGGTAGTGTGTAAGGCAAAAGTCTTTCCCAACATACTATCTCTCAGTCCCTGAAACCAACTTCTTTTTTCTTTTTTTTTTTTTTTTGGAGAAGGGAGTTTGGACCACAGCCAGTGGTGCTCAGGAGTTACTCTTAGCTCTGCACTCAGCAGTTACTCCTAGAGGACTCAGGGAACCTGAGTATAAGATGAGTATAAGATGCTGGAGATTGAACTCAGATTGGCTGCATGAAGGCAAACACCCTATCAGCTGTACCACACTACCCCTAAAAGCAACATTTTTAAAAAAGTAAGTACAGTTTTCCAACATAGAAAACATAAACAAAAAATTAGAAAGCAAAACTATTAGAATATAAGCTACCATAGCCTTGAGGTTGGAGCATAGCACAGCAGGGAGGATGCTTGCCTAGCACACGGCCAATCTGAGTTCAATCCCCTGTATTCCATATGGTTCTCCATAAACCACCAGGAGTGATTGTTAAGAGCAGAGCCTGAAGTAATCCCTGAGCATCACTGAGTGTTAGCTCCAAAACAAAACAAAACAAAACAAAACCATAACCTTGATTATGTAAGATAAAAATGATCATAACTGGGGGCCGGGCGGTGGCGCTAAAGGTAAGGTGCCTGCCTTGCCTGCGCTAACCTTGGACGGACCGCGGTTCGATCCCCCGGTGTCCCATATGGTCCCCCAAGCCAGGAGCAACTTCTGAGCACATAGCCAGGAGTAACCCCTGAGCGTTACTGGGTGTGGCCCAAAAACCAAAAAAAAAAAAAAAAAAAAAAAAATGATCATAACTATAAAATGATAGTCGATAATTATAAATTTTATATTGTTATATTCGTGGCAGAGAAAAAAATACTAACACTTTGGAAACCTGACAGATAGATGAAGTGGTAGAGCAGTAGAGCAAATGCCTAGCATTTGCAGGGCCCCTTAGTCAATTGCCAATACAACATAGTGCCCAGCATGATAAGTCCCCAGCACTGGCTAGATGTGGCCCTAGTAACTCCTTTTTTACCACCAGGCTGAGCAGCAAACACTGTCAAGCATAGCATGGTAACCCCTATTCAAAAAACAACCAATATGATGGCTTACATCAGGGGTCTCAAACTCAATTTACCTGGGGGCCGAAGGAGGCAAAGTCGGGGTGATCCTTGAGTGCAAAGTCAGTAGTAAGTCTTGAACATTGTGGGGTGTGACCCAAACAACTAAAACAAAACAAAACAAAAAAAGATTCCTCTAGAGCAGGGCCACAAAATGTACGAAGGGCCGTGAGTTTGAGACCCCTAGCTTACATGTACAATCAGGAAATTGAAAAGAGTGTGTGTGTGTGTGTGTGTGTGTGTGTGTGTGTGTGTGTGTGTGTAAAAAAAGTTTGTATGTTCCAAAACATTATGTTTATACATAAACACATAAATACCCACATATATACACAAATAAATGATACATAAGAAGTGACTGGAAAAAAAAGTGACTCTGGGGGTGTAAAGTCTAGGAATACAGTACATGTGGACAAGTGATCACCACTTTTCTTTTGATTTTCAGACCATACGCAGGAGGACTCAGGGCTTCGTCTTAGTTTGGCACGCAGGGATCACTCCTGAAGGGCTATGGGAGGGATATGAGGTACCAGGAGATCAAAACCTAGGTCAGCCACATGCAAAGCAAGCACCCTACCTACTGTACTATCACTTCAGCTTAATAACTACTTATATATGTCCTCTCAAAACAGCATGGTTTTAATGAAAGCCTTCACATATATAAGGAAGAAAGAAATGTGACACAAAATCAAATATGCAACAAGATTTCCCATGTTCCTTCAGAAATGCCTGGGGCTTGAGTTAGTTTATACCACTTAAGAGCAAATAACAGGTAAAATATTTAAATGACTTTACTTGTCATTAATATATAAAAAATAAATACAGGAACTTATTTTTAGTCATTTCCATTGCTCTCAAACGTCCACTCTGCAAAGGTGTTTTCAAGGGGTGGTGGTCAGAGTAACTTTGAGGGATTATTTCACTTAAAAAGGTATTTGGGGAGCCCAGAGAGATAGCACAGCGGCGTTTGCCTTGCAAAGCAGCCGATCCAGGACCAAAGGTGGTTGGTTCAAATCCCGAAGTCCCATATCCCATATGGTCTCCAGTGCCTGCCAGGAGCTATTTCTGAGCAGACAGCCAGGAGTAACCCCTGAGCACCGCCGGGTGTGGCCCAAAAACCAAAGAAAAATAAAAAAAAAAAAAAAAAAAAAAAAAAGAGGTATTTGGAGATAGACAAATCTTAAGCTGCTAATTGTTGAGAGAGAATTACATTTATGTTTTGTCTGGTTGCTGCAGATTCTCAGCAGCACTTTTACCGTGTACCGTATTTATTTGAGTATAACGTGCAAAATTTTCTACCAAAAAAAGAAATCAAAGTTTGAGTGCGCGTTATAAACGAGGGCTAAGGTGTGGGGGCAATGGCGGCCAGTCCAATGAGAGCACAGGCGAATTGTGAGTTCATACTGTGCCTTTTCCGGACTACAGCCGTGCACTGTACTCGAGGGCAAAGAAAAAAAAAAAAAAACCCAAGAAACCTGGCCTTTCTCTCATGACATCCTGGGCTAAAACATCATGGGACGACATACCCAAAGAAATGATCATCATCCTGGCATGTGGAGTGTTCTGAGCCCAGCCTAGCCTCTGTAGTTTTTGGATGCCTAGGGAGGAATTTCTCACCCCCTCCCACCTGGGCCCGATTAACCAGGCGTGGCCCTGAAGACCCGCCTGGTGTGGGGGGAATCTTGTTCCCCTGGACTAAGTGGTCAGCCCAGGGGTCCTATGGCTAGCTGTCCTGCCCAGAGCCCCCATCATACCAGTCAAAAGCCCACGAAATCCTGGCATGTGGAGTGTTCTGAGCCCAGCCGAGCCTCTGTAGTTTTTGGATGCCTAGGGAGGAATTTCTCACCCCCTCCCCCCAGGGCCTGATTAACCAGACGTGCCCTGTGCCCTGAAGACCCGCCTCGTGTGGGGGGGAATCTTGTTCCCCTGGACTAAGTGGTCAGCCCAGGGGTCCTATGGCTAGCTGTCCTGCCCAGAGCCCCCAACATACCAGGTAAACACACCAAGAAATCCTGGCACGCGGAGTGTTCTGAGCCCAGCCGAGCCTCTGTAGTTTTTGGATGCCTAGGGAGGAATTTCTCACCCCCTCCCCCCAGGGCCCGATTAACCAGGCATGGCCCTGAAGACCCGCCTGGTATGGGGGGAAATCTTGTTCCCCTGGACTAAGTGGTCAGCCCAGGGGTCCTATGCCTGGAGCCTAGACTTGGTCTTGTGCCAGGAAACTTCAGGGGTCTGGTCTCTTTGTACTTAGGCCAAGGTTATCTCTTTCCATGTCCCTCATATTTTGGTGGGCCTATGCAAACAATTGCCACTCTAACACCATTTTTACTGTGCTCCTTTGACTCTAATCCTTAAAAAGAACTCACTTAAAATTTGAGGTTAACTAGGGGCCGGGTAGGTGGCGATGGAGGTAAGGTGTCTGCCTTGCAAGCGCTAGCCAAGGAAGGACCGCGGTTCAATCCCCCGGCGTCCCATATGGTCCCCCCAAGCCAGGGGCGATTTCTGAGCACATAGCCAGGAGTAACCCCTGAGCGTCAAACGGGTGTGGCCCAAAAAACAAAAAAAAAAAAAAAAAAAAAATTTGAGGTTAACTTAAGCTAATATGCATGTATATAAAAATGTAAGAAAATACTATGCCTGTAATGTTTAAGGAGTTACGTAAGTTTTATGGCTTTAGATTACCTTGTGTACTGTTAAGAAATATTATAATGTGTTACAATCTGGGGACTTGAGGGACAAAGTAATTGTACATGAATTCTGTCTTATTTATCTTAATGTTCTTTGGCTGAAATTTCAAAGTTAAGATATCAGCAAGGGGACTTCTGAGAATTATGTTATGGGTGATTGTCCTTCCACTGTAACTTTACCTTGTCCTCTTTCTTTGCACCCTTGTTCTCATAATTAAAAATAAAAATAAAATAAAATAAAAAAAAAAAAAAGAAATGATCATCAAGAGTTTTTATGAAGACAGGCAGCAGCAATCAAATGGACGGCACAGAAGACGACCTGCTGGGGAATTCAGACTCAGAAGAAAGTGAAGGAACTGGAGAAACAGATGAAAGTTCCTGCCAACTGGGACACTGACAAAAAATTAACTTGAGAAGAATGGGAACAACTCTTTAATGTATCTGATGATGAATCTGACTTGGAAGCATTTTAAATAAATATTGTTACCGGTCATTTTATTTCGATTATACCAGTTTACGTTGTCAATAAATGATTTTTATCATGGCCGCATGTGTTCAACAACATTTTCTTGTCAATTACAATGCTTGGTATGAAACAAAATTTTATACCGATTTTTAATCGAAAATTAGGGGCGCACATTATACATGGGGTGCGCTTAGACTCGAATAAATACGGTAAACAAATTGTGTTAAAGACCTCAGCTATTGGGCCCGGAAAGATAGCACAGCGGCGTTTGCCTCGCAAGCAGTCGATCCAGGACCAAAGGTGGTTGGTTCGAATCCCGGTGTCCCATATGGTCCCCCGTGCCTGCCAGGAGCTATTTCTGAGCAGACAGCCAGGAGTAACCCCTGAGCACCGCCGGGTGTGGCCCAAAAACCAAAAAAAAAAAAAAAAAAGAAGAAGACCTCAGCTATTAACATGGTTGAAAAAAAAAGGTATTTGGAGGAAGGTAGAGATAGTACAGCAGGTAAGACACATGACCAACCCAGGTTCAATCCCCAACATCCTATATATGGTTCCCCAACCCCAACAGGAATAATTCTTGAATGCAGAGCTAGGAATAACTCTTCGGCATCACCACGTGTAGCCCCAAAACAAGCAAAGTTATTTGAGGGCCAAAGACCTATTACAGCAGTGAAGGTGCTCACCTAGTATGTGGTCAATCCAAGCTTGATCCCCAGAACCCCCAGGTGTTTTCTTGAGCCTATAGGAGTAATCCCTGAAAACAGAATCAGAACTAAGTCCTAGGCAAAGCTGGTGTTGCCCCAAAATGGACAAACAAAAATGCTATTTGAGTTAACTAAAATAATTTTAAACCAATACTAATGAGAAGATACTAATTCAACTAGCTCTGTATATAGAGTTGTATTAGTACAGTAGCACATTAATAGGAAATACTAACTGCAGATAATAAACTATAACATAGATATATGTGTATGTATAACCTGGAGAAAGAGTCAATGGTCATTTCAAGTCAGCAAAAGGTAGACTATAAAAAGAACAAATGCACACTGGCATTTGACTAATCATCTGTAAAACTATACTTCCAAGTGCACACAGGTTAAAAACATAAACAATAAAATGTATATAGTATACAATAAAGTACAGGTCAACAAGTATAGAATAGGGCCACAGAAAAAGTACAGCCTGTTGGTTTACAACTTACAGCTTGGTTCCACCCAAAACAAAGAAAACTAGTTTCCTTGTATCTGTTTGTTTACAACCTGTTTTTACCCAAAACACGTATTTCTGACTTAGCATGTATCAAGCAAACCTTGGAGGAACTGGCTCTGGATAGGTCTTCTATCCATACTTCCCTGTATGGTGTTTTCTCTCTCTCTCTCCCCTCCCCCATCCTCCTTGTCTCTTCCTCTCCTCTCATTTTCTCCTCTCCTCCCCATCTCAATATGATGTTTGGGGCAATTACAGTCTTTGTCTTGCAAGCAGCTACCCTATATTCAATCCCTGACACCTTCACGGAGCTCCTGAGCACTGCCAGAAGTGATCCCTAAGCACAAAGCCATCAGAATAAGCCCTGAGCACTGCCATATGTGGATCAAGAACTAAAATAAATTAATAAACTATCATAAGATCTCACACACATTTCAGTATTAAGAGCATACCCTAAGACATTCTCAAGGAAACACTAAAAACTTAAGTCACAAGGATGTTTATCACCGTGCTTATTTTATGGCAGTGGGAAAATAATAAGCATGTTCATGGTCAACCATTATCCAAGTGCACGGAATGATGGCAATCAATCTATCAGGGTATCTGCCACACCAAGTACTGTCATCAGAAACAAGGGAGATTTCTGGGTAAAGACAAAGACCAAACAGACACATATAGCAATTTTTTTTTTTTTTTTTTTTTTGGTTTTTGGGTCACACCCAGCAGCACTCAGGGGTTACTCCTGGCTCTATGCTCAGAAATCGCTCCTGGCAGGCTTGGGGGACCGTATGGGATGCCGGCTTCGAACCACCGACCTTCTGCATGCAAGGCAAATGCCTTGCCTCCATGCTATCTCTCCGGCCCCAGCTTTGTTATTTTCTTTTTAATGAGTTAAGTCCACAGAAAGCTAATGGGGGAAAGAGACTCAGCAACAACATTCTATAGGCAGAAAACTGATGGACTTGTGTCCAAACTGAGCAGACCTTCAAAATGGAGTCTGGAGTTGGTTGCTCAAAGAGACAAGACACAATCTGATTTCCATACCAACCCCTCCTAAAAGAGTGAAACTGGCAACATGAAGTTCACAGAAGAGGAGTGAAATGAGACTAATTGGAAGACTGGGCTGAGAACAGATAGTCCTCCCCCGTGGCACCCCCTCACTCCCCGGAACCACTCTTCTTCAAGAGGTTTCCCTTGTACTACATGAACACTGTATATACTGTATGTACACAGCAAGTGTATTTCTGAAGTAAGAAATGGAAGATCTAAAGTACGGGTAAGACTGTGCATCAGGAAAATAGGACGCACATTTATGAACAAAGTGCTCAAGCAAGGTCCACAGAAACCATCTCTGCCCTGAACTGCCACTATTCACAGCCTCCGGGAAACCTGAATTTAGTAGAAATGAGGAACTTAAGCCAAGTAACAATGAGGATAGCTACCAAAACAGTCCAGCCACCTTATCCTCTATTGCAGTCTCACTTCTAATAACAAATTAAAAATTCATTTTTCAGGACCAAGAAAATCCAACATCAGGAACTTTTCCTGCTTTTAACAAGAGGTTTATAACTTTTGGGAGGAGTGGGGCTGGAGAGATAGCACAACAGTAGAGCATTTGCCTTGTACACAGCTGATCCAGATGGTGGTGGTGGTTCGAATCCCAGCAACCCATATGGTCCCCCAAGCCTGCCAGAGCAATTTCTGAGAACAGAGCCAAGAGTAACCTATGAGCACTACTGGGTGTGACCCAAAAAACAAAAAAAGGCAAAGTGAGGGCCAGAGAGATAGCACAGTGGTAGGGTGTTTGCCTTGCATGCAGTAGACCCAGGACAGACCCAGGTTCAATGCTCAGCATCCCATATGGTCCCCCGAGCCTGCCAGGAGTGGTTTCGGAGAGCAGAGTCAGAAATAACCCCTGAGTGCCACCAGGAGTAAGTAACACCCCCCCCCAAAAAAAAGGCAAAGTGCCTTATAAACATTTTCTTGCTTGTTTATTTTAGGAATGTACTGAGTGATCAATCAATACTCAGGGCTTACTCTTGACCTGGAATTATTCCCAGTGGTGTTGGGGGACCATATGCAATGCGGGGGATAGAATCTGGGGTAGACTATGTGCAAGGCAAGAGCTGTACTATCATTCCAGCCCTCGTAAACATTTGTTTTTTGTTTTGTTTTGTTTTGATTTTTGGGTTACACCAGCAATGGTCAAGGGTTACTCCCAGCTAGGTAATCAGGAATCACTCCTGGCTTTGCTTCGGGACTACATGGGATGCCGAAGGCTGAACCCAAGACTACCCTTCCTGCCCCCCCCCACAGACAGTTTTTAAAGTGGATAGACAAATGGGCTAATAGGCACATCAAAAGAAGCTTAACACTACTAGTTACTGGAAAAATGCAAATCAAAATCACATAGAGGGATCATCTCTCACCTGTGGAAACAACTGTTGTTAGAAAGATAAAATAATTGGTAGGAATATAAACTGGATAACAATAAGGAGACTTCCAAAAATTAAACGCAGAAATATCACATTACCTAGCAGTCCCATCTGTGAGAAAGAAAACAAGTGCTGGGGAGAATGTGTCAGTCAGTGATTAAAACTAATCCAAGGGGCCGGCGAGGTGGCGCTAGAGGTAAGGTGTCTGCCTTGCAAGCGCTAGCCAAGGATCAGGACCGTGGTTCGATCCCCCGTGTCCCATATGGTCCCTCCAAGCCAGGGGCGATTTCTGAGCGCTTAGTCAGGAGTAACCCCTGAGCATCGAACTGGTGTGGCCGGAAAAAAAAAAAAAAAAAAACTAATCCAATAATTAAATGTTTTGTTGTGAATCATTCCTAGTGGTGCTTAGTGCTTAGGAGACCATCTCTGAGGTCAGGGATTGAACCTGGATTAGTTGTGTGCAAGATAGTGTCCTACCCTTTGTACTTTTACTCTAACCCTAAGTACAGTATTATAATTTTTTATTTGTTTGTTTGTCTGTTTTTGTTTTTGGGTCATACCCGGCAGCTCTCAGGGGTTATTCCTGGCTCTATGCTCAGAAATCGCTCTTGGCAAGCATGAGGAACCATGAGGGATCCCGGGATTCGAACCACCATCCTTCTGCATGCAAGGCAAACCCCCTACCTCCATGCTATCTCTCCAGCCCTATAATTTTTAAATAAAAAGAAATTCCCTTGGGGGATAGAGAGATAGCACAGCAGTAGGGTATTTGCCTTGCATGCAGCTGATCCAGGAGAGAAAGTAGTTCAAATCCTGGCATCTCATAAGGTCCCCCGAGCCTTCCAGGGGCAATTTGTGAGCACAGAGCCAAGAGTAACCCCTGAGCACCACTGGGTATGGCCCCCCCAAAAAAAGAAAACAAAACAAATTCCCTCATCTGCACAACTGGTATTTTTACTTACTGTAAGTTGACCTGCCACCCCAAAATCTGCAAGTTTTGCATGTCCTTCAGTATTTAGCAAAATATTTCCTGCTTTGATATCTCGATGTATTTTTCTCATAAAATGAAGGTATTCCAGTCCTTTCAGTGTTGACTGTAGTATTGTAGCTATTTCATCTTCTGTTAACTAAAAAGAAAAAACACAGAAATAAAAAACAAGATAAAATTCTATCAACTTACATCAGTTACAACTTACATATAATTATATCAACTTACATCTATCAATTTACATTCTATCAACTACATGGGAATAACAAAATTATTATCTACAACTATGCAAATACTTATTTTCTCTCTATTTTGGGGGTGGGCCACATCCTGCAGCACTCAGGAGTGATTCCTGGTTCTGCACTCAGAAATCACTCCTGGCAGGCTCGGGGGACCCACTATGCTATTGGTCTGGCCTCTCTCTCTTTTATAAAGCTAAAGGCTAAGATATTTCCTGTTTCTACTTTTATCTACTATAGTCTACACAGAACCAAGTTATCTTACTATCTTTCATATATGTGTGTGAGTGTGTGCAACAGGAATCATACCTGGGGCCTCTTGCATGTAAGAATGTGCTCTACTACTAAGCCACATCTCAACCACAAATCACAGCCTGCTTTTGAAAACAAAATCATAAAGCTATTCGTATGCTTAGAACCCAGACAGAACTGTTTCTATTGGACTTGAGAGAAAAAAAGAATATACTCACAGATCATAACCAACATAATCTTGCCCTGCCCTACACCTCACCTGTATAACATCATCTGCTTCCTCTTTTCTCTCTAGTAATCGTGGCCCCTTCATTTGGGGGGGCCAGACCTGATTGTGCTGGGGCTACTACTATTCTGTTTGAGATGAAACCTGGGTGTCCTGAATGTAAAGCATGTGTTCAGCCTCCTGAGCTACCTCACCCAACTTTATTAGCACTCAAATGCACCAAACTCATTCAGGTCTCAGGGTGTAAAACATTGGTGATTCCCCTAAAAATTATGTTAAAAGTTCTAACTTTTATTTTTCCTAATCAAATTTTTTGTTTTTGTTTTTGTTTTTGGGCCACACCCGGCGTTGCTCAGGGGTTACTCCTGGCTGTCTGCTCAGAAATAGCTTCTGGCAGGCACGGGGGACCATATGGGACACCGGGATTCGAACCAACCACCTTTGGTCCTGGATCGGCTGCTTGCAAGGCAAACGCCGCTGTGCTATCTCTCCGGGCCCTCAAATTTTCTTGTTAAGGTTTATTTCTTGGTTTTTTTGGGTCACATCTAGGAATGCTCTGGGCTTACTCCTGGGTCTGCACTCAGAGATCACTCATGTCAATGCCAGGGGTTGAGTCAGGGCTGGTTGTGAGCAGACAGCATCCTATCTGCTATATCTCTCCAGCACATCAAGTTTTTGCTTTATGTTAAATGTTAGTTCCATGAATGACTTCTCTCAACCATCACTCTCACTATCCTCATTCGTTTTCTTCATTGCAACTATCACTGCCTGCTCTTTATCAAAAATCTCCTTTTTGCTGAATTCCCGCTGCGTGCTTTTCCTTGTGGCTGCCATCCAGACCCACAGTTGCCAGTGTTGGGACCAACGCTACCCAGAAGAGCCTGTGGAAGCCACATTAACGAAGGTGAGCTGACCCCATCCACAAAGGGCAGACCAGAGGAACCTACCCACTCTGCAGCTACACATATCTCCTAGTCAATGAACCCCAGCACAACACATAGAAAACTTCACACTAGGGGCTGGAGAGATAGCATGGAGGTAAAGGAGTTTGCCTTGCATGCGGGAGGACAGTGGTTCAAATCCCCGCATCCCATATGGTCCCCTGTGCCTGCCAGGGGCGATTTCTGAGCCTAGAGCCAGGAGTAATCCCTGAGTGCTGCGGCGTGTGACCCAAAGACCAAACAAAAAAAAAAAAAAAAAAGCACACTATAAGCAGGAAAATGGGGACAACACAGGCCTCCACCATGCATAGAGATTGAAGTTGGCAGCTCTTGGGGGCCAGAACAATAGTATAGTGGTAGGGTGTTTGCCTTAGACACAGCCAACCCCAGACCGGCTCCGGTTAGATTCCCAGAATCCCATTTAGGCCCCTGAGTCTGCCAGGAGCAACTTCTAAATGCAGAACCAGGAGTAACCCCTGAGTGCTGCAGAGTATGACCCAAAACCAAAAAAAATTAGATGGTGGCATCTCTGATGACCCAAAAAGTGGCAACCACCTAAGTAACCCCTCAGGAGTTTAGAGAAGAAATACGGATACTCATAGAACTCAAAGAAAGCATGGAATGAGCTGAACAAACCACAAATAAGAACCAAAAGGATATAAAAATAAAAATGAGGGGCTGGAGAGATAGCATGGAGGTAAGGCGTTTGTTTGCCTGGCATGCAAAAGGACAGTGGTTTGAATCCCAGCATCCCATATGGTCCCCTGAGCCTGCCAGGAGTGATTTCTCAACGTAAAGCCAGGAGTAACCCCTGAGCACTGCCAAAAAAAAAAAAGAATAAAAAATGAGAAAACCCCTCACTAAAAAGCTTGTCCAACAGAGTAACAGTGGCTGAGAACCAAATCAGTGAGCTGGAAAATGAGATACACAACAACTCCATACAACAAAAGAGACTAGAAAGAGCCTTAAAGCAAACAATTAAAAAACTCCTCAAAGAATGTGAACAGATGGGCCAGAATGATAGCACAGTGGTAGGGCATTTGCTATGAACGCAGCCAACATGGGACAGTCCTGGGTTAGATCCCCAGCATCCTATATCATCCCCAAGTCTGCCAGGAGCAATTTCTGAGTGCAGAGCCAGGAGTAACCCCTGAGTGTCACCAGGTGTGGCCCAAAAACAAAACAAAATAGAAAAAAAGAATGAAGGGCCCGGAGAGATAGCACAGTGGCGTTTGCCTTGCAAGCAGCCGATCCAGGACCAAAGGTGGTTGGTTCGAATCCCGGTGTCCCATATGGTCCCCCGTGCCTGCCAGGAGCTATTTCTGAGCAAACAGCCAGGAGTAACCCCTGAGGACCGCCGGGTGTGGCCCAAAAAACCAAAAAAAAAAAAAAAAAAAAAGAATGAAAAAAACAAATGAAAATAGAAGTCTTTGATAAACTCAATAGAAACAAGATAAGAATCAATGGAATCCCAGAGAAGACCCAGAAAGAAAATCCCCATGAAGAATCAACAGTCAAGGATATCACTGCAGAGAAACTTGCAGAGCTAAAGAGAACATGCAACCAAATCCTGCATGCCTGACGAGTATCACCTAAAAGAGATATAAAGAAAAGCACCCCTTAGGGCTGGAGCAGAGGCGCAAGCGGTAAGGTGTCTGCCTTGTGCACACTAGCCTAGGACGGACAGTGGTTCGATCCCTCGGTGTCCCATATGATCCCCCAAGTCAGGAACTATTTCTGAGCACATAGCCAGGAGTAATCCCTGACCATCAGTGGGTGTGGCTGAAAAAAAGAAAAGCACCCCAAGACACTCCTAGTCACAATGTCAAATCCCACAGATAGGGATAGAATACTGAAAGCAGGGGGCTGGAGAGAGAGCATGGAGGTAAGGCGTTTACCTTTCATGCAGAAGGTCGGTGGTTCGAATCCCGGCATCCCATATGGTCCCCCCAGCCTGCCAGGAGCAATTTCTGAGCATAGAACCAGGAGTAACCTGGTACACCTGGTAACCAGGTGAACCTGAGAGCTGCCAGGTGTGATCAAAAAAAAAAAGAATACTGAAAGCAGAAAGATCAAAAAGCGAAATTACATTCAAAGGAGCATCCTTAAGATTTACAGCAGGGGGCCAAAGAGATAGCATGGAGGTAAGGTGTTTGCCTTTTATGCAGAAGGTCAGTGGTTCGAATCCCGGCATCCCATATGGTCCCCTGAGCCTACCAGGAGCGATTTCTGAGCATAGAGCCAGGAGTAACCCCTGAGCACTGCCAAGTGTGACCAAAAAGACCAAAAAAAAAAAAAAAAAAAAAAAAAAGATTTACAGCAGACCTGTCACAAGAAACCCTCCAGGCTCGAAGGCAGTGGTGGGATAGTGATAAAACTCAATAAAAACATGAATGCTTTGCCAAGAGTACTTCACCCAGCCAGACTCACATTCATGTTTAAAAAAAAGGATACACAGCTTCATGGATAAACATTGGCTCAGAAACTTTACAGACACTAAACCAGACTTTAAAGACAAACTAAAAGATCTACTTTAAGACAAGACAAGACACAGCGGGCCCGGAGAGATAGCACAGCGGCGTTTGCCTTGCAAGCAGCTGATCCAGGACCAAAGGTGGTTGGTTCGAATCCCGGTGTCCCATATGGTCCCCCGTGCCTGCCAGGAGCTATTTCTGAGCAGACAGCCAGGAGTAACCCCTGAGCACTGCTGGGTGTGGCCCAAAAACCAAAACCAAAAAAAAAAAAAAAAAAAAAAAAAAAAAGACAAGACACAGCAAACTCCTACACAAAGATGACACTAAATCCCATGACAATTATCTCTCTCAATGTCAATGGACTAAGTGCATCAGTTAAGAGACAAAGAATGGCAAAATGTATCAAAAAGCTGAATCCAACATTCTGCTACCTATAAGAAATGTATCTGAATAGTCAAAATAAACATGAACACAAAATCTAAAGTTGGAGGATAATCATCCAAGTAAACAACTCCCTGAAAAAAAGCTGGAGTGACCATATTAATATCAGATGACACAAACTTTAGACTTAAAAATGTTAGAAGGAGGGCTTGAATAGCTAGCACAGCAGTAGGGAATTTGTCTTGCATGTAGCAAGGACCCTGGTTCGATTCCAGGCATCCTATATGGTACCCCAAGCAAGCCAAGAGCTATTTCTGAGCACAGAGCCAAGAGTAACCTCTGAGCACAGCCGGATGTGGCCCCCCAAAAAATTAACAAGCAAAAAATCAGTGACCTTCTTATACACAAATAATGATAAAGAAATGGACATCCCAAAAAAAAAAAAAAAAAAACAATCCCATTCATATTAATGCCACACAAACCCAAATACCTTGGAGTCAACTTAAGTAAAGAGATGAAGAACCTCTACAAAGAAAACTACAAGGGGCCAGAGAGATAGCACAGCAATAGGGCATATGCCTTGCATGTGGCCAAAATAGGATGGCCTTAATCGATTAACAGTACTCCATATCATCCCCTGAGCCTGCCAGGAACGATTTCTGAGCACTGAACCAGGAGTAACTCCTGAGCACTGCTGCCAGGTGTAGCCCAAAAAACAAAAAAAAGATATACAAGGTATTGACAGAACTTAACTAGAGAAAGACAACTAACCCCATCAAAAAATGGGAAGAAGAAACAGATACTTCCTCAAAAAAGAAATACAAATGGCCAAAAGACACATGAAAAAATGTTCCACATCATTAATCATCAGGAAGATAATTGCAAATCAAAACAACAAATGAGGTACCATCTCACACCACAGAGACTGGCAAACATCACAATAAACAAGAATAACCACTGCTGGCGTGAATGTGGGAAGAAAGAAACTCTCATTCACTGCTGGTAGAAATGTCATTTAATCCAGCCTTCCTAAAAAACAATATAGTTTCCTCAAAAAAAACTGGAAATTGGGGACGGAGCAGTGGCACCAGAGGTAAGGCATCTATCTGCCTTGCAAGCACTAGCCTAGGACAGACCCTGATTCAATTCCCCAGCATCCCATATGGTCCCCAGAAAACCAGGAACAATTTCTGAGTGCATAGCCCCTGAGCGTCACTGGGTGTGGCCCAAAAACCAAAAAAAAAAAAAAAAAAAAGGAAATTGAGCTCCCATATGATCCAGCAATACCACTCCTAGGGATATACCCTAGGAACACAAAAACATAATACAAAAATGCCCTCTGCATGCCTATATTCATTGCAGTGCTATTTACAAAAGCAAGAATCTGGAAACAACCCAGATAATAAATAAGTGGCTAAAGAAACTGTGGTACATATACACAATAGAATACTATGCAGTTGTCAGGAAAAATCAAGTCATGAAATTTTCCTATACGTGGATGGACATGGAAACTATTCTGCTGAGTGAAATAAGTCAGAGGGAGACCAATAGGCAAGGAATAGTCTCAGTCATCTGTGGGATTTAAGAAAAATAAAAGACAGTATGGCAATAATACCCACAGACAATAGAGATGAGGGCTGGAAGGACCAGCCCACAATATGAAGCTTACCACAAAGAGTGGTGAGTGCAGTTAGAGAAATAACTATACTAACAACTATCATGAGTGAGAGAAATATAATGCCTATTTCAAAGACAGGCAGAGGGTGGGGGAGGAAGGAGATGGGTAGCAGTGGAGGCAGGAAAGTTGCACTGGTGAAGAGGGGGTGTACTTTTTATGACTGAAACCCAACTACAAACATGTTTGTAACCATGGTGTTTAAATAAAGATAAGATTACAAAAAAACAAATTTGCTTTTTGCTGCTTTACTAGAAAGCATACTACCAGGAAGAATAGGATTCATACCTTACTACTAGATTATTCAGACCTAAAAATATAAGTTATATTTGCAATTCACATTATTATTGCACTTTGTTTCTACACACATTTACTGAGTGAAAAGTCTCAGCCACTGAATCAGAACTAGAACCTTATTCCTAGTTTTATATCCTAATAAGTATAACATCAGGGGCTGGAGAGATAGCATGGAGGAAAGGCGTTTGCCTTTCATGCATTAGGACGGTGGTTGAATCCCAGCATCCCATATGGTCCCGTGTGCCTGTCAGGGGTGACTTCTGAGCATAAAGCCAGGAGTAACCCCTGAGCACTGCCGGGTGTAACCCAAAAAACAAACAAAACAAAACAAAAACAAAAAAAATAATAACAATCAAATCCTCTCAGAGATTAATTCTGATAGGATGTGGAGGAAGTAAATATGCACAGTTTGCTGTAAAGAGAAAAATCAGATGAAAACTGAAACACTGAATATTGATTGCTTAACCAAGATTTGGCAGTTATTTCTTTCCAGCAAAAAAGGAAAGAAAAATCACAACAAATATTACTGGGCCCGGAGAGATAGCACAGCGACATTTGCCTTGCAAGCAGCCGATCCAGGACCTAAGGTGGTTGGTTCGAATCCCGGTGTCCCATATGGTCCCCCGTGCCTGCCAGGAGCTATTTCTGAGCAGACAGCCAGGAGTAACCCCTGAGCACTGCTGGGTGTGGCCCAAAAACCAAAAAACAAACAAACAAAAAAACAAATATTACTATAAACCGTTGATAAACTGCCAGATTGAGAAAATATTAAACAGCAAAGCAATTGTAAGAAGCATCAAAGATTCATCCCTGTGGATATGGTAGTAAGAAAGTACATGTGAATAAAAATACCAAAGAAGGAAAAATGATGGTCAAAAAGACAAGCTCAGTCCTTGTTCTAGAAAAGAATCTTACCGTTTTGTTTCGTAATCGGATGATATCAGACACAGAGCCAGCTCCACAGTATTCCATAACAATCCACAAGTCAGTGTTCTTAAAATAACTGCCATAATATTTGACTACATGAGGGCTAGAGAGAGCCAAAAAATTAGTGGAACATCCTTGGAATATCTTAATTAATTCATGCTACCAATTACTTCAAAATTAACTGCACTGCTCAAAAAAATCAATTTCTCATATCTTAGGGTTAAATAAAAACAGACCTATTAAAATGCAAAAATAAAATAACCTTTCTGAAAGTCAATAAATAATAAATAATGAAATAATGAAAATATAAAAATTATGTGGGTCCTGGTGACAGGGCGATGGCTCAAAGGGCTGGAACAGAAGTTGGGCTACTCACAGCCTAGGTTGATCTTAGGGTGATATACAGATTGCTCCCGGTGGTACTTGGAGCTGAGGATTAAATGCTGGCCACCCTCATGCAGAGAATGTGTTCCAGCTCTTTGAGTAATCTCTCCAGCCCTTGATAAATCTCTTAAGGGACAGATCACTACATTTTTTCTCTCTTTCATAAATTCCTGTTGTATCTATTGCCTCAATGGGAAATTACCACCAGTTCTTATTGTGGAAGCCTGTTCTATACAATCATACTGTTCACTAGATTTTCTTGTAAAAAATATAAGCCTAAATTGTCCATTTAGTCCATAGCTTCCTTTAGTGAAAAACCTGTTCTACATTTCTTTGCATTCCTTCTAATGCCTGGGTTCTTCAACATCTCACTTTTATTACAGATGTTTGTATCTCTATTTAAACTAGAGTTTATCAAAAAATTGAAATACAGGGCTGAGCAATACTACAGAGGAGAGAGCAGGGAGCTTGCCTTGCATGTACTCAACCCAGCACCCATAGGGTCCCCCAGCACCACCAGGAGTGATTCCTAAGTACAAAGCCATGAGTAAGCCATGAGTAGCACTGAGTTTGGCAAAGAAAATAAAAGTTTGAAGTAGAATTTACCAGTTGAAAAGAGCTTCCATTATATATCTTATAAGGTGACAAAGAAACACTGCTATCTTATTTTGGTCAAATTAGCAAAGAAATAAGAGCATTTTATCTAGCAGAGTACAATCACAAGCATATGAAGGATAAAAGGCAGGGAGGGAGAGGGAAGAGAAATAACTGCACTCACAAGTCTATGCATTGTAAGAGTCTCTGGGCCAATTTCCCAGTAGGGAGACCCACTGCCCCAAAGCTGATGCTACAAGCTGGCAGTACTAAGTTTAACTGTTGATAAGGGCAAGTGCAGAATAGAGGAAGTCTTGAGTATAACACTTTCTCATTCCCCTTTCAACTCCTAAGAGCTGGCACAGCTCCTAACTCTTTGTTTATCTCAAATCTAAATAAAGAGAGGGAACCCTGCCCCATCACCAACCCCTGCTGTCATGAAGTTTCAGGGCATATCACGTGTTCTCTGTGGTTGCCTATTAGCCTGACTTCCTGCTTATGGCACTCGATAAATCTTAGTTCCTCAAAAATAAAATACTTAAAACTTAGCTTTAATGTGTGATAGATGGATAAATAATAATAAATTAGTTATTCTCTCTTTATATATCTATCTGATAATCTGTTTTCTATAGCAGAAATATTTTTGAGTGATCTCTTCTTAGCAGTCTCTACAGAAATGTTTTCTCAAAAGGAAGTAGAAGAGATCATTATCATTAAAAAAACCACCCAGCACCACCTTCTCTGCCTTTACTTCCTAGTTTAAAAAGTCTTACTGAAAAAAATTTAAATAGAGCAAGAAAAAGAAAATACAATGCAGAAATAGAAACTAGAAAAGTTAAATTCTAAAACATAAACCTTTTCCATTAGATTTTTTGGGAAGACTGTGCAAGCATGATTCTATTGAATTCCTTTCTTCAATGTACTAAATTAAAGCATCCCAAGGTATCAATCATCTAATAATAATCTACTTCTAACTAATCACAGCAAATTCAAAACCATGTTAATTCCAAAATGATACCCCATGCCTTTACCTGTCACATTGTTGCATTATAGAGATTTCTTTGATTATTTCCTGCAGGTCTGATTCCACAGGAACTTGCTTAATAGCAACTATCTGACCCGTCTCTTTATGAATAGCTTTGTATACACTGCCATAGGACCTATGGGAAAAGAAGAACATTTATAATGTTAAGACAAGAGGTAAAAAGAGTAATAACAGGCCGCAGAGATAGCATAGTGGTTAAGGCATTTGCCTTGCATGCAGAAGGATGTTGGTTCAAATCCCAACATCCCATATGGTCCCCCAAGCCTGCCAGGGGCAATTTCTGAGCATAGAGCCAGGAGGAACCACTGAATGCTGCTGGGTGTGACCCAAAAACCAAAAAAAAAGAGTAATAACACACAAGCAAACTCATAGTTCTAACTAATAGTCCTTAATACCTGGTATGTAGCTATACCTGTAAAACTGTAATCGTTACTGTATTGTGAGAAAACACTGGTTTTGAAAGAACTACCATAAAAAGTACGGTCTTGAGCCAGGGAGGTACATCATGGTCTTGCATGCATGAGACCCAGAGTTCAAATCAATCTCTCCCTCTCTCTTTCTCCCTCTCCCCTCTCTCCCCCCTCTCCCCCCCCTCTTCTCTCCCTCTCCCCCTCTCTTCTCTCTCTCTCCTCTCTCTCTCTCTCTCCCTCTCTCTCCTCTCTTTCTCCCTCTCTCTCTCTCTCTCTCTCCCTCTCTCTCTCTCTCTCTCTCTCTCTCTCTCTCTCTCTCTCTCTCTCTCTCTCTCTCTCCCTCCTTTCTCTCGACGTTGGGTTGAAATCTATCTCTCTTGGGGCCGGAGCAGTAGGGCGTTTGCCTTGCATGCAGCCAAGCCCTGTAGTAGGGCATTTGCCTTGCATGCAGCCAAGCCCTGTGAACCTAAGTTTGATTCCCAGTCTTCCATATAGTTCCCCAAGCCTGCCAGGGACGATTTCTGAGCACAGAGCCAGGAGTAAACCCTGAGCACCACCGGATGTGACCCAAAAACAAACAAAAAAAATACCTCTCTATCTCTCAACTCTCACTCACAGGTACCTCATGGTCTCACATGCATGAGACCTTGAATTTAAAACTCAACTCACTAATCTTAAAGACTACATTTTAAATTATTGAATATATTAGCATAAACTGTTATATAGCTACCAAATACCATAAACCTGCATCTCATTTCATCCTTAACAAAAATCAAAACAATGAATATGTAACCATGACAATTTCACAGGAAAATGTGGCAAGCTCAGAAGTTACATACTTTCAAAAAAAAAAAAAAAAAAGAAGTTACATACTTTCCCAAGATAACATAAGTATAAATTTAAAAAAAAATGTGGTTATAAAGGAATTGAAGCTAGACTGTGTCTGTCTAGACCTTAAATCTATGTTCTCTCCAGATCTATCAAAAGTATAATATGGGGGGCGGGGTACGGAGAGATAGCGTGGAGGTAGGGCGTTTGCCTTGCATGCAGAAGGACAGTGGTTCGAATCCCGGCATCCCATATGGTCCCTGAGTCTGCCAGGAGCGAATTCTGAGCATAGAACCAGGAGTAACCCCTGAGCACTGCCGGGTGTAACCCAAAAACAAAAGCAAACAAAAAAAAAGTATATGGGAACAAAGATAAATGCTTTCTTCTATTCATTCTAGCATAAGGTCTTTTAATCCTTGCTTCTCCTCTTCCAGTACTTAAAATAAAATGTAACTTAATAAAGAAATCAAACCTCTTCATTATCATAAGCCCTTTAAATCAGGTGAACAGAGGACATGTAAATTCTTTCTCTTTTACTCCATCTTTTTGTTGTTGTTGTTGTTGTTGTTGGTTTTTTATTTTTGGGCCACACCCGATGACACTCAGGGGTTACTCCTGGCTATACACTAAGAAATCACTCCTGGCTTGGGGGGCTATATGGGATGCTGGGGGATCAAACCACAGTCTGTCTTAGGCTAGCTCGGGCAAGGTAGACGCCTTACCCCTTGCGCCACGCTCCGGCCCCTCCTTTACTCCATCTTTCCTTAAAAGATTTATCAAAATAGGTGCTGGAGTGGTATAACACAGTGGTAGAGCATTTGTCTTGCATGCGGCTGACCCAGGATGGATGTGGGTTTGATCCCCAGCATCCCATATGATCCCTGAACCTACCGGGAGTGATTTCTGAGCACAGAGCCAGGAGTAACACCTGAGCACCCCCAGGTGTGGCCAAAAAAAAAAATTATCAGATGAGATCGGGCATGTTAAAGTTGGTATGGTCATAGACATAAAAAGATTTATCAAAATAAAGAACTTAGGGGCCAAAGCCGTGGTAGGGTGTTTGCCTTGCACACAGCTGACCTAGGATGGACCATAGTCTGATCCTTGAGCAATATGGGATATCCCATATGGTCCCCCAAGCCAGAACGATTTCTGAAGGTATAGAAAGATGTTCTTTACATGACTGAAACCCAAACACAATCATGTATGTAATCAAGGTGTTTAAATAATAAAAAAGAATAATATATACTTAAATCAAAAAAAAAATGAGTAACTCCTGAGCATCACTGGGTGTGGCCCAAAAACCAAATAAATAAATAAAAATAAAGAAAGAACTTAAGCATCAATTCAACTTGGAGGTTCAGAGAACATTTGATTTAGAACCTAATAACCTAGAATTTTAGCTATTATTTACAAATATATTACTTTCCTTGATGTTTCAATTTTCTCAGCTACAAAACAATATCACAAATTACTTTACAAGACAATTATGATGTTCAAATAAGATAGCCTCATCATCCTACACAAATTATATTCTCTTGAACCCCAGATATCTCTCAGTAAAATAAGTAAACTCAAATAATGAGTTAAATTTCATACTTCCATAAAACACTTGCTTCTTCATATTGTCTGGATATAAATAAGAAAAATAAAACCATTTTAAAACCATTTAAATAAAAAACCGAGTATATCAAAGTAGCTGAGTACTCTAGCTATGAAAAAGACAGTTAAAAATTATTCCTGGGGGGCCGGAGAGATAGCAGAGCGGTAGGGCAGGGAATCTGCCTTGCATGTAGAAGGACGTTGGTTCGAATCCCTGCATCCCATATGGTCCCCCGAGCCTGTCGGCGGCAATTTCTAAATGTAGAGCCAGGACTAGCCCCTGAGCATTCCAGGTGTGACACAAAAACCAAAAAAAAAATTTCCGGGGGTGGGGAGCAGGTGGAGCAGTGGCACTGAGTGGTAAGGCATCTGCCTTGCCAGCACTAGCCTAGGACGGACTGCGTTCAATCTCCAGCATCCCCTATGGTCCCTCAAGCCAGAAGCAATTTCTGAGCACATAGCCAGAGTAACCCCTGAGCATCACCGAGTGTGGCCCAAAACACCAAAAAAAAAAAAAAAAAAAAAAATTTATTCCTGGACTGGAGAGGTACAATGGGCAAGTCTTTCATGCAGCCAATCCAGGTTTGATCCCAAGCACCCCATGTAGTCCCCCAAAGTTTGTCAGGAGTAATTCCTGAGTACAGAGCCAAAAGTAACCACTGAGCACCACTGGGTGTGGCCCCAAAATACTAAAATAAAACAAAATCCATGCAGATCACATTTTTAAAAAGTCCATCTCTGGGGCTGGAGAGATAATATGTCAGGTAAGGTGCTTGCCTTGCACTAAACTGATCCAGATTCAATCCCAGGCATCCCATATGGTTCCCTCAACTCCCTCAGAAGTGATTCTTGGGGCCAGAGGAATAACACAGTGACAGGGCATTGGTCTTGCACGGGCCAGGCTCAATCCCCAGCATCCCATATAGCCCCCAAGCCTGCCAAAAGCAATTTCTGAGCACAGAGCCAAGAGAAACCCCTGAGCACCGCCAGGTGTGGCCCAAAACCTAAATAAATAAATGAAGCAAAACCTGACTGCAGAGCCAGACTTAAATCATGAGCAATGTTGGGTGTGACCCAAAAACAAAACAAACAAAAATCCCTATTTTACAAGAATTCTTAAATTGACATTTTTGCATAACAATTCTTAAATGTTGTATATAGCATTTGAGTTAGAGAAAGTTAACCACTTCCTCCTACTTTATTGCTTGTACCAACCCTGCCCCAATTTATTATGGTGGCAATCTTGATGCCAGGGTATGGTAGTTCAAGGCAGTCAACAGTATTGTCACAAGGCTTGAGCAATAGAACAGACAAGGTACTTGCCTTGCAAATTGCACCACTGAGCCTCACTAGAGATTTCTGGACACAGAGCCAGAAGTAAGCTGAGTGTGGCCCAAAACGGGGGGAATTCCCACTCATCTCTGGAGCAGTGACTCAGTTCTGGTCGATAAAATTTGAGGAAATACTATTGAAGGGTTTCTGGGAAGGCTCTTCCCAGTAATAACAGCACACCAGAGAGGCCAGACTGGTGGGTGCAAGCAATAGGCCTTGCCTGCGCTAGCCTAGGTCAGACCGAGGTTCAATCCCCGGCTTTTTTTTTTTTTTTTTTTTTTTTTTGATTTTTGGGCCACACCTGGTAATGCTCAGGGGTTACTCCTGGCTATGTGCTCAGAAGTTGCTCCTGGCTTGGGGGACCATATGGGACACCGGGGGATCGAACCGCGGTCCAAGGCTAGTGCAGGCAAGGCAGGCACCTTACCTTTAGCGCCACCGCCCTGCCCTGCCCCAATCCCCGGCTTTTTAAGAGTGGGGCCACACCCAGTGATGCTTCAGAGTCACTCTCAGCAGAAATTGGGACACTATGTGGAACCTGGGGTAGAATCAGTGTTAGCCACACTCAAGGCCTAACTTTCCATCTTTTCTCTCCAACCTTGATGGGCATCCTTTCCCCCGAATGATACTCTTTTATCTGGTGCTCACTCTTCTGATCACTACAGGAAGTCCTATGGTTTCAGAGTTCTCTCAGCTTAGTCATCCAACTTGTACAACTTAAATCAGCTTTTATATGAGGAGTTTCACAGTTGTGCCCCTCAAGACACCATAACTCAGTGGTTCTCAAATAGGGGGGGCACCCAACAGGGGGGCCCAAGGCTCCATAAAGGGGGACGCGTTTGACCTTGGCAAACACTGTCATAACAAGCTAAGCCCCGTGTTTATGTTTATATCACCTCTGATTAAAAAATTAGCTCAAGGGGCCGGAAAGATAGCATGGAGGTAAGGCATTTGCCTTTCATGCAGGAGGTCATCGGTTCGAATCCCGGCGTCCCATATGGTCCCCTGTGCCTGCCAGGAGCAATTTCTGAGCCTGGAGTCAGGAATAACCCCTGAGCACTGCCAGGTGTGACCCAAAAAAAAAAACCACAAAAAAAAAAAAATTAGCTCAAATTATTTTATATATTTTTATTTTGTAGGTTAAAGTTGTTTTTTGGTTTTTGTTTGTTTGTTTGTTTTTGGGACATCCAGCTGCGCTCAGGGGTTACTCCTGGCTCTATGCTCAGAAATCGCTCCTGGCAGGCTCAGGGAACCATATGGGATGCCGGGATTCGAACCACCATCCTTCTGCATGAAAGGCAAACGCCTTACCTCCATGTTATCTCTTCAGACCCAGGTTAGAGTTTCTTTAAATAAAGATACTATTTACAGTCATGTGGGGGGGGGGGCGCGAAAAATGTTTTCTTCTTCCTAGGGGGGCATGACAGAAAATAGTTGAGAAGCACTGCCATAACTGAATGCAGTCTACTAAGTCCAGACCCTATTGTCACACTGGTACTTCCACTTTTTCCCAGGCCACAAGCCAATAATACTTTCTAGCAGTGATCAGGCAATTCCCTTCAACTTTAGTCAATGAATGGGAAACTTTTCCCAAACAAGTAGTTCAGGAAAGGAGCACCACTGTCATTTCCTTAGAAAGACAGGAGATGGGGGCGGAGAGACAGCACAGCGGTAAGGCATTTGCCTTAGACACAGAAGGATGGTGATTCAAATCCCGCATCCCATATGGTCCCCTGAGCCTGCCAGGAGCGATTTCTGAGCAGATAGCCAGGAATAACCCCTGAGCGCTGCCAGGTGTGACCCAAAAACAAACAAACAAACAAAAACAAAAAAGAAAGACAGGACATGTTTTACCCATGTCTTATCATAACAACTACCTTTCTTTTTCTTTTTTTCTTTCTTTGGTTTTTGGTTTTTGGGCCACACCCAGCAGTGCTCAGGGGTTACTCCTGGCTATCTGCTCAGAAATAGCTCCTGGCAGGCACGGGGGACCATATGGGACGCCGGGATTCGAACCAACCACCTTAGGTCCTGGATCGGCTGCTTGCAAGGCAAATGCCACTCTGCTATCTCTCCAGCTCCACAACTACCTTTCTTAACCATTCTCTATAGCTGGCTATGTATGTTTACATTTTCATGTCCTTAACAGTCATTATTAAGCATTTGAAATATTCAGTAATCTTGAACAGAAAGATTTCCATAATTCCCTATACTATCTTCAGGAAAGAAAAGTTCAGTAGCTCATATGAAAAATTAACTATCACAATCCCACATATTATACCTATCTATCATAATTTGAAGAATATTGAAGATGACCTCATGCTCACTTATATATAAGCAAGTTTCCCAAAACCTGATTATCTCCCCAACAAATGAAATAATACAACAAAATCTGGGAGCAAGGAGTTGTTTTTTGTTTTTTTTCACCACACCCAACACCCAATGCACTCAAAGTTTACACCTGCCTCTGTGCTCAGGATCGTTCCTGGTAGTGCTTGGGACCATATGCCATACCAAGGATAAAAACCAGGTCAAGGGCCCGGAGAGATAGCACAGCGGCGTTTGCCTTGCAAGCAGCCTATCCAGGACCTAAGGTGGTTGGTTCGAATCCCGGTGTCCCATATGGTCCCCCGTGCCTGCCAGGAGCTATTTCTGAGCAGACAGCCAGGAGTAACCCCTGAGCACTGCCGGGTGTGACCCAAAAAAAAACAAAAAAAAAAAAAAAAACCAGGTCAACAATATGCAAGGCAAAAGCATTACCACTCTGACTATCTCTCCAGCCCCAACTCATTGAAATTTAACATCAGAGAGTAAAGATGGTATAGAAAGTAAGTATTTCTCAGACGACAAGCAAGTCAAGGATCAATGTGAAAAATAAAAACTAATACAGCTAATTTACGAGCCCAAATTCAGTAGGAACATCTTTCTTTTCTTTTCTTTTCTTTTGCTCTATTTTTGGGGCTACACCCATCTGTGCTCAGGGTTACTTCTGGTCCTACACTCAAGAATTATTCCTAGTAGTGCTTGGGGGGGGGCATTTTGGATGCTGAGAACTGAACTTGGGTCACCCACATGCAAGACAAACACCCTACCACTGTGCTATGGTCTGGTCCCTACACTCACTAGCAATGTAGCCACAGGCAAGACATTTTTTGTTATTACCCTATAATAAAGTCATAAGTCAGTGTGCAGGACATTAAGTATAATAGAAGGGATAAAAAAAACTAATTCAAAACTTTCCAAGTGATGGTTTACTCATCCTGGCCTGGAATCTTGATTTTGCCATAGATCCACTATGACTTCCTTGAAACAAAGCATGACTGTAGTCTCTGAGTTCAGTGCAATCTTTTCTTCAAAGTTCCTTCCACAAGGCATAAGACAGTAAGAGTCCACAGTCTATTCATTTTTCAGAACAATTTAAGTATGTCATTAAATTGGTTTTAAGAAAGTGAAGTTCAGGTCTTCTTTCAAGTGTTAGCGAATTAAATGACATGTCTCCAGATCCATACAGTTAGGAAGAAGGATGCAAGTGCTTGTGGTATCATTTTAAAAGAACAACACAGGGGCCAGAGAGATAGCATGGAGGTAAGGCGTTTGCCTTTCATGCAGACAGTCATTGGTTCAAATCCCGGCATCCCATATGGTCCCCAGTGCCTGCAGGAGCAATTTCTGAGCATGGAGCCAGGAGTAACCCCTAAGCACTGCCAGGTGTGACCCAAAAAACAAAAAATAATTAAAAATAAATAAAATTAAAAAATAAAAGAACAACACAGTGATAACATGAGGAAATCCAAAGTACTTTCCCTGATGATCTTTTCAGGAAAATTTCCAAGTTCCTTGAGAGAATCATTCATAGGCCTGAAACACAATTTAAAATTATCATTAGCTTAGTTTTCCTTCATATTATAGTCCTAAAATATAGTCTCTAGTTTGTTTGTTTTGTCAGACATTCCCCCAAACTCAAACAGGACTACCTCCAAGAACACCTAATAAGGCTGGAGAAGTAGCACAAAGGGTAAGAGCACACGCTCCTCATTTGAGAGGCCTGGGTTTGATTCCAGGCACTGCATAGGTCATCGGCAGAAGAGAACCTGAGCAGAGAGTTGAGATATTCCTTGAGCACTACTAGCAATAACCCAATCCATTCCCTACACCCAAAGAAGGCCTATATATACTTTTAGACATAAGATTTAACATGGAAAGATTCTAAAACATATTCTGTTAACATGCTTTAAAAATGCAAAATGGGCCGGCAAGGTGGCACTAGAGGTAAGGTATCTGCCTTGCAAGCGCTAGCCAAGGAAAGATCACGACCGCGGTTCGATCCCCTGGCGTCCCATATGGTCCCCCCAAGCCAGGGGCAATTTCTGAGCGCTTAGCCAGGAGTAACCCCTAAGCATCAAATGGGTGTGGCCTGAAAAACCAAAAAAGAAAAAAAAAAAGAAAAACAGGGGCCAGAGAAATAGCACAGCGGTGTTTGCCTTGCAAGCAGTCGATCCAGGACCTAAGGTGCTTGGTTCAGATCCCGGTGTCCCATATGGTCCCCTGTGCCTGCCAGGAGCTATTTCTGAGCAGATAGCAAGGAGTAACCGCTGAGCACCGCCGGGTGTGGCCCAAAAAAACAAAACAAAAAAAATGGAAAACAAAAATAATTTTTAATAGAAAACGGATATTAGTTACTAAGCACTTAAAATGTGACATAGATAGTACAATATACACTTTACTCCGCATTATTCCAAGAGATACTCACCAGTACCCTATACAAGAGATACTACGATTGTCACCTTTATAGATGAAGGTGTGCAGTTTAAGAATATTAAGCAATTATGGACCAGAGAGATAAGGTAGGGTGCTTGCCTTCTACAGCAGAACTGGGTTTGCTCCCTGGTTCCCCATATGATCTCTTGAGCCCCACCAGGAGTAATTCCTGTAAAGTGCCACTAGTAAGCCCTGCGCACAGCTGAATGTGGCCCAAATAAACAAATAAACCGGGTCCGGAGAGATAGCACAGCGGCGTTTGCCTTGCAAGCAGCCGATCCAGGTGGTTGGTTCGAATCCTGGTGTCCCATATGGTCCCCTGTGCCTGCCAGGAGCTATTTCTGAGCAGACAGCCAGAAGTAACCCCTGAGCACCGCCGGGTGTGACCCAAAAACCATAAAAAAAAAAAAAAAAGTTTAAAAAAAAAACACAAATAAACCAAAATATATATATATATATATATCAAACAAATTATTTATGCTCATTTGTTTATTATTAGTAAACAACAGAGCAAAGATTTTAGCTCAGTATCAACTCTAGTATCTAAATATACTTTCAACTAAAAGTGAAAGAAATTAGTTAGCTAAATAGACAATTCTGCCTATTGCCAAGTACAACCCATGAACACTGTTAAATGAAGGGCACTGGACTCAATGTCTGGAGAAAAAGAGTAAGGCTAGCCAGCTGACATAAAAGTGACAGGGAGGTCACGCTTCTCCTTACCTTGCCTGGCATCAGGCAACTTGCAGTTTCCAGCTTCATCTTGTCTTTGTCTTTCAGCAGCACAGCTGGTTGTCATCTTTTACTTCCTTTCTTGGCATGATTTTGCACTTGACTCCAAAGAGCATTTTTTCCAACTCAAAAAAGATAGTGACTAATTTTTTTCTTCCATAGGTGGAAATCCATGGAAATCTATTCCATGTAATCCAGTATTGGATTCAATATTACTGACAATTTATTACTAGGCATATATAACACTAAACCCCCCAAAACTCTGCTACATAGATGACCTAGTTTAAAACACATGCAGTAATTAGACAAAAAAGCATTCTTCTGGGCCGGAGAGATAGCATGGAGGTGAGGCGTTTGCCTTTCATGCAGAAGGTCGGTGGTTCAAATCCCGGCATCTCATATGGTCCCCTGAGCATGCCAGGAGCGATTTCTGAGCATAGAGCCAGGAGTAACCCGAGCGCTGCCAGGTGTGACCCAAAAAAAAGCATTCTTCCAAGTTAAAATACAGGTTTTTTCTTGAATTAGAAGAACCCCCGGGGCCGGGAAGGTGGCGCTACAGGTTAGGTGTCTGCCTTGCAAGCGGATGGACCGCGGTTCGATCCCCCGGTGTCCCATATGGTCCTCCCAAGCCAGGGGTGATTTCTGAGCACATAGCCAGGAGTAACCCCTGAGCGTCAAACGGGTGTGGCCCAAAAACCAAAAACCAAAAAAAAAAAAAAAAAAAAGAAGAACCCCCAAAGTATTAACATAAACTCACATGTACAAATACACACACACACACATACACACACACATACACACACACACACACACACACACACACACACACACACACACACAGAGGCCAAAGAGATAATACAGGATATATTACAGCACTTGCCTTGCAAGTATCTGACTTCAGTTAGTTCCCTAATACCACATATAGTTCCAGAGTATAACCAGGCATAAACCCTGAACACAATCCAAGGGTATAAGCCCTGAGCAACAGGTATGGCCCCAAAACTTAAACTAACTAACTCTCTCTCCCTCTCTAGCAAACACACACACTCAAACAAAACACACACACACACACACACACTTTCTGATATAATATATATATACCTCTACAAAACTACCTCTACAAAAAACACAAAATAGGGCTGGAGAGATAGCACAGTAGGTAGGACATTTGCCTTGCACGTGGCCTATCCATGTTCAATCCCCAGCATCCCATATGGTCCACCGAGCCTGCCAGGAGTAATTTCTGAGTGCAGAGTCAGGAATAACCCGAGCACAACCAGGTGTAGCCCAAAAACAAGAAAACATAAAATAACACTGCATAGGTTATTTCTGGTTGGTTAAAAAAGAGGGGAAGAGGTAGATGTTTTCATTATAAACATTATTTCTTTTGAGTTTTGAACCATATTAATTAATTACCTATTCAAACTTTACAACAAAAACTTAAGAATAAAGCTGGGAAGAAAGGTCAAGAAGTATAATCCAAAAAAGACCCATGCACAACCCTGCATTGTTGCAGAGGGCACTGGTGGCCCCAGAGCACCATCAGTCTGAGCACACCTAAGCCCAGCAGCTGAGCTGTGTAGGAGTGGCCCTCAGTTCCCCAGCACTAATGGGTGTGGCTCCTATTTAAAAAAAGAACTTGGGCCAGAGAGATAGCACAGCAGCAGCGCCTTTGCCTTGCACAGGGCCGACCTGGGATAGAAGGTTTTATTCCTAGCATCTCCTAGTCCCCTGAGCCTTCCAGGAGCAATTTCTGAAAGCAGAGTCAGGAGTAACCCTGAGCACTACTGGTGTGGCCCAAAAACAAACAAACAAACAAACAAACAAAACTTAAGGGTGTTCCTAATATTTGACTATTCTGGTCATGACAAGAAGGGGAAAAAATTTAAATACAAGAATTAAATTAAGGGGCCGGTGAGATGGCGCTAGAAGTAAGGTGTCTGCCTTGCAAGCGATAGCCAAGGATTCCTGGGCATCCTATATGGTTCGCCCAAGCCAGGGGCAATTTCTGAGCGCTTAGCCAGGAGTAACCCCTGAGCATCAAATGGGTGTGGCCAAAAAAAAAAAAAAAGGGCCGGAGAGATAGCATGGAGGTAAGGCATTTGCCTTTCATGTAGAAGGTCACCAGTTCGAATCCCGGCATCCCATGTCCCATATGGTCCCCCGTGCCTGCCAGGAGCAATTTCTGAGCATGGAGCCAGGAGTAACCCCTGAGCACTGCCGGGTGTGACCCAAAAACCACAAAAAAATAAAATAAAATAAAATAAAAAGAATTAAATTAAAAGGTTACGTGGGAAAATAAATAAAAAGGAAAAAAAAAAGGTTACATGGGATGAGGATGTAGCAATAAAGAACTTGTCGTGTGCATGTGAAGTCCAGAATTTAATCCCCAGCACAGTAAAAATTTAAAGACAAAGAAAATATAGTCAAAGTATAAAAACAATGATAATGCAATGTTTCTTATACCATGGAAATCCATTATGGCCACTGTATATTACTTATTTTCATGTTACAGTATTTTACAAAATCATTCACAAATTTGGGTTTCAATAAGTCCACTGGTTTCCAACATGAAATTTTGGATCTCTAAGGAAGTTATAAAAGTAGTGAGGGGGGGGGGGCCCGGAGAGATAGCACAGCGGTGTTTGCCTTGCAAGCAGCCGATCCAGGACCAAAGGTGGTTGGTTCGAATCCTGGTGTCCCATATGGTCCCCCGTGCCTGCCAGGAGCTATTTCTGAGCAGATAGCCAGGAGTAACCCCTGAGCACCGCCGGGTGTGACCCAAAAACCAAAAACCAAAAAAAAAAAAAAAAAAAAAAAGTAGTGAGGGGGGCTGGGCGGTGGCGCTAGAGGTAAGGTGCCTGCCTTGCCTGCGCTAGCCTTGGATAGACGGCGGTTCAATCCCCTGGTGTCCCATATGGTCCCCCAAGCCAGGAGCGACTTCTGAGCGCATCGCCAGGAGTAAGCCCTGAGCGTCACGGGTGTGGCCCAAAAACAAAAAAACAAACAAACAAACAAACAAAAAAAGTAGTGAGGGTTCATTTATTTTACTGTATTTTACAAAGCTGCATTAACTAAAGTGGTAAATTATACTTTTCATGGAAATATAATTGGAGGGCCAGAGTGATGCACAGTGATAGGGTGTTTGCCTTGCATGCTGCCGACCCAGGACAAACCCAGGTTCAATCCCCGGCATCCCGTATGGTCCCCCAAGCCTGCCAGGAGCAATTTCTGGGCATAGAGCCAGGAGTAAACCGAGTGCCACTCGGTGTGCTCCCCCCAAAAAAAGAAAAGAAACAATATTGTATATATGAAACAGAAATAATAAATAGGTTTAAATGTCCAATTAATTGTCTTTAAAAATTAAGTATAAATTAATTAGTGCTACCTGTTAAACAGATTAAGCATGCAAGCCAAACTCTGTTAAGACTGAGAACATTGGGCCCGGAGAGATAGCACAGTGGCGTTTGCCTTGCAAGCAGCTGATCCAGGACCAAAGGTGGTTGGTTCAAATCCCAGTGTCCCATATGGTCCCCTGTGCCTGCCAGGAGCTATTTCTGAGCAGACAGCCAGGAGTAACCCCTGAGCATCGCCGGGTGTGGCCCAAAAACCAAAAAAAAAAAAAAAAAAAAAAGACTGAGAACATTAAAAAAAGTTGAAGCTGGGGGCGGTGAGGTGGTGCTAGAGGTAAGGAGTCTGCCTTGCAAGCGCTAGCCAAGGAAGGACTGCGGTTCGATCCCCAGTGTCCCATATGGTTCCCCCAAGCCAGGGGCAATTTCTGAGCACTTAGCCAGGAGTAACCCCTGAGCATCAAACGGGTGTGGCCCAAAAACACAAAACAAAACAAACAACAAAAAAAGTTGAAGCTGGAGCCAGAGAGATAGCATAGAGGTCGGGTGTTTGCCTTTCATGCAGAAGGATGGTGGTTTGAATCCCAGCATCCCATATGGTCCCCTGTGCATGCTAGGGGCGATTTCTGAGCATGGAGCCAGGAATAACCCTTGAGCACTGCCGGTATGACCCCAAAAAAATAAAAAAAGCTGAAGTATCACTAACTCTATTTTCAGCAATGACTAGGAAAGAGGAGAGGACACTGCACTACTTTTATACTTCCCATCCCACCTGGAGCCATGCTGATAGGAATATTCCCCTTTCCTTCATCTTCAGCTTGTAAATCATTGTGAATCTTCAATGAGAAAGGTTTTCTAATACTCACCCTTCTCCAAGTTTCTCTAAGACATCAAACACTTCTTCTGGTTGTTTCGTTAAACTATCTTCATCCAACTTTTTCAGCTGCCTGTGTATGAAAAAAATAGAGCATAGTAAAAATATAATGTAAGAAGAAACAACAAAAAAAGAAGAAACAACAAAAAAAGAAGAAACAGGGGCCGGGCGGTGGCGCTAGAGGTAAGGTGCCTGCCTTGCCTGCGCTAGCCTTGGATGGACCATGTTCAATCCCCCAGCGTCCCATATGGTCCCCAAGCCAGGAGTGACTTCTGAGCGCATAGCCAGGAGTAACCCCTGAGCGTCACCGGGTGTGGTCCAAAAACAAAAAAAAAAGAAGAAACAAAATGCAACAAGAACACAGTCCACTACTTATTGTACAATTAGCACTTTGGGATTATTACAACATTATCAGTAGTAAAGATTAACACAGTCAAGCTTTGGATCACACCCGGCAGTGCTCAGGTGTTCCTCCTGGCTCTGTGCTCAGAAATCGCTCCCGGAAGGCTCAGGGGGCCATATGGGATGCCAACATTTGAACCACCGTCTGTCCTGGGTCAGCTGCATGCAAGGTAAATGCCCTATCGGCTGTGCTATCTCTCTGGCCCTACAGAAGATAAGTTTTTCTAAGAGGCGTGGAGAAAGTGGAGAAAGTGGAAAAAGAGCACTATGTGGTTGAGTGCTTTCCTCAAAAAAAAAAAAAAAAAAAAAAAGACAAACAAAAGAGTGCTTTCCTGCTAATCTGTGGTCACAAGTTCAACTTTCCAGTGTCCCACATGACCAGAGCACAACATTAGCATCTCCACTCTTGGCGCCTGGCAACGATTCGATCTTCAATCCCTAGCATCACAGGTGATTTCCAACTGTGCCACTGTCAGAAGTTTGTGTGCATACCTGACAAAAATGGATGTGGCCCCAGCAAACCCCACAGAGAGCACTGCAAGCACCACCACCATAACTTGAGTGTCTCAACTAAATGTGTGAGCCCCTGTGAATATGTGTACGAGCAAACCCAGGAAAGCACTACAGTTGAGTGCGCTAGTGGCCAGAAAGCACCACAGGAAACATGAGAGCACTACATGTGGCGGAGAATATATAACAAACCCCTGGTCATCACAACAACAACAACGATAAAAAAAGATAGGGAGGGGAGGGAATGAAAATCAAATATAGAGCAAGAAAGCAGGGCAGAGAGCCAGGAACAGCCCTCTGAGAACCACTCATTGTGATCCTAACAATCACCTCAATACTAGTAAATAAAATTTAAAAAAAGACTTTTTTTTTATACAGAGTTGTTCTAAGATGGATAGGAGCACTTTGTGAAATCTCTAGTTGCCCTGAAGTGCAAAAGAGTACAATTAGACATTAGGACCATGTAAATATTGAGATTCCATGAATTAAATGGCATGGTAATCTCTTCAGAAAAGATATTAAACAAGGCCTTCAGAGGTCAAAGTCGACATAAAAAAACACTGGCTCTCCATTACCAAGATGTTTAGAAATTCTGTAAGATTGCATGAATTCCAGATATATCACAGAAGCAGAAAATGGAAAATATTCAATGCAACCTAACCAAAAGTGACAAGGCAGCTGACAGTTTCAGTCTCCTAAGGAGATTCGTACATGCACAGCCATGCACCTCTGGCTAGTTCCCTTAGTCATATATGGCAGCTTACCACTTCCAGATAATTCTGGCTTTTCTGACCAAATGAAAACCATTTTAAAAGGGAAGGAGAGGTGCTAAATAAAGCACTAAAAAGGGGCCGGGAAGGTGGCGCTAGAGGTGCAAGCGGACGGACCGCAGTTTGATCCCCCAGTATCCCATATGGTCACCCCAAGCCCCAAGCCAGGGGCAATTTCTGAGCGCAAAGCCAGGAGTAACCCCTGAGCGTCATACAGGTGTGGCCAAAAAAAAACAAAAAAACAAAAAAAGGGGCCGGAGAGATAGCATGGAGGTAAGGCGTTTGCCTTTCATGCAGGAGGTCATCGGTTCGAATCCCGGCGCCCCATATGGTCCCCTGTGCCTGCCAGGAGCAATTTCTGAGCCTGGAGCCAGGAATAACCCCTGAGCACTGCCAGGTGTGACCCAAAAACCAAAAAAAAAAAAAAAAATAATAATAATAATAATAATAATAATAAAGCACTAAAAAAAAGGACTGAAAATTATTAATAAGCTTAATGAAAGAGCTTGCTAAGGAGTGTGTGTGTGTGTGTGTGTGTGTGTGTGTGTGTACATGCACTAAAGTTTCCTATACAATGGCTTCCTGAACCAACAAAAGACAACAAAGAAGAGCTAAGGAAATGGTAAAATATAGAAGTGGTCTCACTGGAGATTTCTTTGTAAAGAAAAAGGCTCAAATTCACAGGACAATGCCAATTCTTACAAGAAAAAAACTTAAAAGCACACATAAATGTTTCTTTTTTTAGATAAATGAGCACCTACCACTCATAAGCCTAGAGTAGCCCTGAAGTACCAAGTGTAGTTCCAAAACCAAATAAATATATTTATAAACAAATAAATAACAAAGGCTGAGAAGTGAAATGCCCTGAGTCAAATGACCGTAACCTAAAAATTAGCAAAATAACCACATTGACCTTTAAAGCCAAAAGGCTTTAAAAAGTAAATTCCAGTGACATCACAAAAAGTCCTAGCCTCAAAACAAAGGGATGAAGTGAAACTCCCCTTAAAATTCCAAAGTGACACTGCCACGAACTCAGAAGTTAAAATAAACACAGCATAAACTGGGGGTGGGAGGAGAGAGAGAGAGAGAGAGAGAGAGAGAGAGAGAGAGAGAGAGAGAGAGAGAGAGAGAGAGAGAGAGAGAGAGAGCACTGAATTTATAGCTGTATGGGCAATACCTCATTTCTCAAGTATAATTTGAGCCTTATAAACAGTTTATATGGGGCCGGGCGGTGGCGCTGGAGGTAAGGTGCCTGCCTTGCCTGCGCTAGCCTAGGACGGACCGCGGTTCGATCCCCCGGCGTCCCATGTGGTCCCCCAAGAAGCCAGGAGCAACTTCTGAGCACATAGCCAGGAGTAACCCCTGAGCGTCACAGGGTGTGGCCCAAAAACCAAAAAAAAAAAAAAAATAATAAAAATAAACAGTTTATATAAAGGAAGATCAAATATGTTCCTCTGAGATGTTGACTTCATGGTTTACAAAGAGCAAAACTATTTGAATTACTACAGAGACCACAGTATATATAACAAAGAAAACTGCCACTACCTTGAAAGACAGCTGCAAGTGTCTGGTAATACTTGGACAAACTTTACATGATTGCTCAAACACGTCTTGAAAATAATCTAAGTGGCTTTTGTTTGATTTAGGTTCAAGCTAAAGGGGACTTTTACATCTCTAGTGCCTAATAACCCAGAGGTGATTCAGGTCCCAAGCAGGAACTGGTCCCAAGTAATTTTACTGTCTGGTCAAAATCTAAGAAGCCAGGGAACACAGCCTCCATTACCCAAATACAATTGTTTCTCTCCTCCTATATCAAGTAGATGCCAATCCCCCCAAATCTTCCAGACAGTATCATATAATGGTAGTTCACTTTTCAAAAACTCTTACACAAGACAGAGGCTTTAATCAATCATTATCCACTTAGTCACACACGTCAAGCTCATGAACACAAAGTGCCTTCCCCACAATGTGGCTGTGTCCACTTGCTAGAAAGACAGGACACCTGAACTTTTGAAAGGCAGCTGCATCTTATCAAACACAAATGAGGATGCCTCTAAAGCTGTTCCTCAAAGAGCTGGCTGATTCTCTTTAAAAGTGTCTTTCTCGGGCCCGGAGAGATAGCACAGCGGCGTTTGCCTTGCAAGCAGCCAATCCAGGACCAAAGGTGGTTGATTCGAATCCCGGTGTCCCATATGGTCCCCCGTGCCTGCCAGGAGCTATTTCTGAGCAGACAGCCAGGAGTAACCCCTGAGCACCACCGGGTGTGACCCCCCCCAAAAAAAACAACAAAAGAAAAGTTTCTTTCTCCATGGGCCAGAGCAACAACACAGTGGGTAGAAAAAGCAAATGACTTACACACGGCCAACCCAGGTTCGATCCTGGGCATCCACTATGGTCCCCTAAGCCTACCATGAGAAATTTCTGAGTGTAGATCCAGGAGTAACCTCTGAGTGTCACTGGGTGTGTCCCCCCCCCCCCCCAGTTTTTTTCCTATCCTAAAACTCCATATATAACTGTTCCTCTTCCACAAAAGATTTTTATTAAGTATGTTATAACAAAAACATGTTAAGTTGATGAAGTGTTGGGGAGGAGGATATTTGTTTTTTCAGTGTTGCGATGGACCTTACACATGCTCTCCCACACAGCCATATCCCTAACCCATTGATGTTCTCTTAGTGATGGTAACATTGTATGCCCTGTTCCCATTCAGACTTGATAGTCATAACCTCTTATCTCAGAAAGTGACTATTTTCAGAGAGGCATTAGGGTAGAATGAAGTCACAAGGGTGGGCCCTAATCCAGTAAAATGAACACCTTTATAAGAGGTGAAGAGGACACAAGCAATACAGAAGACCCTGTGAAGGCATACAAAGACAGTCAATCACCAACCAAGGTTGTGCCTCACAAGAAACTTGCTAACACTCTAACATCTTTTTTTTTTTTTGGTTTTTGGGCCACACCCGTTTGACGCTCAGGGGTTACTCCTGGCTATGTGCTCAGAAATCGCCCTGGCTTTGGGGGGACCATATGGGACGCCGGGGGATCGAACCGTGGTCCGTCCTACGCTAGCGCTTGCAAGGTAGACACCTTACCTCTAGCGCCACCTTCCCGGCCCCACACTCTAACATCTTGACCTCAAGACTCCTTGCTTCCACAAGTTTGAGAAAAAATATTTTTTTTATTAAATTACCTGAGCTAGGGGTCGGAGAGATAGCATGGAGGTAAGGTGTTTCCCTTTCATGCAGAAGGTCATCGGTTCAAATCCCAGCATCCCATATGGTCCCCCGTGCCTGCCAGGAGTGATTTCTGAGCATGGAGCCATGAAATTCCTGAGCACTGCCAGGTGTGACCCAAAAACCCAAAAAAAAAAAAAAATTACCTGAGCTAGCCTAAGCTATTATAAAAATCCAAATTAGGGGTCAAAGCGATAGCGCAGTGGCAGGGAGTTTGCCTTGCATGAGGCTGACTCAGTAAGGACCTCAGTTCACAATACCCAGCGTTCCATATGCTCCAAGCTAGGAGGGATTTCTGAGCGCATAGCCAGGAGTAACCCCTGAGTGTCACCGGGTGTGCCCCCCAAAATTTTCCAAATTAATGAAACAAGTGATAATAAAAAGGAACCAGAGAGAGTAGAGAAAATAAATTGTCTTCCTTGCATGCAGCTGATTCCTGGTTCAAGTCCCTAGAACCACATATGGTCCTCCAAACACCACCAGGAGTCGCTCCAGAGCACAGAACCAGGAATAGCCAAAAGCCAAGTTCTTTCCTCTTACCAAAAAAAGTAATAATAGGGGGCCGGAGAGATAGCATGGAGGTAAGGCATTGGCCTTTCATGCAGGAGGTCATCAGTTCAAATCCCGGTGCCCCATATGGTCCCCAGCGGCGTTTGCCTTGCAAGCAGCCGATCCAGGACCAAAGGTGGTTGGTTCGAATCCCGGTGTTCCATATGGTCCCCCGTGCCTGCCAGGAGCTATTTCTGAGCAGACAGCCAGGAGTAACCCCTGAGCACCTCCAGGTGTGGCCCAGAAAACCAAAAAAATAAAAAAATAAAAAATAAATAAAAAAATAAAGTTGATTTCCTATAGATGAAGCAATCTGCTAATAATGATCAGAAAAGCAATAATTATTCAACAAAAGTCCTGAAATCCTCTTCTTATATTTTAATACTCTTTTTATATCCAAATTTTATATGAAGTAAATTGGTGGTGGGAATGTTGCACTGGTGAATGGGGGGGTGTTCTGTTCATGACTGAAATACAACTAAATCATGTTTGTAGTCATGGTGCTTAAATAAAGATTTTATAAATATAAAAAAGCAAAAGAAGAGAGATAAGTAGAGCAATAGATAGTACAGTCTTTAGGGCACTTGCCTTGCACTCAGTTATCCTAAATTTGATCCTCTGCACCACACATGGGGGCCCAAGTCCACCAGCAGTAATTCCTCAGTGCAGAGCCAGAAGTAACACCTGGGCATTGCCAGGTGTGGCACCAAAACAAAACAAACCAAAAAGTAAAAAGGGGGCTGGAGAGACACTAAAACCATACACACACACACATACACACACACACACACACACACACACCAAAAAAGGCAAAAGATTACACACACACACAACAAAAAAGGCAAACACACACACACACCAAAAAAGGCAAAAAAGATTATTCCTGGGGCCGGAGATAGCATGGAGGGGGCTGGAGAGACACTGAAACCACACACACACACACACACACACACACACACACACACAAAGAACAAAAAAGGCAAAAAAGATTATTCCTGGGGCCGGAGCAATAGCATGGAGGTAAGGCATTTGCCTTGCATGCAGAAGGATGTGGCTCAAATCCCGGCATCCCACATGGTCCCCCAAGCCTGCCAGGAGCGATTTCTGAGCCCAAAGCCAGGAGTAACCCCTGAGGGCTGCTGGGTGTGACCCAAAAACAAAAGAACAAAAAGATGATTCCTTTGCCCAACACTAGAAAAAGGTAGAAATAAAAATTTGACTTCAAATCCCCTTTTCCATCAAGTCAAGATCTCAGAGCAAGAAGGAAGTGTGTTACCACCATATGTCTAAAACGTTTTTATGTATTTGTGAGAGCCAACATTGGCTAACATTGTTAACAAGTACTAACATCCCCATGTGATTAGGAGCACATCCAAAGAGGCATCAGAGAGAAGCAGCTCAGGGCAAGGACTTTGGACCAGACCAAGCTCAGCCACCTGTTCGGTATAGGATCTCTGGCAAATCACTCTCCACTCTGTGCCTCACTTTTATGAAAGCCCATACAGAAGAGGTGTTCAGAGACCCCTCTCTGGGTACTGCTAAGATCCCAAAGAGTCCATGAGCCCAACTATAAGAAATCATAGGTCAAAAATGATGGAGCACCAGGAACTTCATCGGGTTCAACAGGAGCGGCGGAGGGAAGCACTAAGAGAAGGTACAGGATATCTGGTGTTACCCCAGGGTCATGGTCATTCTTATATCACCCTTATATAGAAGGGTGCAGATCGAGTCGTTCCAAACAATCAACTCCCTTCTGCAAGGTCTGGATACTTCCACCCGTGTCCAGGCCAGAGGCCCCTTGCCTGCACCTTCGCTCAGCCCCACTGCCTCGACGCTCACTGGGCTGCAGCAGGAAGTCGGGACTGTGAAACAGGTCCATCCACACACCGCAGTGAGAACGACTTCCTCACTCTCTGCTCTGCTTTTCCCCGGAGCCATCATCAGTGGTAAGACTGCCACGGGGCAGCCGCCTGTCCTGAGAGGGGCTGAAAAAGACTCCGGGTAGGAAGCAGGATCTGCAGAAGACGCTGCACGGAGCAAGAGGGATTTGCCACGGGACCCAGGTCCAGAAGCAACACCCCTCGCCCTCCAATAAAAAAAAAATAAAGAAAGAAAGAAACCCAGGACGCAGGGTTTCAACTCTGCCGGACTTGTGTGTGCTCCTCTTGGAAAGGGTCTTGGCTCTTCCCGACCCTACAGCTGGGCGGTTGCCTGGGAGGGCTGGGGAATGTGAGCCAGGGTGTCAGAAAGACGGACCAGAGCGTGACAGACGGTCCCTCCTCTGGCGTGGGGTCACCCTCACCAACTTCTTCCTCCTGGGCCGGATCTCTCTCTTGGAACACCCCTTGCTTCTGCTTTGGGGGCACAAGTCTGGCCCTCACTCACTCACGGATGTTGCCCCTGCAGGTGAGATCCTTTCCCTTGCAGCACACCCCTCATGTCTACACACATACACACACACCCCTCAGTGAGTTTTTTCTAGGACAGCCTCTCCCCGGGGCCCTCTGCCTCGTCACTTGCTCCCCAGAACTTGTCTCCACGCTCTCCAGCACCTGTTCCTTTCAAGCAGTCTCCCTTCCACTCCCTCCGGCGGCACATCCCCCCCCACAGCCAGTGCTCCCCCAAACCAGCCCAGCCCGCGTTGGAACCCCCTTGCGCGATTCCCCTCAAATCAGCAGGTGCCCCCAGCCAGGTCCTGCCCCTCAGGAGACTCTCGCACGGATGTCTCTCTCTCTCTCTCTCTCCCCGCGACCCCCTTCTCTCGAGTGGGCGGCCCCCTCACCGACGCGGCGGGTTCCTTAGTTGCACCGTCTCCATGGCGCTGCCGGCGGCCGCCCGACGAGCTTGCAGACTCACAACCCCATCCTCCTCCGCCCGGTCCTCTTGGAGCCCGCCCGCCCGCGGGCCCGCCCACACTTCCGCTTTCCGCCACGACCGGAAGCGGCTCGCGGGCCGGGGCGGGGCCCAGAGGGGCCGGGTCGGGTCACGTGATAGGCGTCGCTGCGTCACGTGGTGCGCGAGGACACGATCCCGGAAGCGGAAGAGAGAGAGGCGTGTACTTGCTCTTGGGTGTTGGCTCTCCGGCTCCAGATCTTGGGCCACGCGCGCTAGTGGTCTCGTACATCGCCCCATCCCAAACGCTCGGTTCTGTTCACGAGCCCGGAGTGCATCTCTGCAGCAATGCCGGCCATTCATCTCTCGAGCCGACACATTGAGGGTTCTTACGAAGCGCTGCTTTTAGGGGCTCTTGGAGATATTTTGGTGGTTTGGGTTTTTACCAGGTTGAATATCTGATGGTCCATATGCAACTGGTAATATGGACCTTCTCTATATCCCAGAACAATCGGAAATTTGCCCCGTTCTCTATATTTGTTTGGGAGGCAGACAAACAGGTGATGAAGTTGGGTCAACAACATCCTGCTGTGCTCAGGATCACTCCCAAGGATGCTCCAGTATCCGGGATTCTAAACCAACCTTTTATTTAGTTATTTATTTATTTTAAATAACTTATATTTAAGTCATTTTGCAAACAAAACGGTATCTTAAGCTCTTTCCTTGGGCTTACTTTCATGTGTTATTTTATTCAGACCTTCCTTTCCCTGATTTTGTGTAAAAATGATGATGGTTGTATTCTTGGTGACTCACCTAGAAGCAACTAATTAATTATCTTGGACATCCTTAAGTTATAGTTTTATAAAGCCGGAGAAGTGAAGACCACGGAACTAAAAGTTTTGGATTGGAGCCTTGAATTCAGATTCCAGTATGTATCCCCCAAAGTGGACAAGAGCCACTACTCACTGGAGTGTCCCCTCTACTCAGAGTTCCAATAGTGACTCCAGTATCTACCCAAAGTTCCATTCAGGAATCCTTAGTTGCCACCACCTCATTGAGCATTAGGAAAATGACACATTATACCCAGCTAATGAATGGGCAAGTCACAAGAGAAAACACTCAGAAAACCAGAGCAGACTCTCTTTGTTCTGCTGTTGTTGGAGGAGGCACACCCAATGGTGCTGAGGAGTATTTCTGGCTCTGTACTCTGGAGTGACCTCTGGCGGTGCTCTGGGGATCATGAGTGGTGCCTGGAATTTAAAACTAAGTGGCAGAACTCAAGGCAAGTCTAATCCTTATACAATCTTTCTGGACATCTTACTGTTCTAATTGTCCCGCTTTTTTTCTAATTATTTGAGTCTAGGAAACCTAACACTTTGCAGAAACCCAGTTATCTCTGGATTTAAGCAGAAGTCCAGTGACTTAAAATGGATTAAACTAGTTAGTTTTCTGTTACTGCAGAGAAACATTGGAATAGAATGGGCTTTCTACCAGGCACAGTCCTAGACAATCACTTAATCAGAACAACCCAAAGAAGCAAGGACTTTTATCCTTGGTTTTCATGTGAAGAACTGAGACTCTTGTTTAATGAGAGCAACTACTTTAATCTAGGTCCAGTTTGACTCCTTAAAACCTGTGTTGATTGGTGGCTGTTTTGCCCCTTGAGAAAGCTGTAAAAACAGCAGATGGAGTCCTTAGGAAGTGGAATCAAGAAATGTCTATATAGTTGGAAATGATCACTCTGGACAAAAACTGGTTGCTAAAAGGAGATAAAGTGATATGCACAATGCCCTTTCACAAATAATACTGCAATTTAAAGTGTGTACAAGGGGGAAAGAAGGGGAAATGCCTGCTACAGAGGCAGGTAGAGGAGAGGGCTGCAAGGAGGGCGGAAAAGGAAAATGGGGACATTGGTAGTGGGAAACTGGAGAAAGGTGTTGTTCGTTATATAACTAAAACTTCATCATGAACAGCTTCTTGGAGAAAAAAAATGGTGAACAACATTGTAAACCACAGTGTTTAAATAAAGTAATTTCTTAAAATCTAAAAAAAATATGTATATATATATATAACACTGTGAAGGAATGGCTATTGGACAGCTGTATAATGAAAACTCAACTATCAACAATTTTTACCTCTATATTATGGTGATTTAATAATTATAAAAAGAAATAAATTTTTAAAATATATATATTGAGAAAGCAATCCTAGGTCCCTCCTGTCAGAAGTCTATCCTCGGGGCCGGGTAGGTGGCGCTGGAGGTAAGGTGTCTGCCTTGCAAGCGCTAGCCAAGGAAGGACCGCGGTTCGACCCCCGGCGTCCCATATGGTCCCCCCAAGCCAGGGGCGATTTCTGAGCACATAGCCAGGAGTAACCCTGAGCGTCAAACGGGTGTGGCCCAAAAACCAAAAAAAAAAAAAAAAAAAAAAAAGAAGTCTATCCTCTTCTGAAATCTCTCCTAGGTCTTGTTCTATACTTCACATTTACATTTTATTATTTTGTTTGTTGCTTTTGGGCCACATCTAGCAGTGTTCATGGATTACTCCTGGCTCTGTGCTGAAAAATTATCTCTGGGAGTACTTGGGGGACCATATGAAATGCTGGTGATCAAACCCAGGTCGATCATGTGCAAGGCAAACACCTTCACTGTACTATGGCTTAGTCCTCTGTCCTGATATTCTCTAATGCACTTGACCTCATACCTTTTGTTTAGACCCTGCTTCCCACCAGTTACCTCTTTAAGCAACAGCTCCCATACCTAAAATCACAAATGTCAAATGATTTTGTCTCCTTCCAGAATATTTCCAAAGAGAGACTGACATTAGGATCACCTTTTCAGAGCTGGAGCTATTTACAGCAAGTAAGACAAATATGCCTTGCATGCTCCTGACCTGGGTTCAATCCGCAGCATCCCTTAGGTTTCCCTTGAGCACTACCAGGAGTAATTCCTGAGAGCAGAGTCAGGAGTAAACCCTGAGTATCACTGGTATGATCCAAAAACTAAACTTTTTAAAAAAAACATCAGCTGGGACAAGAATGATAAACACAGCAGGTAGGTCATTTATCTTGTATGTGGCTGATGCAGGTTCAATCCCTAGCATTCTGTATGCTCAGTTATTATAAAGAAGTATGGCCATTTGTTTATATTTTTTTTTTTTTGGTTTTTGGGCCACACCCGGTAACGCTCAGGGGTTACTCCTGGCTATGCGCTCAGAAGTCGCTCCTGGCTTGGGGGACCATATGGGACACCGGGGGATCGAACCGCGGTCCGTTCTAGGCTAACGCTGGCAAGGCAGACACCTTACCTTTAGCGCCACCGCCCGGCCCCCTTTTTCTTTTTCTTTTTTTTTTTTTCATTTGTTTATATTTTAACTGATATAAGTACAGGTATATATTCATTTCTCTTAACAAATATGCAGGTAAAAATGGCTAGGTCATGTAGAAGATACATGTTTAATATATTAAACTTTTCCAAAGCGATTGTTTGATTTGATATTTCCTTCATGAGAGCTCCAGTTGCTCTTCATTCTTTCCTATGCTTGGTATGATCAGTATTTATATTATAGATAGACTAGTAGGTGTGTAGTCATACCACATTGTGATTTTAATTAGTGTCTCTTTAATGACTAATAATATTTAGCAATGTTTTTCTTGCTTGTCATCTGAAATTTTGAGATATTTATTTAAGTCTATTGTTCTTATTAATACTGTATTTTCTCATTATTGGGTTTGTTTGGTTTTTTTTTTTGGTTTTTGGGCCACACCCAGTGATGCTCAGGAGTTACTCCTGGCTGTTTGCTCAGAAATAGCTCCTGGCAGGCACGGGGGACCATATGGGACACTGGGATTCGAACCAACCACCTTTGGTCCTGGATTGGCTGCTTGCAAGGCAAACACCACTGTGCTATCTCTCCGGGCCCTCATTATTGAGTTTTAATATGACAGCTGTAAGTCCACTTTCAAATATATAATTTACAAAATATTGTGATGCTTCTCTTTTTTTGGGGGGGGGGGTCACACCACCAGCACTCAGGGGTTACTCCTGGTTCCACGCTCAGAAATCAATCCTGGCAGGCTCGGGGGACCATATGGGATGATGGGATTCAAACCACCATCCTTCTGCATGCAAGGCAAGTGCTCTACCTCCATACTATCTCTCTGGCCCCATATTGTGATGCTTCTATTATCATACTCTTAACATTTGAAGAGCAAAATTATGTCCAGTATGTCCATTTTTTATGAGTATTACTTTTTATATCAAACCAAGAAGGCTTGGAAAGGGTGCTGATCCTACAGTGTCACTTTCCCAGTTCCTGTGTCAGCAGATTTTCCACTGGTGTCAACTAGCACTTGTCAGAGACAGAGCTTGGGAATAGGAGAGAAGCCAGAATCCTTTCTGCCATTTTTGTCTCTGCTCTAATATCCAACAGTTTTGTCCTTGGGTCTTCCCTCCAGTTCCCCTTCTAGTATAGCCTTCAATATTAACATTCCCAGTTCCCTTTTATATAAAGGCTCAGCCATTATCATGGCTTCCTACTATTGCTCTCCTTTGACCAGTCCCCTTGCTGATCTCTTGATTCTTCTAACACCACTGAAAACTGTTCTGTATTATATTCTTCCTGTTTCAAATCTGTTAGACTTTGATGGGTATACCTGAGTTGAAAAGGCATCCAGAATTATAAATTGACAATAATGTTGTTTACTTCCTTGCCAATACTGTTTTTGGCCTCATGATTTCAGATCCCTATATAAAACCATTGTCTCAGTCTGCCTGATATGATAAAATAAGAATTTCTTGATTCTGACACAAATTTTATCATCTGCCTCTCAACCAAAGATGTCGTTTAAAAATATTATGGGGGACCCGGAGAGATAGCACAACGGCGTTTGCCTTGCAAGCAGCCGATCCAGGACCTAAGGTGGTTGGTTCGAATCCCGGTGTCCTATATGGTCCCCCGTGCCTGCCAGGAGCTATTTCTGAGCAGACAGCCAGGAGTAACCCCTGAGCACCGCCGGGTGTGGCCCAAAAGCAATATATATGGGGAGGTGTGTGGTGCTGAAGCGATAGCACATTGGGTACGGTATTTGCTTTGCAAGTAGCCAACCCAGGATCCCTGATATCCCATATGGTGCCCCAAGCTTGCCAGGAGTGATTTCTGAGCACAGAGCCAGGAGTAACCCCCGAGTGCTGTTGAGTGTGGCCCAAAAACCAAAAAAAAAAAAAAAAAAATTGGTGATATAGCAAATATTGCAGCACCAGGAATCCTAATCATACTACTGGACTACACTGGTCATGTAGGTATGCATATTGAAAGCACAGCCTCAGAGTCAGAGTCCTTCCTAGGCCCCTAGGCTGTTTCCCCCGCCCCCCCAGGCTGGTTTTTAAATGCCACTGTGGCCTTCCAGAAACCTTTCCTATCCTCTGCTCTTCCTCACAATTATTTCTTCCCTTAATTCCTTTCATCTCAATTTTATGGCATTTATAAATACCCTGAAGGAATTCCAAGTATTCATTGTAAGAAACTACCTGCTGGAGAGATAGTACTATAAGTACATTTGCTTCTTAAGTGGCCAGCCTGAGTTTCATTGCCAACACCATGGTTGTTGGTACTCCGAGCCTTGCCAAGAGTGATCCTTGAACATAGCCAGGAGTAAGTCCTGAGCACAGCTAGGTCTGACCCAGAAAAATAACAAAAAAGGAATAATAAAGAAGAAAAATAGCCCCAAATTTAGGGGAATAAATCACTTTTTTTCCTTTTTCAAAAATCTACACTTTAGAGACCAGGGATAAACACAGTAGGAGAACAAGGTAGGTGCCTTGCATATGTGAGGCCTATATTTGATCCTCACACAAAAACTACAAAAAAAAGAAAAAGAAAAAGAACTCTACATGATGAGCATGACTCATCAGGGAAGGCTTATCTCTATTGGTTAGCATTTGGACAGATCCTGTTGAAGAACAAAAAAAAAACTGCAGATGGACTGACTAGAGGTGCTGGCCTTTTGACCTGGAGCTCACTTGGTGCAAGGGCTGCTGGGGGGTGACATGTCTTTTTTGAACCTCCTCACAGAATAAAAGTTAAATTCTGGTTTTGTTTTCTCTTTTGGGGCCCAGCAGGCAATGCTGATCGCTTACTCTTGACTCTGCACCCAGAAATCATGCCTGGCAGTACTCCAGTAACCATATGGGATGCCAGGGGTCAAAACCAGGTCGCCTGTGTGCAAGGCAAGCACCTTATTCACTGTACTTTCACTCCAGCCCCAAAGGTTAGGTGTTTTTTTTTTGGTGCTCAGGAGTTACTCCTGGCTCTGCTCTCAGAAATCACTGCTGGCAGGTTCAGGGGACAATATGGGATGCTGGGAATCTAATTGGGTGGGTCCCAGGTTGGCCATGTGCAAGGTAGACACCCTACCATTGTGCTCTCACTACTGACCCAAAGGTTAGTTTTAAAGTACATTTCTGCAAGAGACCCAAGAGGAAAGTGTCATGCTTTTTAATGACATAACTTGGAAGAAATAATTTCATTTGTTTTTATTTGTTTGTATTTTGTCTTTGGGGCCACACCCAGCTGGCAGACTTGGAGGACCATATGGGATGCCTGGGATCAAATGTGATTTAGTATGATGCTAGGCAATCGCCCTACCCACTGTGTTATTGCTCTAGCCCCATGATGTTGCTTTTTTTTTTTTTTCTTCCAAATTTTTACTGTTGGAAGGGTCCCAAAGGCTCACCAACTTTCAGAGAGAACAGACATAAACTTCACCTCTGGATAAACGGAGTAGCAAAGTTCTGAACAGAATCATGGAAGGCCAGAGTATTGTTTTTACAGTTTTGACTTTCCAAACTTAGGCTCATTACCTCGCAGTTGCAAAGTAACTTCACACCTCCAATATCATACCCTTAGCCCAAAATTACTCAAAGCAGAAGGCAAAAAAAGGTATTTCAAGATCCTCGTAACGAAGGAAGAAAGAAAAAAATTCACAAGTACCCAGTAGAAATCTTCTCATATTGTTGGTCATATAAGGATTACGTCTAATTATTGTCCACCCAAAGAATGAAGGAAAAAAACTTTCCTTGGGGCCTGGAGAGATAGCACAGCGGCGTTTGCCTTGCAAGCATCCGATCCAGGACCAAAGGTGGTTGGTTTGAATCCCGGTGTCCCATATGGTCCCCCGAGCCTGCCTGGAACTATTTCTGAGCAGACAGCCAGGAGTAACCCCTGAGCACCTCGGGGTGTGGCCCAAAAACAAACAAAAAAAAAACCAAAAAACTTTCCTTGGTAGTGAAACTCTTCTGGTTCATTGCTGTAACTGGAGAATCTTTGGTAAAATTCAGATTTATGGAAGCTGCTGAGTAGGCAACCAGGGTCTGTGTGCCTAATTCAGTTTTCTCACTTTCCTCTTCATTCTTTCCTCTTGTGTGGGGTCTGAGCTGGGCTGCAGGGATTCAACTAGAATAGCCACCCAGAATTAGAAATTGTGTAGTCAAGTTGGTTTAAGAGTTCACACAAATTTCAGGCAGCAGAGACCAGATTTTTGTTGCCAAGTTCTTATAAGAACATGTATGTAAGGAGGGGCCAGAGTGATAGCACAGTGATAAGGCCTCTGCCTTGCACGTGGTTGACTCAGGACTGTTCTGGGTGTCCCATGTGGTCCCCCAAGCCAGGAGCAATTTCTGAGCACATAGCCAGAAATAACCCCTGAGCATCACTGAGTGTGGCCCAAAAACCAAAAACAAACAAAAAAAGAACATGTAAGGAGCCAGATCTCATTAGTGTAAAGGAGAGAAAGATTAAGTTTTCTTCCTGATTTTAAAGATTCTTGGAGAATATGCTAAATGGAAGAAAGTCTATGAACAATAGATACAGGCAAGGTGGAAGAGAGGAATCAGGAAAGGTTTTCAGGGATGGAATATGGCTTGATTGGAGCTTGAGTCTGGATTAGGGTGGGCCAGGTTTAGGAGGTTCTGAAGAACATAAGCGAAGGTTAGGAGGCTAGAGAAGCAGTTTTTCCAAACAATAGGCGTAATAAGTAGAACTTTGAGTGAAATTTAAAGAGACTGAAAATTAACTGAAATCTCTGTTAGCAATGACTTTTATTTTCTTTTTAAATAAAAAAAAAAAGTCTTAAGGTACCAAGTAGGTTTTTTTGCACTTGCCTTTGCAAGCAAGCCCTAAGTGTCCAACCCCACTTCTTACATTTCCTCAATTTGCAACTCAACTGGCCCTCTGAAAGGCCTTTCTCTGCTTTAGTTTATTGTTTCCCTCCCTCGTACACAATAGGAGAAAAGTCTTCATTTGCACTTGAGTTAACTGGCTGCAAGGCGGTTAAAACGCAAGCGTCCAGACCTGGGGATTCTGGGGATGGAGTCCATGGCACTCTGGTACTTGCTTGCACGTGGCCGAGAGGGTTAAGTTCCCGGTTGTCCCTCGACAACCGCCAGGAGTGTAGAGCAAAAACTAGATTGATGTGCTCACCTCGGCAGCACATATACTAAAACTGGAACGATACAGAGAAGATTAGCATGGCCCCTGCGCAAGGATGACACGCAAATTCGTGAAGCGATCTATATTAAAAAAAAAAAAAAACTAGATTGATGATAGGTTAATAGATGATAAAAAGAAAAAGAGGAAGGAAGGTATGAGGAAAGAAAAAAGGAAAAGAAGAATGAAAGAATAAAAGGAAAGAAAGGAAAGGAAAAGGAAAGAAGGGGAGAAAAGAAAAGAAGAAACGAAACTAAAGGAGACGAAACAGGGTCCGGTCCACTCGCACCAGCACCGCTTCCGGCTTTTCCTTTCCCTAGCCCAGACATTCCCAACTACGCACGCGCACCGGGCGGGCGCTCTCAGTGCGGCTGCGCACAAGCTCGCCCCGCCTCCCTGCCCCCGGGCCTGATTGGCTGCCGGGCCTCGGCGTTTCCCCCGGAAGGTCCAACCTGCGACTCGCCCGGGGGAACGGCGGCGCCTGGCATCGTGCCGGTTCAGGCCCGGGATGGCCCCCCAGCCCCCCGACTCCGTGGAGGAGCTCTCCGCCGCCGGCAACGAAAGCTTCCGCAACGGCCAGTTCGCCGAGGCCTCCGCCTTCTACAGCCGCGCGCTGAAGGTGTTGCAGGCGCAAGGTAGCACCTGTACCCCACTTTTCGGTTCGGTCTGCTTTCCCCCCCCCGGCCCCCCACCCCCGCGCCTTCCAACTCCCTACACCGGCCTCTCGTCTCTTGGGGACCTCTGTCCTCGCCCCACCTGTCCGTTTCCTGTCCCCTGATCCCTTATTTCCGCCCCCCCCTCTTCCTAGCCTTCCCCCTTCACTCTAAAATGGTCTTATTACTGATTTATTTCCCCCCCACTAAGTGGGTTAACAGGCTTATGTTATATTAATGTTAATTAATTTCGTAGACACGCCAAGTTTAGCATCTTTGTGTTGGGTTTTGGTTTTTTGCTAAATGGAAGAAAAACCCAAGAGCAATAGTACCGAGTTACTCAGGGGTCGGCCATGTGCCAGCCAAGGGCGCTTCCTTCCATCCATGCCATCTCTCTCGCCCCCAAGTTAATACCTTAACCAAGTGTTGGCTCTTCACTCTGCTGTGTATTTCTAGAAATTCATCTTGCAATAATGAAACACTTATATCCACTAGACATGAATTCCACTCTCCCACAAACCTGGGAGTCCACTTTTTTCTATACTGAGGATATTGACCACTTTTCCATAGGTCAGGTTAAGAGGGAAAATGCAGTATTTGGTATTTTTGATGGCTAATTTCTGCCATGTAGGATAATGCCCTGGAGAATATTATGCATATTGTAGCATAAAACAGGATTTCCCTTTGGGTTTTGGGACCTACACCTGCTCCAGGCAGTCCATTGGGGACCATTGCCTCCTACATGCAAAGTGTGTTTTCCAGCCCTCTTCACTATTTCCATACTTCCTTTCCAATTTTAAATACACCCTTGTACATATCATCCACTCCTCTTTTTTTTTCCTTTCCCATTCAACTGTGGATTGACATTTAGATTACTTAAACATTTTCACTGTTGAAAATAAAGCTGTGATGAATATGGATGTGTATATGTCTTCAAGATCCTGCTGTGGATTTTTCTGGATATATACCCAAGGCGGGGGTGTTGATATGTAATCCTGTTTTTGTTTTGGGGAGAGTGGATTGAGGATTGTTTGTATTCTATTTTTCTGGTCAGGGGACACGTGGAAGTTCTCAGGACTTACTCCTGGCTCTGTGCTCAGAGAGCACTCCTGGTGGTATTTGGAGGCTTAGGTGGTACTGTGGATTGAACTGGGGTGAACCATTTATAGGCTTTTTACCATCTGCACTCTTCCACACTCTTCCTGGCTCAAGGCTAGTAAATAAGTAATGCATATGAATTGCTTGGTAGTGATCATGACTGTGAAGGTGAATGTGGGATGTGATTGAAAGGTGGCTGGGGAATTCTGCAGAGTGGGAGGGCAGACAATGTCTTTGAAGAAGTGACATTTGAGGTGATGCCTGAATGTTGAAAAGAACATAAAATCTGGGTGGAGACATTCTAAGTGGAGGGAACTGTAATTACTAAGGTCCCCAAACAGAACAAGTGTGGTTCTGAGAGCTGTGGCATAGTGAGCCAGGAAAGAGAGAATATATTGGAGAGACAGGCTTGTCTACAACAAGCCAGAGTAAAGAGGTTGGGTGTGGGGTTTTTTTTCTGAGGGGGAGCTTCTATAGAGGAAGCATTTTTATTTGGGGGGAAAAGGTAGGCCACACCACATGGTAGTTCTTTCTGGCTCTATATTCAGGAATGATTCCTGGCACTTTCAAGGAAGACCCCATGCAGTGCTGGGGATTGAACCTGGGTTGTACTTGTGAGGCAAATTCCTTAACCCCTATACTATCTCTCCAGCCTAAGAAACCACAAAATGTTATTTATTTATTTGTTTGTTTGTTTGTTTGGTTTTGGTTTTTCGGGCCACACTTGTTTGATGCTCGGGTTATTCCTGGCTAAGTACTCAGAAATTGCCCCTCGCTTGGGGGGACCATATGGGACGCTGGGGGATTGAACCGCGGTCCTTCCTTGGCTAGCGCTTGCAAGGCAGACACCTTACCTCTAGCGCCACCGTAATGTTATTTTTTATCCCAACCTGTAGCTCATTTTACGGGCTACATCCCTTTCTTTAATGCCCCTTCTCTTAGGTTTCTTGCCCAGGAGTCCTCCCAGGAAGCCCTTGCCATGCTTCTGGTATTTGTTTCCCTTCACCTATTTCTCCTTTCCTGTTCTTGGCTAATAATAGTTGAGTGCTCTATTGTAAGCTATACAGTACAAACATTGCTTCTTTTTTTCTTAATTCTTAATTGTGAGAAAGATTTTCTAGATGAGGAACTGCAGTTGCTAAATGAGGAGATGTCAGAGACAGGATTCATGTATGGGACAATCTGGCCCCAGATCCATATTTTTGTTTTTGTTTTTTTGGGCAGTGCTCAGGGGTTTCTCCTGGCTCTATGCTCAGAAATCGCTCCTGGCAGGCTCAGGGTGACCATAGGAGATGCCTGGATTCGAACCACTAACTTTCTGCATGCAAGGCAGATGCCTTACCTCCATCCTATATCTCTGACCCCCCAGATCCATTTTTTTTTCTTTTTTTTTTTTGGTTTTTGGGCCACACCTGGTGTGACGCTCAGTGATTACTCCTGGCTATGCGCTCAGAAGTCGCTCCTGGCTTGGGGGACCATATGGGACGCCGGGGGATCAAACCGCGATCCGTCCTAGGTCAGCGCTGGCAAGGCTGACACCTTACCTCTAGCGCCACCACTGTGCTGGCCCCTAGATCCATATATATTTTTTTGTTGTTGTTGTTTTTGTTTTTGTTTTTGGGCCACACCTGGCTGTGCTCAGGGGTTACTCCTGGCTGTCTGCTCAGAAATAGCTCCTGGCAGGCACAGGGGACCATATGGGACACCGGGATTTGAACCAACCACCTTTGGTCCTGGATCAGCTGCTTGCAAGGCAAACGCCGCTGTGCTATCTCTCCGAGCCCTAGATCCATATTTTTTTAACAATTTTGCTAGATTTCTCCCCACAGTCATCTCCAAATTTCAGTTTTGTCTGGTTTCAGTATTTGTGTTTTCAAACCAGTCCGCCTTTTCTGAAACCCTCATCTCTAGGCCTTCTTCACCATCTCAGCCTTATTTGACAAGTTATTGAGAAATCTGAGGTATTGCCTTTGTTTTTGTCTTGTTTGGGGGGGCCACTTCTTTTTTTGGGGGGGGGTTGGTTTGGGGCTACACCCGTCAATGCTCAAGGGTTCCTCTTGGCTCTGCGTGCAGAAATGGCTCCTGGCAAGCTTGGGGGACCATATGCGATGCCTGGGATTGAACCTGAGCCGGCCATTGGCAAGGCAGACGCCTTACCCATTGCCATTGCTCTGGCCCCAAAGCTTCTTTCTAGTCTCTGCACTCAGGGATCATTCCTGGTGGGCTCAGAGGTCCAGAAAGGGTACTAGGGACCACACCCAGGTTGACTCCATGCAAGGCAAGTTCCCTACCCACTATACTATCTCTCCATAATAATATCTTGAGATATTATTTCTGCCTCTTTTTTTTTTTTTTTTTTTTTTTTTTTGGTTTTTTGGGCCACACCCGTTTAATGCTCAGGAATTACTCCTGGCTAAGCACTCAGAAATTGCCCCTGGCTTGGGGGGACCATATGGGACGCCGGGATCAAACCGGTCCTTCCTTGACTAGCGCTTCCAAGGCAGACACCTTACCTCTAGCGCCATCTCACCGGCCCCTATTTCTGCTTTTTCTTCAATTCCACCCCAACTGGCTTGGAGAAGTATTTGCTTTCTATGTCTGTTCTGAGTTTCTAGATCTGCTCTAATGTCTGGACAAGGTAGGAGACCTGAGTTTGGTCTTGATCCTGTTACTGATAGACCATTCATTTTGGAGTAAGTCCCTTTATTGATTCTGAAAGGAGACAGGTAGCAAAGCTAACACTGGACCATTTGTAGCATGTCTGAAATCTCCCCTTCACATGACTGGATCAGGTAACAGATGGAGGATCCTAGGCAGGCTTGGGATTCTGTGGGTTCTGATTCTCTTCCACCACATAGTACTGAAACGCAGAGCAGCCCACCACTGGTCCCATGAAACAGACAACACCTTTGAAGAACCTGTGCTTTCTCATTTAGGGCATTTGTGTTTTTATTTGCTCTTTGCTCACTCAGACCCTAGCTAAATAAGAGAAAAAGTGATTGTGCTTTTGCTATGTTCATTATTATGGGAATTGAATGAAAGATACCACATCCATAAAGTTGAACATGAAACATTCCTCCAAGGATAGTGGAGAAAAGCAAGTTGCAGAAGACTAGGCAGTGCAATGCCTCATAGGAAAAGCTTTCAGAGATCTGAAGTGACACTGCATCTTAGCTGTGACTGATAGACAATACAGCTAAATAACTGCATATCAGTGTTGTATACTAGCTTCAGGAGGAGCTGGCCTTTGGAAGTTTGAGAATAAGAGCAAAGGTCAGGAGGTGGAAATGAGTGAAGCCACAGCAATGGGGAAGGTAAAAAGGCTGCAATCTAAATGTATGTGAGTGTGGTTATAGGATATCTGATTTCTCTGTATTTCAAATTTCTCAAGGAAGCTTGTTCTCATTTCTTTGGAAAATATGCCTAGAAATGGAATTACTGGGTCAATACATGTTAATTTTTGTTTTAGTTATGGTCCAAACTGGTGGGTATGGGTTGGTTAAAAAAATATTTTTGCTTTGCAGGGGAGGTCCAGAGATAATACATGGGATTAGGGTAAATGTCTTGCATGTGGCCAGTCCTGGTTAGGGCCCCACCACCAACCTCATGGTCCCCTAAGCTTTGCTAGCGGTAGCCCTGGAAGCCCTCAGATTGTGAGGATAGCCTGAGTAGTTTCTGGCACTGTAGGGCCTAAGTAGTATCACATCCTCAAACCCTCACATTTAACCACATTTAACCAGCCCATGACCAAAAGCACCATTTGGTTTTTTGAACCACACCCGGTGATGCTCAGGGGTTACTCCTGGCTCAGGAATTATTTCTGGCAGTGTTCAGATGACCAAATGGAATGCTGGCCATCAAACATGGGTTGGTCACGTGCAAGGAAAGCACCTTACCTGCTGTGTACTATTGACAACTGATCCCGAAAGCATTTGGAAGACACACCCCCACCCCACGTTCATGTTATGTATAGAGTTACTCTACCTCCATCATCACCAAAGTCCCAAATACCCTCTGCAACTAAACTTACCACTCCAGTCTACTTTTGTCATCCCCATCCCCATTCTCACCACCCCATCTCCTGGCACTGCTTGGTTCAGTTGCAATGGGAATTTGCTTAATCAAGCACACGGAGACCATCTCTGGTAGGAGAACAAGGAGGTCTTTATTACACTGGGTTGATAAGACCAGAGGCTAAGCCAGCATCTGAAACCTTAGACAAAGTCCAGGGGTCCAAGAACCTGGTTTTACAGAGTGCTAACTGCAAACTCATCATTACTTTGCTTCATGCTCAAGCAACACAGGAGTGAACACACATCATAGAATCTTATTTGTATGGCTATGGGGAATTTCTTGAAATTAGTGTTTTCTTAGCTTGGAACAGGGAAGTTCATCCAGAGTACAGGCATGGTGAGCACCTTTAAAAGTTTCCACCCAGAGGGGCCAGAGAGATAGTATGAAGGTAGTGTATTTGCCTCGCATGCAGAAGGACGATGGTTCGAATCCCGGCATCCCAAATGGTCCCCTGAGCCTGTCAGGAGCGATTTCTAAGCGTAGAGCCAGGAGTAACCCCTGAGTGCTGCTGGGTGTGACCCAAAAACCAAAAAAAAATGTTTCCACCCAGAAGCAAAATTCTCTAGAGCACATACTATAAATCAATAAATCAGTTATCACAGATACATATCACAAATCTTCTTTTCCCTCTGACTTAATTTACTCGAGCTCTGTTCAAGTTGTAACAGATAAAGGATAAGATTTCATTCTTTCTTACAGCTGATTAGTAGTTCATTAAGTATAAGTCACAATATCTATTCACTCATCCGTTGGATATTTGTTTGCCTTTCATGCAGAAGGACGGTGGTTTGAATCCCAGCATCCCATATGGTCCCCCGAGCCTGCCAGGAGTGATTTCTGAGCGTGGAGCCAGGAGTAACTCCTGAGCACTGTCGGGTGTGACCCAAAAACAAAAAAAAAAAAAAAAAAAAAAAAAAAAAAAGAGGAAAAAGAAACTACTACTGCCATGAGTTTAGGTGTGTGTGTATCTTTTTAAAATTAGTGGGCAATGGGCCGGGCGGTGGCGCTCGAGGTAAGGTGCCTGCCTTACCTGCGCTAGCCTAGGAGACGGACCGCGGTTCGATCCCCCGGCGTCCCATATGGTCCCCCAAGCCAGGAGCGACTTCTGAGCGCATAGCCAGGAGTAACCCCTGAGCGTCACCGGGTGTGGCCCAAAAACCAAAAAAAAAAAAAAAAAAAATTAGTGGGCAAAAATATTTTCAAAAGTTAAAATTATTTGGCCAGGGAGCTGATAGTACTATAAGTAAGGAATAACCCGAGTACCTCCAGGTATGCCGCCCCCAAAACCAAAAAAAAAATAAAAACAGAAGTAGGCCTCATGGCTACCTTACAGTGTGCTCCAGAAACAAAATTCATTGAGCCAGAAAGATAGGACAGTGAGTAAGGCTTGCCTTGCACATGTCACACAGCACCACATATGGTCCTCTAAGCCTCATTAGAAGTGATCCCTGCTTTTTCGCTGGGACTCGTGCTGCCGGCAGAATGGGTAAGTGTCACGGTCTTCATACAGCTCGCAAGCTCCGCAGCCACTGGCGAGATCAGAAATGGCACAACAAGCAATACAAGAAAGCGCATTTGGGCACAGCCCTGAAGGCCAATCCTTTCGGAGGTGCTTCCCATGCCAAAGGAATCGTGCTGGAGAAAGTTGGTGTTGAGGCCAAACAGCCAAATTCTGCTATTAGGAAATGTGTCCATGTTCAGCTGATCAAGAAGGGCAAGAAAATCACAGCTTTTGTACCAAATGATGGTTGCTTGAATTTCTTTTTTTTTTTTTTTTTTTTTTTTTTGGTTTTGGGCCACACCCGGCGGTGCTCAGGGGTTACTCCTGGCAGTCTGCTCAGAAATAGCTCCTGGCAGGCACGGGGGACCATATGGGACACCGGGATTCGAACCAACCACCTTTGGTCCTGGATCGGCTGCTTGCAAGGCAAACACCGCTGTGCTATCTCTCCGGGCCCGGTTGCTTGAATTTCATTGAGGAAAACGATGAAGTTCTGGTTGCTGGATTTCGTCGCAAAGGGCATGCTGTTGGTGACATTCCTGGAGTCCGCTTTAAGGTTGTCAAAGTAGCCAGTGTCTCTCTTCTGGCCTTATATAAAGGCAAGAAGGAAAGACCAAGATAATAAATTGAGATGATGAAAGTACAGTAGTAAAATTTTCATGTGGCCAGAAAAAAAAAAAAAAGTGATCCCTGTGTGCCGGAGAGATAGTACAGCGGTAGGGCATTTGCCCTGCATATGGCCTACCCAGGAGGGGCCGGTTCGATTCCTGGCATCCCATATGGTCCCCCAGCCTGCCAAGGACGATTTCTGAGCGCAGAGCCAGGAATAACCCCCTGAGCTCTGCTGGATGTGGCCCAAAAACCAGTCAATCAATGGATCAATAAATAAAGTTTATTAAAAAAATAAAATAAATAAAGATTAAAAATAAAGAAGTGGGGCCGGGAAGGTGGCGCTAGAGGTAAGGTGTCTGCCTTACAAACGCTAGCATAGGACGGACAGCGGTTTGATCCCCCGGCGTCCCATATGGTCCCCCCAAGCCAGGGGCGATTTCTGAGCGCATAGCCAGGAGTAACCCCTGAGCGTCAAACAGGTGTGGCCCAAAAACCAAAAAAAATAAAAATAAAAATAATAAAGAAGTGATCCCTGAGCACAGAACAGTAATTCCACAGCTGGATGCTTCTCCACCCCCAGCAAAAAATAAAAGCAAAAATTATTGTGGCCATATAGCAATAATAAAAGACTTGAGCCTCTCAGGTTCCTTAGGGCAATGGCAGCCTTTAGCGAAATGTCTAATAACTCTCCTAAGTGACTTGAGTCTTTACCCTAATTGTGACTTGACCAGGCAAAATGAATCTTTGTCATGGTTTGTAATATTCACCTTTGTAATTTAACCTAAGTTCCTTTTCCCTTATTGGCTTTACATGCTTTAATAAAAATAACACATATATACACACCTGTTGAATTAATTTTTAATTCATACAGTCCTTGATGGTGCTGGATGATGGTGGATGTATGATGAGGCCTTTCTCGGCCTGCTGGGCGCCAGTATTTTCTTCGGCCTGGTGGGTCTGAGGGTTCAGGATAACGGCAAGGAAATGATCCATGCTGTCAGTAGAAGTCAGGAGACATGAAGCTTTATTAGAAGGCTCTAATCATCATGTACATATCTTCTCAGCTAACCTTTTAAGCAGCTTCCTTCAGCTGCCCTGCATCTATTCTCTCTCTGCTCTCTCCATCCTGACTCCTCCTGACTTCTGCTAAATCTCTTGCTGAATCTTCCTCTTACCTCTCCCCAAGTCTTTAATTACCAACCTCAAACCCCTCCCATCTGTGAGCTGGTCTGACCTTCAGGTAAGATTAGCATTTAGCCTTGGGGAGGGGGTAACACGCACCCAAATAATTAAGAGTGTAGATTTATTCTAGGAGATACGAGCTATTTTGTGTAATATTTACCCAGCACCAGGTTCAGTGTTGGTTCCCTGTGAGTGCAGAAGGCTTGGGTTCTGGTACCTGTGTAAGTGACAAGTTTGGGCCCAAGCTGTAGCACAACAGATAGGGTTTTGCCTTGCACTCAGCCAACCCAGGTTTGATCCCCAGCAACCCATATGGTCCTCCAAGCCACCAGGATTGTAGAACCAGAAATAACCCTTAAGCACAACCAGTTGTGACCCAAAATCAAAAAAAAAAAAAAAATGTGACTAGCTTGCCAGCCCCACAGGAACAGTGAGTCTGTTCAGGTCACAGTCATCACTGCCATTGCTCAAAGAACAAGGGTGGGAAATGATCCCAGTATCCCAAAACATCCTTTTCCTAGCCTCATCATCCTCCATCCTCTCATGCTTTCTGCCTCCCTTGCACAGGTTCTTCCGACCCTCAAAAAGAAAGCGTCCTCTACTCCAACCGAGCAGCCTGTCACTTGAAGGATGGAAACTGTACCGACTGTGTCCAAGATTGTACTTCGTAAGTGATCCTTAATTGTACTTAAGGTGTGACCTTTTTCTTGAAGGGAGTGAAATGGGTTCAGGAATTCCAACAGAAAACCTTCTCCTAAGAAACAGATAGTTCAGTGGGGAAAGCTGGAAACACAAGAAAATGCTTTCCTGAGACCTGGGATTTGAATTAGGAAGAATCCAGACCATACCCTGGGCTGGAGAAGAGGGAGGAACCTGGTTAATCCAATAAGGGGGATCTGGATGTGGCTGAAGGGTTTTCTGGCTATTCTTCTTTGTGCTTGTAGTTTGTGATTTGTTTGCAGTGCTGGGATTGAACCTTGGTTCCCTTCAGTATGAAACTCCTGCTATTAGAATTTAGCTTTGCTTAACCTAAGTGTGGCCATATTACAAGTCCAGCTCAGAGTGTGTGGACTGCTGCGCCATGTTATTTAGAAGATTCTTTAGCTTTATGCTCAGGACCCACATTGCTGGTGGTTTCAGGGTACTATGCATTACCAGGTTTTGTTTTCGGAGACCACACCTGATGGTGCTAAAGGCTTACTCCTGGCTCTGCTTAGGAATCACTTCTAGTGGACTCAGTGGAACATATGGGATGCTTGGGGATCAAACCCAGGTCTGCCATGTGCAAAGCAATTACCCTACTTCCATGCATTACTAGAAATCCATCCCTGGCCTCCCGCATGCAAAATATGAGCTCTTCTCATTCTTAGACTTTACTGTGATATTGTCTTAGTTTTATGCCCTGGTGATAGACATGAAGAGTGAGATCTGCACCCTCAGGGTCCCTGTGTGGGGTCCACTCATCATTCTTCCCCCTTCCCCTATTCCTGTAAAATGGAGGCATTAAAGTGATTGGCCTGGGGTCGCATGGTTAGTGATGGAAGTGCAAAGTCTGGATCTTCTTCCAGGCCATAACTGTGTGGAAATGTGTTAGCATGAGATCCAAAAGATCTCAGTTTGGAGGGTGTTGCTCTTATGGAATGTGGAATCACAAATTTCACACTAGCAATGGCTCTTTGCCCACTTCTCTATGCTCTGTTCTGAAGCAAGATCTGTTGTTGCAGCTCTTGTTCAGAAACTGTCTCAGATAAGTTCTGCTGTCTTGACTGTCTCTTGGCCTTTCTGCCTTCTGCTCTAGAGCATTAGCTTTGGTTCCCTTCAGTCTGAAGCCCCTTTTGCGCCGAGCATCAGCTTACGAGGCTCTGGAGAAGTACCCCCTGGCCTACGTTGACTACAAGACTGTGCTGCAGGTTGATAACCGTGTGACCTCCGCCTTGGATGGTGTCAACAGGTGAGCCCCACCTTGGCAGGCCTCTGGCATGCGCACACACACAGAGTTTGTTCAGTCCCATCATCTTGGTCGTCCTTGGGAGAAACTTCTATGGACTGGGCTGAGAAAGGCCTAATGAGCTTCTGAGGAGGCAAGAAGGGTCATTTATGGAGATGGGGTTATGGGAGACCTAGAGGAATAAACTCATTTACACTAAGATTTATAGATTTGGGGGTCTCTGGCTTGGTTCTCAGAGTTGCTGTCAGTGTTGTCAGGATGTTATGCCATATTAGGGCTCAGATATGGCCCTCTTGCATCAAAGCATTAACTGTACCCCATTTTGCCATCTTTGTGGCCCTCACTCAGTGAGGCCTGCTATGCTATTTCAGATATATAGTGGATGCACTGAGGGAATGCTGGAATAAAGGGAACACAGATATTTTCTTCTAGGAGTTGCCTAATACAGGTGTGATCTCTTTCTAGTTTTCTGAGCAATTTGTCTTCATCATAGGCGGGTGCTGGTTTGTCTAACTGATCATGTTTCTCTTTGCTACCAGAAAGCCAGACCCCACCCACCCAGTTCAATAGCAGACTTTAACAGGAAATCAATTCAGGTGCATCATTTCTGGTTTATTTCTCTCTGCCTTCTTCTAGTTACTGTCATTCAGTAAAAACTGCCAGTTTTGTGCCAGGCTTTGAGCTTGGGTCTCACTTGTGGCTGAGGATACAACCCACAGTTGCTACACTGCAATGCAATATGTACAGTGGTTGGGACCCAGGGGCTGGAGAGATAGCATAGCAGGTAGGGTGCTTGTCTTATATGTAACCAACTGGCATTTGATCCTCAGCATCCCATATGGTCACCCATGCACTGCCAGCAGTAACCACTGAGCACCATTGGGTGTCAGTGAAAATTCAAGGAAAAAAGAGAAAGGAAGCTGCAGATACTGGCTAAATGAATGGTCTAGAGAGGGAGGGTGGGTCAGGATGTTGCAGTATCCACAGCCTTCTTATCAGCTGTGCTAGAATAGAAGAAATTGGAAGAGTTGGATGCTGTGCAGCTTAAGGGTGTATGAGGAATTAGTTCAGGAAAATAGAACTGGGGCCTTTGTTGACTTGTGTGAAGTCTGAGTTTTTTGTTTGTTTGTTTTTGGCTTGGAGACACACACACAAACACACACACACAGTACTCAGGACTCTGGCTTTGCACTCAGAAATTACTCTCATGAACACACACACACACACACACACACACACACACACACACACACACAGTAGTGCTCAGGACTCTGGCTTTGCACTCAGAAATTACTCTCGTGATCCGGGTCAGCTGAATCACTTACAAGGCAGATGCCTTCCCAACCCGATTGTACTATCACTCCCCCACCCTATTTTGTAAAGTCTGATTGGAGAGGAAGCAGTTGCCCCAGGAAGAGGGAAAAGAAAAGGCTGGACCTAAGGATCAAAAGGACACATGACATTGAATGATGAAGAAATTGGAGGAGACCAGGTCACAGTCTCTATAAGGGGAATGGGAACCACAGGAGGATTTAAGAACAACTTGAGTAGATTGGCACCCATGTAGTCTGAGTTCTGATCTAATGTTAGGTACTGTTGAGAAAGTAGGCGGTGTTTGGTCTTGTCTTGGAAAATGTGCAGGCTTGAGGCAGACTTCAGTGCTCTGGGGCCATCCACAAGGCCACAGTCCCTACTCTGAAGTGACCTGCACTGCCACACCTGCAGACCCAACTGATCAGACACAACATTTATAGCAGGCAGATTCCTATTTCCTTCCCATATCAGAGGTTATGGCTCTCACTGGGGAAAGAGGAGACTGTGGTTGCTGTTATGCATGGGACTGCATGACCCAGAAGCCCTTGGTAATGCAACTGTTCTTTGCAGGATGAGCAAAACACTCATGGGTTCCTATGGGCCTGAGTGGCGCCTAAAGCTACCCAGCATCCCTTTGGTACCTGTCTCTGCCCAGAAGAGGTGGGATGCCTTGCCCTCCAAAGATTCGACAGTTAGAACACAAAGAGGTAAGTCACCTCTTCCTGTTGAGTCTTTGTCTCCTTGCAGCCTTTTTAGACAGAGTCACTGTCTAAATAAGTCACTTTATAAAAGTAATCAGATTAATAAAGCCCAGACTCGTACGTCTTAACCTTACAGACTGTCCTTAAAGGTGCAGTGAGTGTGAGGAAGGACCTGGCTACAGCGAGGACAGTGTTGGGCTCTGAGCCTGGCATCAAGGGAGGTGTCACCGAGCCTCCTTCCCTTTCTCTCAAAAACACTTATATCTCATAGGATATTTACATGACGGTGTGTGTCTCCTTAGGGACATTCACTTGGTTCATTTTGGACCTCATGAACAGTCAGTGTGTTTGTTCACAAAACTAAAGAGATCAGAAGACAATTTCAGGCAGGGCTTTGTCCGGTCACTCAGCATGTTACCAGACTTGTGCTCCGTTTCTCTTCCTCTCTCAGTTTTCTTCCCCGCTGTTTACTCTATCTTTCCCAAGGAGCTGAGAAAGAGAGCCAAGCCATTCCTGATCTCACATCCTCTTCCCCTGCCTTAGGACCCAAAGGAAGAGTAAATGGGAAGATTGTTAGGGTTGGCTTTTGGGTTTGTTTGTTTGTTTTTTGGCATTCCCTAAGAGAGAGGGTATTCCCAGGTCACTGACAGATCTGGAAATAGCCCATGACCAAGTGATGAGAAATTTTGCTATCAGTTAGCTCAGTTCTAAGCATCCACTCTTCTGCCAGAGCTGGCTGACACTCCCTTGGGTAAGGAGGGTAAATAAAGGGTTTGCTCAGTGTGAAAAACAACAAAGATATTCTTTGAGCAGAAGCTCACAGGGGAGCCCTAGAATGTTCCCAAAAATGGGCCTTGTGGGCCAGAGCAATAGTATAGTGCGGGTAGGGTGCTTGTCTTCCATACGATGGACCCGGATTCTATTTCCATCATCCCACATGGTCCTCCAAGCCCACCAGGAATGATTCCTGAGTGCAAAGCCAGGAAGTAATTCCTGAGTAATGCAGGGTGTGGCCCGGAAGGGAGGGAAGGAAGGAGGGAGGGAGGAAAGGAGGGAGGGAGGAAGAAACCTCACGAAAGGAAGGGAGGGAGGGAAAGAATAAGAAAAGAAAAGAAAGAAGCCTCACTCAACAAGATCAATATTAAGATATAACAGGGGTCAGGGCTGGATCCTTGAAAAATACATAGGAACTTTAGGTTAGAGTTGGGCAGTCTGTGGAATCCTAGTAGCTGTCACAGACCCCATGCAAAGTGCCTGGACACAGAAGACAGGGTAGAAGCCCCAATCCCCACATGTAGAGTTTTTAAAATACAGTAGGAAGAAAAGTAAAAGTAAATGCCAGGTATAAGTAAACAACTCTAGAGAATCTAGAAAGAAGCAGGAAGTTGGAGCTGGTGTTGGTTATCTAGGTAAATTGCACTGGGAAGGGGCCCTTTTTCAAAGGGCTTAGTAAATAGTCTATTTGTTTTGTTTCTTTTTTTATATGGTACTGGGATCAAATCTACTTCTTGGATGCAAGGAATGCAGTTTACCACCCACCCATTCCCAAATCATAAATATTTCTTAACGGGAGTTCAAGGGTTTCATTTTATTTATTACCCTTGTCGTAAATATTCAGTTGGGGTTGGGTATTTTTTGGTTTTTGTTTTATCAAGTTTTTTTTTTTTTTTTTTTTTTTTTTTTTGTGGTTTTTGGGTCACACCCGGCAGTGCTCAGGGGTTATTCCTGGCTCCAGGCTCAGAAATTGCTCCTGGCAGGCACGGGAGGACCATATATGGGACGCCGGGATTCGAACCGATGACCTCCTGCATGAGAGGCAAACGCCTTACCTCCATGCTATCTCTCCGGCCCCGTTTTATCAAGTTTTTAAAATAAAAACAGTGTTGTGAGAATTAAGGGGATTCAGGGGACACACAGTGAAGGGTAAGAGACTTGGATAAAGCACTTGAGTTTCACTTTGTCCATCTTCATTGTCCTTGAAGACTGGCTGGAGCCTCTGTGTCAGGTGAGAACAGATACTGAGGGACAGCAGGTTCTTCTGCCATTTTTTTTCTTTTTTCCTTTCTTTTTTTTTTTTTTTTTTTTTTTTTTTGGCTTCTGGATTTTCCTTTGGGGGCTACACTCAGAAGTGCTTAGAGGACTGTGCAGATGCCCACTTGAACTTGAATCTAGGCTTCCCCATGCACCTGGCCCTTGTGTCCTGAGCTCTGTTCTTTCGCCATTAGCCGCTTGCTTTAAGTGCTCTCCTGCTCTCTGCTTTCAGGGTGTGCTGCACTTTGTTCCATAGTCTCAGATTTTAATCCTGACAAATAACACACTGTCACTGTTCACGACACTGGTGAGGATCAGAGGTAGAGCATACCAAATCTAGCTACTTGGCAGTGCTAAGTACGACCAGACCCAGGGTTAAGTGCATGTTTGTTTCGATTGGAAATTTCAAGCTCAAAAAAAAAAATTATGCGTTGATTTTCCTGGCAGTTGATTACAAAAGATGACTAGTTATGGTCATGTAAGCTCTCACTGAGGGAGGAAAGCTTATTCGATGACTGAAAAGAGATGATGCTGAAACCATGCATCTCACCTGGGTGCCTGCTCCATGGTTTTCTCCTCTTCTGAATTTGCATTTAGTGCCTTCTGCTGGGGATATGGAGAGAGCCAGAGTTCTGAAGGAAGAAGGCAATGAGCTTGTAAAGAAGGGAAACCATAAGAAAGCTATTGAGAAGTACAGTGAAAGCCTCTCGTTTAGTAACCTGGAATCGGCCACGTACAGCAACAGGTATCTCCCACCAGCTTCTCGTCCGGGCATTTTAGGACCTCTGCTCGTGTCTTCTCTGAGCTCTTTATTCTAAGCACTTCATCTGTGTTTCAGAACATGCCAGGAGACAGGCATGGCTAGTCGCAATCACTCTTGGGAACGGGGTAGAAACATAAGGGTGCCAGGTGGGAGCCCAGCCTTTCCAGTCAGCCTTCTCGGTAACTACCTGAGGAAGCATACAGGGTCGGAAAAAGAGGGGTCTGTTAAGCAAAACCAGCCACAGCACAAGTCTCCTCTCCACCATTCCCTCTGTCCCCACTCTCCAAGATCCCATTCAGAATGTCGGCATCACCTGCCCGTGACACTTGACACTGATCCCAGGTAATGAGGAACTGGCCTTAGAGAGGGGCTACACCAATTCTTTGCCTTAATGGGAAGGGGTTGGAAGGAGGTGTCACCCCTCTGCTCTGTGTCAGTATTTGCACAAATTGGTGTTCATCGGGCTTCGTGATTTAAGGTCAACAAAACTGAGGCTCAGAGCAGGAAGGGACTTTGCCTCAGCTCACCCAGTGGGTAAATGACAGACCAGAATCAGATGGTGATACCAGAGAGATCTTCCTGTTCATTATACTCTCAGAAACTTGGATGTTCAGCAAGGGACCAAGACTGAACCACATATTTCTCAGAGAGTAGATTCTGTTTTGTCTTCCTCCCCAACATACACATACTAAGCTTTGGTTCACAATCTTTGTTTGTTTGTTTTCATTTTTGGGTCACACCTGGCATCGCTCAGGGGTTGCTCCCGGCAGGCTCGGGAACCATATGGGATGCCGGGATTCGAACCACTATCTTTCTGCATGCAAGGCAAATGCCTTATCTCCATGCTCTCTCTCTGGCCAAACTCACTATTCTTTAGCCAAAACTCTTGGGGGAAGAAAATGTTTGATAGTTTAGTACTGCCTAGTGGAAATTGCACTATCTTATGGGAGATAGCAAGACTCACTCTCTCTAGCTTGATGTGAATTCGGGTATTTTGCTGCTAAATGAGTGGGAAAGAGCGTTGAGTATTTGATGCCTGTGATTTTGCTGATGATCTGACCAGGCTCTGCCTGGCTAATAGGAGGCTGTAGCCCATTGGTTCCTGGCTCATCATTTTACCTCTCTTGGTGGAGACTTTTATTAACTCATTTTCTTGGACTTTTGCACATTAAAACGACATATTATTTACTGTTCTTCACACACATGTAGCAGTGCCAGTTTTATTTGTTTTGTTTCAAACAAAACAAATTGTTTTATTTGTGCTCAGGGTTGGAAGTGCTTTGGAAACCTTATGAGGTGTTGAGATCAGACCCTTGTTGGCTGTATACAGGCAAATGCCTTAACCCCTGTACTCCCTTTGGGTCAGTGAAGGATTTCCTTTTTTGTTTGTTTGGTTTGTTTTGTTTGGGGGCCGTACCTGGCAATGCTCAAGGGTCACTCCTGCCAGTGCTTGGGAGGCTACATGGGGTCCTAGGATTGAACCTGGAACCCAAATCAGCTGTGTGTAAGGCAAGTGCTTACTATACTATCTCTCTAGACCTTGACGATTCTTTCTGAGGTATTGCATATATGTTTTTGTTTGTGGGCCAGCCCCAGCTGTGCTCAGTGGCTAGTCCTAGCTTTGTGTTTAACATCCCTACTGGTACTTGGGAGACCATATAAAGTGTTGGGAACTCAAACCAGGATGGTGGGATGAAATGAAAGTTCTTAACCCCTCTGCTCTCTTTCTGGCCTTGTGCCTCAGTTTGAATTCCTGTTCTGTTTCTTTTATTTATTTATTTATTTTGTTTTTTGGTCCACACCTGGCTATGTGCTCAGAAATCGCTCCTGGCTTGGGGGACCATTTGGGGATTGAACTGCGGTCTGTCTTAGGTTAGCGCTTGCAAGGCAGATGCCTTACTGCTAGCACCATCACTCCAGCCCCTCCTGTTTCTTTATAGTGCATTGTAGTGATGAGATTTTCCTCATTGTTCTTCATCAACAAATCACTGGTTATTGCCCCCAGTGATCCAGAATATAATTTATTTCTGGAAACTGATAAGCTTATCTAGAACTGAATTTTTCATCCAGTATTGCTGGAATTCTCCTGTGTCCTAGACACTTTTATTGTACCACCTGGAGCAGCTGTCTGGATGTTTATTCCTGTGTCCCCACATACAGCCCGAAGGAGCCTCCAGAAGAGCCTTGCTTGGTGGTGCTCACCACTAGCCTTCAGGCCCCTTCTGAGAAAGGTTATTGTACCCTAAAAGGGTGAATATCCCAGAGCTCGCCAGTTCATACACAGTAGAGCTGAAACTTAATCATGTATGCATCCGTATTGAGAACCCACCTGATAGGACACAAGACCTGCCTGTTCAGCCACAGCCAGGCCTAAGTTAGATTTTTTTTTTTTTTTTGGTTTGTTTTTGTTTTTTAGTTTTTGGGCCACACCCAGTGGCACTTGGATTACTTCTGGCTCTTTGCATAGAAATCGCTTCTGGCATACTTAGGGGACCATAAGGGATGCCAGGAATCAAACCACTGTGTACAACTGTGTGCAAGGCAAACGCCCTACCACTGTACTATCTCTCCGACCCTAAGCTAGATTTTTTTTTTAGTATCTTTGTGTGGGGGGGGGGGTTGTTTGTTTGTTTCATTTTTTTGGATCACACCTGGCAGCGCTCAGGAGTTACTCCTGGCTCTATGTTCAAAAATCGCTCCTGGCAGGCTCTGGGGACCATATGGAATGCCGGAGTTCAAACCACCATCCTTTTGCATGCAAGGCAAAAGCCCTAGCTCCATGCTAGTTCTCTGGCCCTTTTTTTTTTTTTTTTGGTTTTTGGTTTTTGGGTCACACCCAGCGTTGCTCAGGGGTTACTCCTGGCTGTCTGCTCAGAAATAGCTCCTGGCAGGCACGGGGGACCATATGGGACACCGGGATTCGAACCAACCACCTTTGGTCCTGGATCGGCTGCTTGCAAGGCAAACGCCGCTGTGCTATCTCTCTGGGCCCCTTTTTTAATATCTTAATATGATCTTTAGAAGTCACATATGATCACACCTATCAGACTATCTGTACTTTGAAATTACTACATAGTACAAAAGACTTATGTGATGCTTCCACTAGTTCCTAAAAATCTTTCTCTAAAGCCTATACTAGGTTTTCTTAGTATTCCTCACACTGAGAATTGAGGTCAAGGAATGTTACCCTAGAACTCAGTGACTCATAACCATTCGTTTCCTTGCGGCCCAGGAATTCCGGATGGGAAATTCTACCTTGGAATGTCTTGTTCAGGGTCAACAATAGGGTGTGGGCTGGTTTTTGGTTCACACCCGGTGACACTCAGGGGTTACTCCTGGCTATGTGCTCAGAAATTGATCCTGGCTTGAGGGACCATATGGGACGCTGGGGAGATCGAATGCCGTCCATCCTAGGCTAGCGCTGGCAAGGCAGATGCCTTACCACTCTGCACCACTGCTCCGACCCACATTGGCTTAGACTTCTTGTCAGGCTTGTCCAGCATCAGAGCTGCAGTGCTTCAAATGGTCACGATGGGACAGGCAAGCCAGCAGCCTGGCCCAGATGGGAATGCAGCTTTGTGACATCTCGTCTGTTCAGGCAGTCGGTTTCTAAATAGGCCCCTCCAGACTCCAGGAGCAGGTATCCCCACGGTGAGCTTACACCAAGGCCCTTCCTCCCTCTCAGACTGGTCAAAGCTGGCATGTGGCTTTGACCACATGGTGGAACCAAGTGATTCCCAGCTCAAAACAAGCATGTTCATCTCTCTTTTTTGTGGCTGCATCTGGAAATCTGTCTTGGATACTGCTTCAGCTGTACTAGCAGGAAAGAAAGGCTGATGGCCCAGGTCAGAGGGGCGCAGGGAAACAGGTTATCAGGAACAACTTATCTGGTGAGCATTTTGGCAATAACAGTCACGATGTTGGCCCTTCCCACTAGGTATTGGAGATTCCTACCTGCACAAGAACATTCTGGGGTACATAACCTATATACAGACTTTTTAAAAATAAGTGATGCATCTCTATACAGTTTATTTCTGATGCATCCTTCATCTCCACACATACTTGTGATTCTAGACCAGGTTCGCTGTTCTTTCTTCAGGGAACCCTTTCCAACCTATCCAGAAGGGCTCCAGAGTACTTGGGTAGATGTGGGAGTAGGGAGGGAAGCAGCAAATCAGGCTCCAGGCAAGTGAATTGGGTTTTTCCATCTCTAAAAGGGAGGGGCTGGGTTGGTTGGGAGGCTGGAAGCAAACAAGAAACCCACACGGGATAGGTGTTTGGAGAGTTGGGTTGACTCCCCAAATGATCAAAGTTTACCAGTAGCCTGAGAAGTGATTGGAACTTCTGTCATGATCTTCCTTCCCGCATGCAGAGCGCTCTGTCATTTGGTCCTGAATCAGTACAAAGAAGCAGTGAAGGACTGCTCTGAGGCCCTCAAGCTGGATGGAAAAAATGTGAAGGCATTTTACAGGCGGGCTCAAGCCTACAAAGCACTCAAGGTAAGAAGATCCTGATGCAAGGTGCCAACAAATCCATACATAGACTTGCTCACAAGGCACTGTCAGGGCCCACCTGCAGGCTGAGAAGTCCTTTGGTTTCTGTGTGCACAGGGAGCCAACCCCACACTCTCCCTTTCCTGTTAGGATTACAGATCCAGCCTTACAGACCTCAACAGCCTCCTGCAGATTGAGCCCATGAATGGTCCTGCAAAGAAGCTGCAGCAGGAAGTGAAGCAGAATTTAAACTGAAGACCCACATGGTAGCGGGAAGCCTCTGCCTCCTTTCTCTGTGCCTGCTCCACGACCCAGCATGCCTCAGCACCAGCTCACGCACCCTCCTGTGCCCTCAGAGATCTTTGCACCTTCCATTAAGCTCCCATTAAGCTCAGTGTGAACGCAGACATTGTAGTTGGGTTGTCGAGCCCTCTTCAGCGTCCCTCTGGCTCCCAGTGAAGCATTGAGCTTGGGTTCTGCCCTCAGCACGCTCCAGATTCATCGCTGCCCTTCTTGCTTCATTAGGCATGCTGGGTACTAGAAATTCCTAGCCCCTCGGCCCCCAGAGCAACCTGGTGAGCTGGTTTCACTGGGCTGCTGCCTCCGCACTGCCCAGGCACTGTCCCGGGAACTGAGCCCCAGTGCCTTTCAGCTGGGGCTCTCTTTGCCCCTCCCGAATGGAGTGCAGAACCTAGATGTCGGGACCCAGTCTGGCTGTCTGCCATTGCCTCCTGCATAGAGGTCTTTAAGCGCTCCCTAGAGCACAGGGGGTGGCTGCTGCTAAAGGCGGGGTGAGAAAGACCTCCTGGATCCGGATCCTTCCAGGCAGGGACTGGCCTGAACCCCCATGCTGGCACCTGCAGGCAACTTTGTTCTTTGGAGCATGTTTATTTTAACTTTTTCTTTCTCTCTGTTGAATGTGTTTAAGTTGTTGCAGTAAAAGACTTTCTTCTACATAAGTTATGAGTTTATTTTTTTCCTAAATTTTGGACCATACCCAACAGTGTTCAGGGCTTATTCCTGACTGATAAGTCATTCCTGGTGGGGCTTGGGGGACCATCTGGGGTTCTAGGGAATCTAACCCCAGTTGGTTAGGTACAAGGCAAGGACCCCACCCACTACCACCCCTGTCTGCTCTGTGTTTTTTTTTTTGTTTTTGGTTTTTTGGGGTCACACCCGGCAGGGTTCCTGGCTCTATGCTCAGGAATCGCCCCTGGCAGGCACAGGGGACCATATGGGATGCCGGGATTAGAACCACCATCCTTCAGCATTAAAGGCAAACACCTTACCTCCATGCTCTTTCTCCGGCCCCACTTGCTCTGTTCTTTTTTTTTTTTTTTTTTTTTTTTTTTTTTTTTTTTTTTGGTTTTTGGGCCACACCCGGTGACGCTCAGGGGTTACTCCTGGCTATGCGCTCAGAAGTCGCTCCTGGCTTGGGGGACCATATGGGACGCCGGGGGATCGAACCGCGGTCCGTCTCCTAGGCTAGCACAGGTAAGGCAGGCACCTTACCTCGAGCGCCACCGCCCGGCCCCACTTGCTCTGTTCTTACATTGTCCTTTTCCAGCTTTGGGCTTGGAGCTCTGCAGTTGTGGGCATTCACCCACTCGCTGAACAGTCTGCCCGGCCCAGGCCTGATGCCTTTCTCCAAGGCTGCTCTCTGCACTGACAGGTAGTCACGGAGCCTGGGTCTATTCCCGTGATGCATGTTAAAGGGGTTGCCAGTGCTGGGGAGCCAACTCAGATCCCTGCACTATCCTCGCCCCACTGTTCCTCTGATGTCATCCCAGAAACAGATTCTCCTTCCTGGCAGAGATCACAACCTTGTGGGGTAGGGGGAAGAGCTGCCCCTTTGGAGCTCTGTGGATAGTCCCACTCAGGCACATCACCTTCCATTTGGATTTATTTCTGTCCCCTAGAGTCAAAGCTTCCTCCAGGTCCCTCCCACATCACCAGCCCCATGGAGGCTTCTTGGGAGACAAAGCAGTTTGCAGCACTTTAATGCATAAAGCGAACAGTAAGGAGCTAATGTAGCCAAGCAGCCTCCATTCCAGTCAGCCCTGGGATGAAAAAGCCCAGTAGAATCTGAGTCACTCTCAGAGACGGAACAGGAAGCACCAGCCAAGGGGGCAGGAAGAGGCCCGTGTTCTGGAGATGTAAAAGGCGAAGCAAAAGTTTTTTATTTGTGAATAAAGGCCAGCTGGCCCCCTGCCATGCTAAGTGAGGCCCGGGGGCAGCTGGCACCATTATTCCTCCCCCAGGCTTATTCAGCAGCCTCGACCTCTCCTATCTTTGAACTGCCCCCAAGCTCCCAGGGACTTCCCCCCCACACCATGACCCTTAGTGAGATGATGACAGTCTCTATTCAGTTCCTCACAGCTGCTAGGTGCCATGCCCACATCCCTCCACTTCCACCCGCTGGCTTCATTGCACATTTGTGTCCGTCTGCTCCTCGGCCTGGTGTGCCTGAAGCATTATCAGAGCCTCTTCCACCTGTGGGGCACAAACAGGTAGGATTTACATGGCTATCCCAGCTGCTGAGTCAATGCTCCCTGAGCTCTCTGAGCCCAGACTCCAGACTCAGTCCCTACCCTCACCACCACGTGTGAACCTGGCAGCCCCAGCCCCAACAAGTGTGGCTTTCACCAGAAATGGGCAGATCTGAACCCTTTCTGGGAAGCTCCTGAGGTCCTGCAGATCCAGACTCTTCAAGACCTCTCCAATAAGGCCAGAGGATAAGCATAGTAGGTAGGGTATTTGCCTTGTATGCTAGCTACTAGCCCAGGTTTGATCCCCTGAACACTGCCAGGAGTAACACCTGAGCATCTCTGGGTGTGGCCCCAAAAGCCACCTCCCACTCCCGGCCTTTGCTCTTGGAGGTGGTACCTGTGGCAGGGTGCCCTGCCCTCAGACATAGCCCACCCACCTTGGCATTGAGGGACTCAGGGGACTCCAGCATGTGCAGCAGCTCTGAGTTGTCAATCTCCAGCAGCATGCCCGTGATTTTGCCTGCCAACTCGCTGTGAAGAGCATAGATGAGGGGGTAGAGCCGATCACCTGCACAGAACAGCCTGAGGTGGGGTATGCACACACCTGACCAGTAGGCACCCCAGGCTCTGGGCCCAAGAACACCTTCCTGGCCCTATCACAGAGCCTTCCCGGATGCCTCCCTGCACAGTCACACAGGCAGACACTGATGGAAAAACTCAAGCAAGGCAGGATGTTGTCAGAGACCGGTGTCATCTTCACGAGGTCTGACATGAGCCTAGTGGCTGTTCAACCCCACCCAAATTCCACTCTACGAACTGACCAGAGCAGCCACTGCATCTGCATTCAATGTTAGTGGGGAAGACAAACTAAACAGTCACCTGCCACCACCAGCATCTCTAGAAGGCTCCTCAGCGTAGAAAGGTCTAGTGAGAAGGAAGCACTGTGGGGACCTTGATCTTGGACAAGTTTCCCCTGAACCCAGTGATGCTTACAGGGACCTGTTCATCACGCCTTCCACCTCCATTAAAGCCCATTGAGAAATCTGGGGGGGGGGGGGGGGGCGCCACAGTGGCAGAACCCTGAGTTGAGGAAAAACGTGGCAATGGGGGCCTTCAGAGGAGCATCTGGAGCACCTGATGAACTGGCTGGCCCAGAGCCTGTTTGTTGGGTTACTTAGCAGCAAGTGGCAGCCATTGACATGAACTGTTAAGGGCCTATGGTAGAGATGGCTCACACAGGGTCCCAATTCAGCTGGGAGTACTTGAGTTCCCCACTTCCACCTAGTGTGCTCTGGGAGACTCATGAGACGCAGTGACACTTCTCATTCAGGTGGCACGGGAGCCATGACTTTCCTGGTAGAGAAGTAACGACTTGAACCATCTGTGACCAGCCTAAGGACCAGCCTAGTCCTCAGCAGCAGAGCTAGAAGACTCCTGAGCACTGTCCAGCTTCCCCCATGGTGAGAGAAACAGGCTGTGTGAGTTCAGGTGAATTGGGCAAAGTCACCCACGGGTTGGTCAGCAGCCCCAAGAGCCTGGTCCTCCCTCCTACCCTCATTCAGCTCTCCTTGTCTCGCTTCAGAGCAGGGGAACCAGCCACTCACCAATCATCTGCTTCTGCACATGAGGCAGCGCCGAGGCCAGCATGGAAGCACTCAGGGGCTCCCTTCTGGGGACACGTTCAGCAGGCTCCTGGAACTGCATGCAGGCCGGGACATTCCTCTTTAGCTTAAGACATTTAACTTTTCAGATATGCTGGGCCCCAGACAAACAGACAATGGGACGGGACACAGCCGAAGGCTACACAACACCATTCCTCAACATTTGTTTATGGCACTCTCAACCCACAGTGAAAGACATGTTACTGAACACTTTGTGGGGTACACCCATCAATGTTCAGAGGTTACTCCTGGCTCTCTCCTCTGCAGGACCATGTGGGACACCTGGGATTAAGCCCAGGTTGGCTATGTGCAAGAAGACAAATGCCTTACTTACTAGTCTATGTCTCCAGCCCCTACTTTGTTTTTTAATCAGCAGCTTGCAGCCACATCCCAGTACACTTCTCTGCCTGTCACAGCGCCATCACTTAGAAGCATGTTGCTACTCCTGATGGTGCAAAGCAAACAACCACACGGAGAAGCTAGGAGGACTGTGATGGCGCAGTTTGATAATAGCTGGTTGGGGAAGTGGCAGGACAATAAATGCACGCCTTTGTAAGTGTGTTCCGTTCTGTTTTGCAACCAATCATATCCTCCTCTTTAGTTTATGTGGGTCAGAAACCAGGTAAAGGACTAGAGCAATAGTACAGTGGGTAGGGCATTTTCCTTGCACACAGCTGACAAGGCTTTAATCCCGGGTTCAATCCCCAGCATCCTATATGGTCACTGAGCACTACCAGGAGTAATTTGAATGCAGAGCTAGGAATGATCTATAAGCACAATGTGGCCTAAAAACAAATTAAAAAACAAACGGGCCATTTGCCTTTCATGTAGGCATTGGCGGTTCGAATCCCGGCATCCCATATGGTCCCCTGAGCCTGCCAGGAACAATTTCTGAGCATAGAGCCAGGAGTAACCCCTGAGAGCTGCTGGGTGTGACCCAAAAACCAAAGAAAGAAAATAAATAAATAAAATAAAAACAAGCCAGGTAAGGCAAACAGGTGATCCAGGCCCTCTTTCCCTTTGCACAGTAAGAGGGAGTTCTTGATTGTACGCTTATGCAAATGACACTTGACAGTCAAGATAAAAAAGGAAGGGCCGGAGCAGTGGCAAGGAGCAGTAAGGCATCAGCCTTGTTGGCCCTAGCCTAGGATGGACCGCAGTTCGATTCCCCAGCATCCCATGTGGTCCCCCAAGCTAGGAGTGATTTCTGAGCGCATAGCCAGGAGTAACCCTTGAGCGTCACCGGGTGTGGCCAGAAACCTAAAAAAAAAAAAGATAAAAAGGAATCTGAGGTGAGCAAGATTCCTCAGCTGGGCCAGCCTTACCCTGCAGACGGTGTGTATCGTGGAGGAATATAGATGCGGCCTGATAGGACTTTCCTGCAGAGAGGAGCCTGCGCCACAGAGATCTGAGGTCTGGGTCCCAATGTTGGCTGTGAGGAAGAAGCAGGGGCATCGCCTAAAGTTGAAGGATACCCACAGTAGGTGTGCAGATATCTGCCACAGGAGAAACACTGGGCACGTGCCACAGCTGCTGCTGGGACAACTAAGCTCACAGCCCATATGGGGGCTCACATATCATTCCAACGAACCACGACTTTCACCCCCCATGCAATCTGCTCTTCATTTTCCCTTTTCCTTGGCATTGGGGGAATCAAAGCCAAGGTCTCCTGTGTTCATTGTTTTAAAGAGGAAGTAATCAGATAAGAACCAAGCTACACCGATAGCCCGAAAGCAGACTTCAAGATTTGGGAGCTACATTCACTCAGGTACCCCCCCAAAAACCAGTCTTACTCTCCAAGGGGAACAAAGTCACAGGCAGTGTGGTAGCCCTTTGTCACTCCCAGGTTCAACTTCAGCCTTTCATCCTTGCCTGCCCCCTCCCACAGCCCTACCCACACTCACCCACTCTTTGGTGGGGAACTGGGTTTTGCCCCAGAGTAGAGGCCTCTCCGATGTTGCTGAGGTGGACCTGGGAGTGCCCCGAAGACACAGCAGGTGTCCGGGTTGTTGAGATAGCTTGATGGTAGGCAGCTTGTGGCACCAGAGAAGAAAAAAGGAGAGAAAGGAAAAGGGGTAAACAGAGAAGCCCTCTGAGCCCTGAAGACTTCCCAGGGCTTATAAAACATGTCTAGCAGAAAGACAGGTAGATTCACTCAGGCTGCCCCATAGGGATTTGGGTGTTACACATGTGCTTCCAAAGCCAACTCAACTGCCAGGACACTCCACTTCGTGAGCACATGCCTTGTCCCCTAGTAGTTTTATGTCAGAATGAGCTCAAGCACATTGGGAGGGCCACTCAAGTACATTCTGTGTACTCCAAGAATTGTTACAGTCCCCAGTCAGATCAGGTCTGGAGCAAAGTGAAGAGGATACAGCCAGACTAGCCCTGCACTGCAGCTGGATCCCAGCATCTGATACAGGCCCCGTCGGCAGGAGAGCAAACAGGGTCAGAGTGGAAAAGATGCTCCCCAGCTTGACTCTGTGGGAAGTCAGGAGACCAAACCTTCCCCAAAACTTGTACTTTTTGGGTTTTGTTTGCTTTGGATTTGGAGGTCACATGTGGTGGTGCTCAGAGACTATTCCTGGCTCAGGATACCAGGAGATTCTGGGGGGTTAAAACTAGGCTTCCATGTGCAGCCCATGGCTCCAGCCCAGTACCTGTGATCTCAGCAACATCACAGATGCCTCAGGGCACCCATACCCAAAAGCTAGCTGGAGACCAGCAGTGTGTCACTCACCGGAGGATCTTGAGGGCTGGGCCATCCACCTGGGGGCAGGCTGCATAGGCGCTACAGAGCCATAGTATGTAGTAGCCTGGGCCTGAGGCTGCAGGAAGAAAGGGGGCTTGGAGTGAGGGGGCATCAGAAACCACTTGCTCAAGAGACCCCTCTACAGGAACTTCAGTGACCCCTCCTGAAAATGGGTTACAGGAGACCTTCAAAGCTGGGATAGAGGCTCCTGCTTCCAATCTAATGATTTAATGACCTGCTCAGCAGTAACTCAGATACCATCTAAGGGACTTTACACAGAGGCCATCTTCTCCCCCAGACCTTGCTCCTCAGCACTTAACCATCCAGGAACCCTATCAGCAGGAGTCCCCTAAGTGACCATTCCCACTGGGTAGACAGAGCCATTGCTTTTTGGCCTCGGATAGATTAAGTTTCACATGGAGGCCAGAAACCCAGGTTTCATTGAAGGTTGAATTCCTCACACTTGTCTAGCTACAGACAATCTCGGTGTCATAGTCCAACAGCTACCCTATGAGCCCATTTCTCAATGAGGTAAGAAACTGCTTGTCCAGTGAGCTCCTAGGAGACTGATATCCCTGATGGCCAGTAAAGGTGTCACCTGGGGCACAGCAGGCAGGAAGTAGTTAGGGGGCTGCTGGAAGGAGCTCACGAGGGGCCCTCCCAGGGCCCGAACGGTGGACATGCGTTGCATGTACTGGTTGGTCAAGATGGCCTTGCGCTCTGCTTTGCGTTGGGCCAGTGCCACATAGAGCGGCTTGGTGCCCACAATGCGCCCGTTCATCTCTGTCACAGCCTTGGTTGCTTCTTCTGGAGAAGAAAAACACACAAAGCCAAACCCTTTGCTGTGATCACCTTCTGTCATCACCTAAGAGAAAGACAAGACAAGGGCTGCTGGGGTGGCGAGGAGACCGAGGAGTCTGCTCCCTCTTGCTCAGGGTCCAGCCCTATACACATCAGGTCCAGGAGAACCTGCCATTCTGGAGTGTCCTGTCATCTCCACATTTATCGAGGCCCACTGTATGCCAGACACTTGACTTGCCTTCTCACATGAGACACAAACACCTGAGGCAGGTGAGGCAAGACCAGGCAAGGCCTCTCACTAACTCAGGGCTGCTCACTCTTTAACAGTGGGGCAGCCACTTTCTTCCTGAGAGTGTCCCACATATATAACTAAATATATTCTCAAAAGAGGTCCCAAGTCTTCACTAGACAGCCAAGTAATCTTAACAACAAAAATAGTGTCTTGGGGCTGAAGAGTACAGAAATGAAGGTACTCTGGGGCCAGAGTGATAGCACTATGGGTAGGGACCTGGGTTTGACCCCTGGCATCCCATATGGTACCCCCAGCCTTCCAGGAGCAATTTCTGAGAACAGCGAGGAGAAAACCTTGAGCACCACCGGGTGTGTCAAAAAAAAAGAAGGAAGGAATGAACGAAGGAAGGAGGGAGGAAGGGAGGGAGGGAGGGAGGGAGGGAGGGAGGGAGGGAGGGAAGGAGGGAAGGAAGGAAGGAAGGAAGGAAGGAAGGAAGGAAGGAAGGAAGGAAGGAAGGAAGGAAGGAAGGAAGGAAGGAAGGAAGGAAGGAAGGAAAGAAAGGGAAGGGAAGGGGAAAGAAAAGGAAAGGAAAAGAAAAAAAATTAAGGCACCTGCCTTACATGCCACCATTTTGGCTTTAATCTCTAGCACTGCAAGTGTCTCTGAGCAATGCCAGAGTGATTCCAGAGTACTAAACCAGGAGTAAGCCTGAGGAACTGCCTGGTGTGGCCAAAATTTCAAAAGTAAAAAAGAAAAGAAAAGTCATGGGACTGGAGAAGTCATGGATGGGGGCATAAAGCCTGGCATGTAGTCACTTTGGCCAGCCCTGGTTCAATCTTGGCATTGCATATTGTCACTTCTGAGCACAGAGCCAAGAATAGTCCCAGCAGGGTGTGACTAAAATCCATGCCCCACAGTACTGCAGGGTATGACTGAAATCCGTGCCCCACAAAAATAAAGTCATGAAATGATTTATGATGAATTTGATAGTATAAGCAAGCACTTACATACATGAACTCTTTCATTTCTGTAACCACTAGCTTACAAACTTGTAAATACATTGATACATACATCAATATGTTTCATTGATAAATACACGCTTAGCTAGCATTTTAATGTCATAGTGACCCATTAGCAGTTAAGCACCCAGATTGAGACCATTCCCTCTCTTCAGGAGTCTCCAAGAGGACAGGGGAGCCCCGAAACCACATTCTATGTGGAGGGAAGTGAATGATTTCCTTGCTCATTCTGAGCCAGTCTCAAGCTCCATATCCCTCAGACTCCTCCTTATTACTGTGGTCCCCTTCCAGTCCCCTTTTCTTCCTGTCCTACAGTTGGTCCCCTAATTTTATACTAAGGCAACCCCCATTTATAAGCTGTGGCCCCCTTGAAGATGGTGGAGGATGGTGGGGGCCCCATGAGAACAATGAGAAACAGTGTTCTAGATGAGAACTTCAACCACTTACACTGGGACCCCACTGCCCAGGAAATGAGGAGCCCCGCTATGTAGATATATAAACATGTCAGACACTCTGATACTCTTGGTTTCTGTGGGTTTTGATTTTTGTTTTTTGGGTGTATTTTGTTTTTGTTTTTGTTTTAGGCCATACTTGGTGGCTGTGATCAGGGCTTACTCCCTACTGCAATCAGAAATTACTCTTCAAGGGCTCAGGTGAACTTGACCATGTGGGATATTGGGGATTGAACCCAAGTCGCATGTAAAGCAAGTGCCTTACCCCCTGTACTCTACTTGCTCCAGCCCCATAAAAATATCTTTTTACACCAACTTTTCAAAGTTCTACAACCACAGATAAGATGGGATTGTGAGCTTGGGAGCCGTGGTTTAAGACATGAGATCTCAGTTGAGCATTTTCAGGGCTCAGAGGAACACTGAGGCAGTTCATAATGTCCCCATACCTCAGTGCTGGATAAACCAAGAATTTGGGCTCAGGAAGGCCAAGTCTGCCTAAGGGTCTATGGCTTGATCTAAACAACCAATAGCACTCTGGCAGTTTCTTTTTTTTTTTTTTTTTTTTTTTTTTTGTGGTTTTTGGGTCACGCCCGGCAGTGCTCAGGGGTTATTCCTGGCTCCATGCTCAGAAATTGCTCCTGGCAGGCACAGGGGACCATATGGGACGCTGGGATTCGAACCGATGACCTTCTGCATGAAAGGCAAACGCCTTACCTCCATGCTATCTCTCCAGCCCCACTCTGGCAGTTTCAAAAAGCCTCTGAGGGACATTTAGATTTGACTTTAAATGAAAATGTCTAGACCAGGGGTTGGTTGGTTGGTTGGACAGTTTCTTTCTTTTCTTTTTTCTTTTTCTTTCTTCTTTCCTTTCTTTCTCTCTCTTCTTTCTTTCTTTCTTTCTTTCTTTCTCTCTTCTTTCTTTCTTTCTCTCTCTTCTTTCTTTCTCTCTTTTCTTTCTTTTTTCTTTTTTCTTTCTTTCTCTTTCTTTCTTTCTTTCTTTCTTTCTTTCTTTCTTTCTTTCTTTCTCTCTCTCTCTCTCTCTTCCTTCCTTCCTTCCTTCCTTCCTTCCTTCTTTCTTTCTTTTTCTTTTTCTTTTTTCTTTTTTTTTTGTTTTTTTGTGTCACACCCGGCGGTGCTCAGGGGTTACTCCTGGCTGTCTGCTCAGAAATAGCTCCTGGCAGGCACAGGGGACCATATGGGACACCGGGATTTGAACCAACCACCTTTGGTCCTGGATCGGCTGCTTGCAAGGCAAACGCCGCTGTGCTATTTCTCCCGGACCCTCTTTCTTTTCTTTTCTTTTCTTTTCTTTCTTTCTTTCTTTCTTTCTTTCTTTCTTTCTTTCTTTCTTTCTTTCTTTCTTTCTTTCTTTCTTTCTTTCTTTCTTTCTTTCTTTCTTTCTTTCTCTCTTTCTCTCCTCTTTCTCTCTCTTCTCTCTCTTTCTTTCTCTCTCTTTCTTTCTCTCTTTATTTCTTTCTTTCTTTCTCTCTCTTTCTCTTTCTCCTTCCTTCCTTCCTTCCTTCCTTCCTTCCTTCCTTCCTTCCTTCCTTCCTTCCTTCCTTCCTTCCTTCCTTCCTTCCTTCCTTCCTTCCTTCCTTCCTTCCTTCCTTCCTTCCTTCCTTCCTTCCTTTCTTTTTTTGCGCTATACCTGCCAGTGCTCAGGGCTTACTCCTGGATCTGCACTCAGAAATAACTCCATGGGGCCGGAGAGATAGCATGGAGGTAAGGCATTTGCCTTTCATGCAGGAGGTCATCGGTTCGAATCCCGGCGCCCCATATGGTCCACTGTGCCTGCCAGGAGCAATTTCTGAGCCTGGAGCCAGGAATAACCCCTGAGCACTGCAGGGTGTGATCCAAAAACCACAAAAAAAAAAAAAAAAGAAAAAAAAAAAAGAAATAACTCCTGAGAATGCTTGGTACAATTTATGGTGCCAGGGATCAAATCCAGGTTAGCTGTGTGTAAGGCAAGCACCCTACCTGCTGCACTATCTCTCTGGCTCCATAATCAATATTTCTTAGACCTTTTTCATTTGCATTTCCCTTTTTTTGTTGTTGTTTTGTTGTTTTTGTTTTTGGGTCACACTCAGCAGCACTCAGGGGTTACTCTTGGCTTTATGCTCAAAAATCACTCCTGGCAGACTAGGGGGACCATATGGGATGCCGAATTCGAATCACCATCCTTCTGCATGCAAGGCAAACACCTTACCTCCATGCTATCTCTCCGGCCCCACAATCTCCTTTTAATCTGAGAAATGCAGTCAAGAGAAGCACTACCAGAAACACCTTGGATTCACAGAGTGGTTGACTTTGATTTATTTGTTTGTTTTTGGGCCACACCTGGCAGAGGTCAGGGGTTCTTCCTAGCTCTGCCCTCAGAATCACCCCTGGCAAACTCGAGAGACCATAGGCGATGCCAGGGATCGAACCCGGTTCAGCCATGTGCAAAACAAATGCCCTGCCCATTGTGGTATGGCACTGGCCCCTTTGATTTAATGTTTGATCACCAGGCACCGGGAAACATTTTCCAGTTGTCACATTTTTCATGATGCTCACAATTTTAATATGCAGCCCCATGTGTTTAAGAATCCAGGTGTTAGGAGCTGGAGCAGTAGCACAAGCGGTGGAGTGTTTGCCTTGCATGCGTTAATCTAGGATGGACCTCAGTTTGATCCCATAGTGCCCCATATGGTCCCCTAAGCCATGAGCAATTTCTGAGCTCATAGCCAAGAGTAACCCCTGAGCATCATCGGGTATGGCTCAAAAACTAAAATAAAGAAAGGAAGGAAGGAAGGAAGGAAGGAAGGAAGGAAGGAAGGAAGGAAGGAGGGAGGGAGGGAGGGAGGGAGGGAGGGAGGGAGGGAGGGAGGGAGGGAGGGAGGGAGGGAGGGAGGGAAGGAAAAAAGGAAGGAAGGAAGGAAGGAAGGAAGGAAGGAAGGAAGGAAGGAAGGAAGGAAGGAAGGAAGGAAGGAAGGAAGGAAGGAAGAAAGAAAGAAAGAAAGAAAGAAAGAAAGAAAGAAAGAAAGAAAGAAAGAAAGAAAGAAAGAAAGAAAGAAAGAAAGAAAGAAAGAAAGAAAGAAAGAAAGAAAGAAAGAAAGAAGAAAGAAAGAAAAGAATCCAGGTGTTAAACCACTCCAAAGATCATGAGTAGTGTGAGTAGGAGGGAGTAGTGAGGAGGGAGTAGAGAGGAGGAGGAGGTAGAGGAGGAGGAGGAGGAAGAGGGATGAAGGAAGAGGAGGAGGAGGAGGACAAAAATGAAAAGAAAAGGGCCCGGAGAGATAGCACAGCTGTGTTTGCCTTGCAAGCAGCCAATCCAGGACCAAAGGTGGTTGGTTCAAATCCCGGTGTCCCATATGGTCCCCCGTGCCTGCCAGGAGCTATTTCTGAGCAGACAGCCAGGAGTAACCCTTGAGCATCACCGGGTGTGGCCCAAAATCCAAAAAGAAAAAAAAAGAAAAGGAAAAGAAAAAGAAAACAAAACAAACAAACAAAAAAAAAAAAACGAAAAGAAAGAATCACTAGTGCAGATGGCCTTGCACAAGGCCAACCTCGGATGGACCTGGGTTCAATCTCCAGCATCCCATATGGTCCCTTGAGCCTGCCAGGAGTGATTTCTGAGCACAGAGCCAGGAGTAACCCCTGAGTGCTGCTGGATATGGCTCGAAAACCTAAAAACAAAGTGTAGACCCATCTAGCAACCACACTGATTTCTCTGGAAAGTTCTTATACCCATCTGCAGCTTTTTTTCTCTTCACAGTCAACAAACATACTGCCACTTTTTACAAGAAGCCCTTCTGATGGGGCTGGAGAGATAGCATGGAGGTAAGGTGTTTGCCTTTTATGCAGAAGGATGGTGGTTCGAATCCTGGCATTCTATATGGTCCCCCGTGCCTGCCAGGGGCGATTTCTAAGCATAGAGCCAGGAGTAACCCCTGAGCACTGCTGGGTGTGACCCAAAAAAAAAAAAAAAAAAAAGAAGAAGCCCTTCTGGGGCCAGAGAGATAGCATGGAGGTAAGGTGTTTGCCTTTAGAAGGTCGGTGGCATCCCATATGGTCCCCTGTGCCTGCCAGGGGTGATTTCTGAGCATAGAGCCAGAAGTAACCCCTGAGCACCAGGTGTGACCAAAACAAACAAACAAGAAGTCCTTCTTTCTGTTCGCTAATGCTACTGTGAGTCCACTTTTTTTTTTTTTTTGGCAGGCTTGGGGGACTATATGGAATGCATGGGATTGAACCAGGCCTGTCCCGGGTTGGCTCCATGCAAGGCAAATGCCCTGCCGCTGTGCTATTTCTCCAGCCCCTGTGAGCCTGCTTTTAACACCTACCTTGACATACTGACACCTTATAATATGTCTGAGTGAGAGATAAACCAACATCCTCACTAGATTGTAAATTCCTTGGGGGCAAGGATAACAGTGGGCCTGTTGCTCCCAGTCTCCCAGGGCCTCCTCGAATAGGAGCTTGTGGATGGGATGAATAAACCACCTGGGGGTCCGGAGAGATAGTACAGGAGGTAGGATAATCAACTTGCCAGCAGCCAACCTGGTTTGATTCCTGGAAACTCACAGGGTCCCTTGAGCACCACAAGGGGGCGTGCCTGAGCACAGAGTCAGGAGTAACCTCTGAGTACTGCTGGGTGTGGCCCAACCTCACCACAAAATATCGGGGTGCTTTTAACATTAACATGAGCAGGTTCTTCTCTCAGATCTACATGCAAATATCTGAGGTGTCTGCACTGAAGAAATCTTGGGGACTGTCACAGGCAGCCAGGGTAAAGAAAGCATCCAGTGACCCCAAAAGCCTCATCAGATGAAGCTCAGACATAAGTCCCTCCTCAAGTAGTCCTAGCAACAGAGACCACGCTGAGGCCTATGTGTGCTGAAGTCAGGGAAACAGATAAAGAACAAGGCAGACCAATCTCTCATTGTTCAGCTGATCCAGAAACCAAGGCCCAAAAAGCCAAAACAATAAAATCAAAATGGGAAGTCTGGGGGCAGAGAAACAGTTCAGTGGGTACAACACTAGCCTTGCACGCAGTCTATCTGGGTTTGATCCTCAGCATTCGATATGGTCCCCTGAGCATGGCCAGGATTAATTCCTGAATGCAAAACCAGGAGTAACTCTTGAACATCGCAGGGTATGACCAAATACCAAAAATCAATAACAAGATACAAAGTCTGAAATCTGTATTTCTGGCATCCGGCATACAGTGAACACTCTATAAATGCTCGTGGCATTGATGATCAAGACGCAGAAAGCACCCAAACACTGCGTTTATGGGACCGGGACCAGTTTTTGCTCTTTTCTCTCATCCCCACTGCCCAGACATTGTTATAAGTATACAAGAATCTGGAAAGGGAAAGTGTAGGGACAGTGAGGGTCAGAGCCCCCACCTCCAGAAGGACATGTTCAGCCCCAATTCCCTAGAAACTGTGAAGTGAAGAGGTTAAAGCTGGGAGGAGGCCATGCCCATAGCTCACCTTCGCACTGGTGATGACTCCATAGAGGGAGAACTCCTTCCTCAGTTTCTTATCATCAATAGAGTCATCCAGGTTCTTAACATAGAGGTTTACACCCTGGAAGGAAAGAGTTGCATGATAGGGGCAGCATGGGCCATGGTGGGGCCACCAGAAGCCCTGTTCTCCCACCTTCCTGTTTCCAGGCACAGGCTGCACCCTGATGCTACTGTGTGCCCATTACCAGGAAGCTGCAGAGCCCTACTTCACCTCCCCACCACCTAGGGCAGGACTGTGAAGATAGGGTCATTCTAGACTCTCTGCACTGACCCCTTCCCATAGAAGCAATGGCATCCCAACCCCCAAGCTCCCCTCACCTGGTACCGGTTCAGTCGATCCTGCTTCAACTGCTCAAATCTGAGCTTGAGCTCATTCTGCCTCTCCAGCCACTTCTGGGCCCGGCCCACGTACAGCAGCTTCCCATTCATCTCCTTCCCATTTATGCCTGTCACCGCCTGCACATCGGGAGCATGTGCTCAGCATGGGATCTGTGGCAAGTCCCTCGGCCTGGTTAGGCCTGGATTTGGGCATAGTTAGGCTAATCATCTTTAGAAAAATATGGCACAAGATGGCAGAGTAAACTGCAGTTTGAAACACTTGACTTTGGTTCTGTTTCAAAAGTGAAGTGGAGGGCCCGGAGAGATAGCACAGCGGCGTTTGCCTTGCAAGCAGCCGATCCAAAACCAAAGGTGGTTGGTTCGAATCCCAGTGTCCCATATGTTCCCCCGTGCCTGCCAGGAGCTATTTCTGAGCAGACAGCCAGGAGTAACCCCTGAGCACCGCCGGGTGTGGCCCAAAAAAAACAAAACAAAACAAAAAATTCAATTAAGAAGTGCAGTTGAGGGGCCGGGTAGGTGGCGCTGGAGGTAAGGTGTCTGCCTTGCAAGCGCTAGCCAAGGAAGGACCGAGGTTCGATCCCCCGGCGTCCCATATGGTCCCCCAAAGCCAGGGGCGATTTCTGAGCACATAGCCAGGAGTAACCCCTGAGCGTCAAACGGGTGTGGCCCAAAAACCAAAAAAAAAAAAAAAAAAAAAAAAAAAAGAAGTGCAGTTGATGGGCCTGAGTGATAGCACAGCAATAGGGCATTTGCCCTGCTTGTTGCCGACCTGGGACCGACCCAGGTTTGATCCCCGGCATCCCATATGGTCCTCCGAGCCTGCCAGAAGCGATTTCTGAGCGTAGAGCCAGAAGTAACCCCTGAGGGGCCGGTGAGGTGGCGCTAGAGGTAAGGTGCCTGCCTTGCAAGCGCTAGCCAAGGAAGGACCACAGTTCGATCCCCCTCCCCTGGAGTCCCATATGGTCCCCCCAAGCCAGGGGCAATTTCTGAGTGCTTAGCCAGGAGTAACCCCTGAGCATCAAATGGGTGTGGCCTGAAAAAAAAAAAGGAAGGAGGAAACTGCACTCTCCAAGCAAGTGAAAGCAGAGATTAACAGATGGGAATATATTAAGCTGAGAAGCTTCTGCACCTCAAAGGAAATAGTGCCCAGGATACAAGAGCCACCCACTGAGTGGGAGAAACTATTCACCCAATACCCATCAGATAAAAGGCTAATCTCCAAAATATACAAGGCACTGACAGAACTTCACAAGAAAAAAACATCTAATCCCATCAAAAAATGGGGAGAAGAAATGAACACTTTGACAAAGAAGAAATACAAATGGCCAAAAGACACGTGAAAAAATGTTCCACATCACTAATCATCAGGGAGATGCAAATCAAAACAACGATGAGATACCACCTCACACCACAGAGAATGGCACACATCACAAAGAATGAGAATAAACAGTGTTGGCGGGGATGTGGAGAGAAAGGAACTCTTATCCACTGCTGGTGGGAATGCCGTCTAGTTCAACCTTTATGGAAAGCAATATGGAGATGCCTCCAAAAACTGGAAATCGAGCTCCCATACAATCCAGCTATACCACTCCTAGGAATATACCCTAGGAACACAAAAATATAATATAAAAACCCCTTCCTTACACATATATTCATTGCAGCATTATTTACCATAGCAAGACTCTGGAAACAACCAAGATGCCCTTCAACAGACGAATGGCTAAGGAAACTGTGGTACATATACACAATGGAATATTATGCAGCCGTCAGGAGAGATGAAGCCATGAAATTTTCCTATACATGGATGTACACGGAATCTATTATGCTGAGTGAAATAAGTCAGAGAAGAGAGAGAGAGAAATGCAGAATGGTCTCACTCATCTATGGGTTTTAAGAAAAATGAAAGACATTCTTGCAATAATAATTTTCAGACAAAAGAGAAAAGAGCTAGAAGTTCCAGCTCACCTCAGGAAGCTCACCACAAAGAGTGATGAGTTTAGTTAAAGAAATAACTACATTTTGAACTGTCCTAATAATGAGAATGTATGAGGGAAATGGAAAGCCTGTTTAGAGTACAGGCAGGGGTCGGGTGGGGAGGAGGGAGACTTGGGACATTGGTGATGGGAATGTTGCACTGGTGATGGGTGGTGTTCTTTACATAACTGAAACCCAAACACAATCATGTATGTAATCAAGGTGTTTAAATAAAATATAAAAAAAAAGAATTTTTATATCTAAGCACTGGTGACTGTGGATCACATTTAGATTATTGTAGGTAATTGAGAAAACCAGATTAGAATTAAAATGTAAACTTTTGAATATTAAAGGTTACTGGAACTATCTTAAAAAAAAAAAAAGGAAGTAACCCCTGAGCACCACTGTGTACAGCCCAAAAACAACAAAAACAAAACAAAATAAAACAGAATGAAAAACAAAATAAGTGCAGTTAAAATGTGCCAGACTTGCCATGATTAGCCATTTAGAGTCTGTCTGTGCACAGTATGTGAACAAAGCATTGCACATAAATAATCACGAGTCCTAGAGAAGAGCCAGCGGCCTGATGGAGGACCTGCTTTGCAAGCATCTGATCTGTGAGTTCAACTCCTAGGGTCCCCACAAATTCACAGCACAATTCTTGACACTACATGTAAGGTGAACCTAACTAAAACCCCAACTTCCTCTTCCCAGTAATCTCTTCCTTTGATATGTAAAAGCCCACCTTGATTACAGGACCTTCCCCCACCCTGGTGGATTTGGTTCTGGAGAATAAAGAGAGCAGTTCTGGCTGTTTGCTGGCAAAGGCAGCACATGGCAGAGAGAGGCCATGAAGAGCAGACTGACTTCAATCCTAACTGCCTGTGTACTATTTCTCTGCCACCATTCTGCTTCATTAGACCCATCCACCTAAGGAGTTAGAAAAATGGTACCTGAGATGATCTCACCACTCGTGGATATTTTTACATTGCAACCACAGACTATTTGCAATTGCGCCCTAGCCAGGTGTATTGTGGCCACCACAACAAAAGCACCACAGCCACGTGTGTGCATGAGCACTGCATCAAATGTGTGAGCATGGAGCCTGACAACATCCCTGGAAGCACCACAGCACAGTACTGCAGCAGCAACAATCACAGGAAGAGGACAGGGACAGTACTCAGGTGCAATGAGCCCCTGGCCTACCCTAGATGCTGCATCAGTGACAGAAATAATAAAACAGAATCTCTTACAAGCCCTGATACAGGGGCAAAGGACCTTCCTGATGGCATGAGAATCAAAGCTTAGAACAGGTACTAAATCAGGGCTGCTCAATCTTGGAGCAGAGAAAACCAGGGAAGTCACCCTCTAATGACCTTCGAGATACTATCCAGCCCAATCCAGAGTTTCATTAACTTTTTTCATTCATGGCCACTTTATGCCCAAGAAATGCAACCTTAGGGATCATTGCCAAGGACCCCTAATATTCATGATGTGGCTGATATTGAAGTCATTTTGGTCATTTCACATTCATAAACATTTACAGTGGCCAATTTTTTTTTTTTTGTGACTGCTACAATCAGTTCTGCAACCTCCTCATGGGATCAACACTCACAGATCAAACAGCTGGGAGCTAAACAACAGAAGAGGGGCCAGAGAGATAGCTCTGTGATAGGGCATTTGCCTTGCATGCAGCCGACCTGGTATGGACCTGATTCGATTTCTGGCATCCTCTATGCCAGGAGCAATTTCTGAGTGCAGGGCCAGAGTAACCCCTGAGCATCGCCAGGCGTCGCCCCAAAACTGATCAGTTAATAATAAAGAAACTGTTTTAAAAGGAAAAACAACGGGGGCCGGGCGGTGGCGCTGGAGGTAAGGTGCCTGCCTTGCCTGCACTAGCCTAGGACGGACCGCGGTTCGATCCCCCGGTGTCCCATATGGTCCCCCAAGAAGCCAGGAGCAACTTCTGAGCGCATAGCCAGGAGTAACCCCTGAGCGTCACAGGGTGTGGCCCAAAAACCAAAAAAAAAAAAAAAAAAAAAAGGAAAAACAACAACAACAACAACAACAACAAACAGAAGAATGTACCATAAAGTCTGTGCGGCTGCTTTAGGCCACAATGGGGCAGTGATAAAACTGTTAAGCTCACATTTCTTTTTTTTTTTTTCTTTAGGACATTGTCAAACACTCCTCCAAACAAGACAGAGCACTTCCACTTGATGTTTGGGAAATTTGGTCCCCTGGTTAAAATAACCTCTAGCTTCGAGCTGGTGTGCAATGTTATTAATAATGAATTAATAAATTAATATGCCATTTTTCATAAACCCAAAATTTTGTTCTTAGTACAAATTCACAGATGACATTTTATACAAAGTCAAGACTTTCTAAGTAGTCATACTTTCTTTGATCCGAGAATTATTCTTTTTTTTTAATTATCTTTATTTAAATACCGTGATTACAAACATGATTATAGTTGTATGATTACACTCATGTAAAGAACACCCCCCTTCACCAGTGCAACATTCCCACCACCAATTTCCCAGATCTCCATCCTCCCCACCCCCCTACACCTGTACTCGAAGCTCACATTTCTTAGCCCCTTCGGCCTGCGATGGCAGGCACAAGCTCCTGTTGGTTTCTAAATCCATGGCAAGTCTAGATGGACATGGACTCTAAGATTTCAAAGAATTGATGACTCACAGATCAGAGTGAAAGAGCTCAGGTTTGGGGAGGAGAAGCACACTCAGTAATGCTCAGGACTTACTCCTGGTTCTGTGCTCAGGAATTACACCTGGTGGAGTTCAGAGGACATATGGGATGCTGGGAATCAAACCCGGGTAACCCACAAATGCCCTACCCACTGTACAATAGCTACAAAATCTCAGGGTTTTGTTGTTGTTGTTGTTGTTGTTGTTGTTTTTGAAGGGGGACACTTGGAAATGCTCAGCAATCACTTCTGGCAAGCTTGGGGAACCAAATGGGATGCCAGGAATCGAACCTAGGTCAAACACCCTACCTACTGTGATATCTCTCTAGCCAAAGCTCAGGGTTTTGGTTTACTTTGTTTGATTTGTTTTTGGTTTGGGCACACCCAGCAGAATTCAGTAGTTACTTTTCGCTCTGTGCTCAAAAATTGCTTCTGGGATGCTTGGGATCGAACAGAGGTTGGCTGTGTGCAAGGCAAATGCCCTAACACTGTGCTATCGCTCTGGCCCCAAAAGCTCAGTTTTTATACTTGAATACACACTAGAGCAACACTGTCTTTTTTTTTATTTTTGGTTTTGGTTTTGGTTTTTGGGTCACACCCAGCAGTGCTCAGGGGTTACTCCTGGCTCTAGGCTCAGAAATCATCCCTGGCAGGCACAGGGGACCATATGGGATGCAGGGATTCGAACCACTATCTTTCTGCATGAAAGGCAAACGCCTTACCTCCATGCTATCTCTGGCCCGGCAACACTGTCTTAAATGGAATAAAATTTGTCATTAAAATGGTATGTTTGGGGGCCCAGAGATATAGCACAGTGGCGTTTGCCTTGCAGGCAGCCAATCCAGGACCAAAGGTGGTTGGTTCGAATCCCGGTGTCCCAGATGGTCCCCCATGCCTGTCAGGAGCTATTTCTGAGCAGACAGCCAGGAGTAACCCCTGAGCAACGCTGGGTGTGGCCCAAAACCCAAAAAAAAAAAAAAAAAATGGTATGTTTGGAGAGAGAGCTCAAGGGGTTAAGTATATACTTTGCAGGAGGTCTGGATCCAATCCAGCACCGAATGGTTTCCCCAAGCACTGAGCCTGGAGAAACCAATAAGCATCACTGGGTGTGAAGCAAAATCCAAATAAATAAAATTATAAAAGATACTGTTTCGGTGACTAGGGAAATAGTGCAAAGGACTGAGTGATCACTTGCTTTTTGCGATGCCCAGATTCAATCCTTCACACTGCAGAGTCCCGTAAGTACCACCAGCAGAAACTACCAAGCACTGCTGAGCATAGTCCCCTCAAAACACAAAACAAAACAACAAGAGATAATACAGTAAGGAGGGCACATGCTTTGCATGTAGCTAACCCAGTTCAATCCCTTGAATTGCTTGTGGTGCCCCCCAAAACCAAGAATAATTCCCCAAATGCAGGGTCATTAAAACCCCCTGTGCACAGCTGGGTGTGGCCCTCCCAAAAAAAGCAAAAAAAAAAAAAAATCTCTGTGTTTTGGGGCTGGAGTGATAGTATAGTGGATAGGGTTTTTGTCTTGCATGCAGTTGACTTGGATTCAGTTCTATTTAGTCATCCAAGTACTGCCCGAAATGAGTTCTGAACATTTCTGTGTGCCTTCCCCACAAAAAAGTGAGGATTTGGAGAGATAGTTCAGTGGTAGGAAACTTGTCCGGCATAAAACCAATCTGGGCATCCTATATGGTCCCCAAGCCTACTAGGAGTAATTTATAAGTACAAAGCCAGGAGTAATTCCTGAGCACCACCAAATGTGGCATAAATAAATAAATAAATAAATAAATAAATAAATAAATAAATAAATAAATAAATAAAGGGGCTGGCGAGGTGGCGCTGGAGGTAAGGCGTCTGCCTTGCAAGCACTAGCCAAGGATCAGGACCGCGGTTCGATCCCCCAACGTCCCATATGGTCCCCCCAAGCCAGGGGCAATTTCTGAGCGCTTAGTCAGGAGTAACCCCTGAGCATCAAACGGGTGTAGCCCGAAAAAAAAAAAAAATAGGGGCCGGAGAGATAGCACGGAGGTAAGGCGTTTGCCTCTCATGCAGAAGATCAGTGGTTCAAATCCCGGCATCCCATATGGTCCCCCATGCCGGCCAGGAGCAATTTCTGAGCATGGAGCCAGGAGTATCCCCTGAGCACTGCCGAGTGTGACCCAAAAACCACTAAATAAATAAATAAATAAATAATAAAATAGGGGCCGGGCGGTGGCGCTAGAGGTAAGGTGCCTGCCTTGCCTGCGCTAGCCTTGGATGGACTGCGGTTCGATCCCCCAGTGTCCCATATGGTCCCCCAAGCCAGGAGCAACTTCTGAGCACATAGCCAGGAGTAACCCCTGAGCATCACCGGGTGTGGCCCAAAAACCAAAATAAATAAATAAATAAATAAACAAACAAACAAATAAATAAATAATAAAATAAAACATGAGTATATGCTTGTGTCTCTGGCATATGTCTATGGCCAGCACTGGGCTAAAGTGAATGGGGCAATAGTACAGCGGTTGAGCAGTTTCCTTGCATGTGGCTGACCCAATTTCATTCCTTGGCACTCCATATAGTTACCCCAATTCCTGCCAGAAGTGAACTCTGAGAAAAGAGCCAGGAGTACAGGAGTAAGTATGGGAATAAGACCCCTGAGTACAAGGCCAGGAGAGTAAGCCCTGAGCACAGCCATAGCACAGTGGCTCTAAAAAACCAAAATATACAGGGGGGGGGGGGAGGGAGAGAGAGAAAGAAAGGGAAAGGGAGAGAGAAAGAGAGAGAGAATCAAAGGGTTTTTGACATCATCTTTGCAGTAGCCTTGGCAAGGAAAATCTTGGCTCCATCTTCAAGAAAAGGGTAGTGGTGTCGCAAAAGGCCCTGCTCCCTCCCATATGGCTAGAGTCAAGGACAAGACTCTGCTCTCACCACAGCAGCTAAAGCACCCTGCTCCTGAACTCTATCCTTCCAAGTCTGTCACCTCCTCCAGGAAACAGTGTATGGGGGCACCTCTTACCTTCTGAGCTTCCTCATGCTTCTCAAAGTTGACAAAGCCAAAGCCTCGGGAATGGCCACTGCTGTCTCTCATCACCTTCACACTCAGCATCTTCCCTGGAAAGAACGTATGGGCCAAAAGGAGTTTTCAAGCAACCAGTGGATCCCTCCTCTCCCACCAGACTGCAACAGTTAAAAAGTCATTCCACCTCGTGGGGTGGGGAGTACACTCACCAAATGGGGAGAAGAGTTTCTGCAGGCCACTCTCATCCAAGTCAACATGCAGGTTTTTCACATAGATGTTGGTGAACTCCTTAGCCTGTGTGCCCATCTCCATTTCCCGCTCCCGGCGGGACTTGAACTGGCCCACAAAGCTGTGGACACAGCGACAGAATAAGGCAGCACCCATCAACCCTACGAGGCACTTTGGGCCACCTGCCTCCAAGCCTTTGTAGCCCTCACATAGGGTAGGGGATTCTCTGCAGATGGAATTTGTGTCCCAACACAGACTTCTGGGGAAAAGAAATGATGCCTAGGGTTGGGGACAAGCTGTGCATGTTTGATCCCAGACACTGTGTGGTCCCTCCAAGAACCTCCAGCAACAACTCTGGACAACAACTCATTGAGCTGCGAGTAGTGTTGGGCACTGCTGGCTATGGGACAATAGATCCAAAATAAATAAGACAAGAGTTCCTCATGGTGGATTCCCTGCATATGCTAGGAAGCAAAGTCCAGGAGATAAAAATCTGAACTCAGAGGGAGAGAAGAGAGAGGTCACACAGATTAAAGTTGGAATCTATGCTCTGTGGCTACTGAGCTGTGTGACCTGTGCCAGTTACTTTAACTCCTTGTACTTTTAGGTAAAAGTTTGGATAAAGGTACATAATAGGGTATTGCTTATTAATAGAGCATATGCTATTAATAGGCAATCTGGGGGAGCAGTGGGGACAGACAGGACTAAAATCACTCAACATAAATTCACTTAAATGTTGTGATTCAGAGATAACAGAGATGAGGGCTGGAAGGATCAGCCTACAATATGAAGCTTATCACAAAAAGTGGTGAGTGCAGTTAGAGAAATAACTCCACTAACAACTATCATGACAATGGTAGTGAATGAGAAATAGATTGCCTCTCTTGAAGACAGGTAGGGGGTGGGGAAGGAGGGAGATGGGAGGCACTGATGGTGGGAAGGTTGCAATGGTAAAGGGGGTGTACTTATTTTTTTAAATATGGAATGCTTCATGAATTTGCATGTCAACCTTGCACAGAAGCCATGCTAAGCTTCTCTGAATTGTTCCAATTTTAGTATATATGCTGCCGAAGTGAGAATGGGGGTGTACTTTTTATGACTGAAACCCAACTACAAACATGTTTGTAATCATGGTGCTTAAATAAAGGTATTATAAAAAAATTTTATGAAAAAAAAAGAATACTTCACTAATATCTAGAATATTATGCTAGGACAGATGTATTGCTTATCTTGTTTGAATTGATGACTTAGAAGATGTTCAAAATAAACATGAGTTATAAAAACAATAATAAAATAAAATAAAAGTTGTGATTCCAGGACCGAAAAGATAGTACTGCAGTAAAGGTTCAAACTGGGTTAGATCCCTGGCAACACATATGGTCTCTTGAGCACCACCAGAAGTGATCCCTGAGCACAGAGCCAGGAGTAAGTCCTGAGTATTGCTGGGTTTGACACCTTCCCCCCCCCCTCAAAAAAAAAAAAAAAAAGGTTATGATTCCAGGAGCCAGAGAGATAGGTCTTTGCTTGCCTTTCATGCCACTGACCTGGTTTTGATCCCTGGTACCACATAGAACCCTGAGCACAGTACCACAAAGGGCTGGATGGAACTAAAGCATGTGGGAGCCCTGGACTCAATCCTCAGCACAGGCTTCTTCTGAGAAGCCTGAACAAAATGACCTCAGCAGTTTATGTCCTGGCTCACAGCCTGCTCCCACCCCAGCTTAAAGCAGGGGGCAAGCCAATTGAGAGGGAATCAAAACTCTGGGAGGGAACCCCTGAAACTGATTCTCATTCTTCATTTTGCCTCTCTATGAAGTGAGGATGGAGGCCTCACTCTACAATGGGAAGCAAGAAACAGCGAGGCATGAGTCTGTTTTTCTTTTCTCCAAACAGCACAAGAAATAAACAGTTTCAAGAGTAAATCCCAGGGGTCAGAGAGAATAGTGAGTAGGATGCTTGCCCTGCACACAGACAATCTAGGTTCCACCCCCAGTACCCTGTAGAGTTTCTCAAGCTCTCAAGGAGTGATTCCTGAGCATAGAGCCAGGAGTAAACCCTGAGCACTGCCAGGTTTAGCTCTCCCCTCAAATTTTTTTTGGGGGGGCCACAACCGGTGATGCTCGGGGACCACTCCTGGCTCTGCATTCAGAAATTGCTCCTGGTTTGTGGGACCATAAGGGACACCAGGGGATCGAACCTGGGTCCATCCTGGATCAGCCGCGTGCAAGGCAAAAGCCCTACCACTGGGGCCTGAGCCCCTTAAATTTTTTTTATTTTATTTTTTTTTTTTGTGGTTTTTGGGTCACACCCGGCAGTGCTCAGGGGTTATTCCTGGCTCCAGGCTCAGAAATTGCTCCTGGCAGGCACGGGAGGACCATATATGGGACGCCGGGATTCGAACCGATGACCTCCTGCATGAGAGGCAAACGCCTTACCTCCATGCTATCTCTCCGGCCCCACCTTTAAATTTTTTTTTTAAAAATTAAAAGAGAACTTGGGGCCAGAGAGATAGCATGGAGGTAGTGTGTTTGCCTTGCACGCAGAAGGATGGTGGTTCGAATCCTGCCATCCCATATGATTCCCCTGAGCCTGCCAGGAGCGATTTCTGAGTGTAGAGTCAGGAGTAATCCCTGAGCGCTGCTGGGTGTGACCCAAAAACCAAAAAAGTAAAATAAAATAAAAGAGAACCAAGCCTAGGCTACTGGGAAACAGCAACATCACAGGATTCCCCAAGCAACCAGCCCTGAGCTGTTCCAGCCATAACAACCAAGTCAGCCCTTCTCTGCTGCTAGCTCTGTACTCTAATAGGCCTCCTCAACTTCACTTTTACTTGAGGAAAAGGGGTCCATAGACGAGGCTCCTCCCAGGCCGCTACCCCTCAGCAACTCAGAGCTCACACTTTGTGGTCGTTCAGTAGCATCCCGTTCATGGTGCTGATCGCACGCTTAGCTGCTTCCTGGGTCTCGAAGTGGACAAAGCCGAAGCCTTTGGAGCCATGATTGTCACACACCACCTAGGCCACAGGAAAAAGCACTGGAGGGTACCCCAGAGGCTCAAAGGAAAGAGGACAAATATGGGGCACCAGGAATTGAACTTGGATGGGCTGTGTGCAAGGCAATTGCCCTATCTACCAAATTATTGTTCTAGCCTCCTGTACAGAACTTTTTTTTAATTTTTCTTTTACTTTTAAGTTTATTGGCCACCCCCAGTAATGTTTAGGGCCTCTTCCTGGATTTGCATTCAGGAATTACTCCTGGCAGGGCTTGGTGACCATATGGGATGCTGGGGATCAAACCTGACTTGGCTGTGTGTAAGGCAAATGCCCTACCTACTGCGCTATCACTCGAGCCTACCCCCATAGCTTTTAATGATCTAATTCCTAAGGCAATGATTTAGATATTTTTTCTTAGCGACCATAATTACAGTGTTAATGTTTTCAGAATGGACTGTTGTTACCGCACACTCAATACCTGAGTCAGTGTCCCTCTGGCTGGAGGTGCCCTCCAATTAGCAAACTCAGCTCTGCAGGCTGAGTCCCAGGGTCTGACAGCACTGGCCAGTACTTATTCTGTTTCTTTAGACTTCATGTATGAGAGGGAACATTCGGTGCTTGTTCTTCTCTTGTGACTCATTTTGCTCAATGTGATACTCTTCAGCTCTAGCCAAGTTGCAGCAAACTACAAGCTTTTACCTTTTCTTTTTTTTTTTTTTTTTTTTTTTTTGGTTTTTGGGCCACACCCGGTAACGCTCAGGGGTTACTCCTGGCTATGCGCTCAGAAGTCGCTCCTGGCTTGGGGGACCATATGGGACGCCAGGGGATCGAACCGCGGTCCGTCTCCTAGGATAGCGCAGGTAAGGCAGGCACCTTACCTCCAGCGCCACCACCCGGCCCCCAGCTTTTACCTTTTCTTATAGCTGAGTGCATAAGGATATAATCCAAACTTCCATTCCTGCATCATGTCTCCATGTCTCCAACAAATTAGAAAGATTCCCAAACATCCAAGACAAGGAGATAAGGTAAACAAATTACAGGATATTCAAACCAATCTCTGGCATGTGTAAAGAATATAATAGATTGTATGGCCTACAGTTATACCTTAGGAGACAGGAATGTGGTCAGTGGTAAAGTGTTTGCTTTACATGTATGAGAATTCATTTCCCAGTACTGTCAAAAAATAATTATATCTCTGACATATCACTTATAACTTATAGATAACTTAAGAAGGATATACAGATGCTATATCTTATAGCATATTTCATTGTGCAATTTTTTTTGTTTGTTTGTGGCAGCGCTAAGGGGTTACTCCTGGCTCTGTGCTCAGAAATCGCTTCTGGCAGGCTCAGGGGACTAAATAGAATGCCAGGACTAGAACCACTCTCTGTCCTGGGTCGGCTACATGCAAGGCAAATGCCCTACCGCTGTACTATCTCTCAGGCCCCTCATTGTGTAATGTTTATGCTTTAGCTGTAAAGATACACTGTGTATCTTTGTAATTTCACAATATTAAGTGGAAGAAAAATTTCAAAAAAGCAAATTCAAATGGGACAAAGTTGAATATGGCCTACAAAACATGATTACTTTGTGGGATGAGGACCAAGAGGGACACAGCCTTCTTGTCATTTGATTTGTTTACTCTGTCCCAATTCATAGCTTGTTTATATTTGGGGATAGGGGATCAGACTGTGTGGATTAGCTAGATAGGGGTCAGTTGTGTTCAAGGCTATCACCTTGCTTGCTGTGCTACCTCTCTCCAGCCCAAGTTCGTTTTGATTTTTTTTTAAAGAAGATCCACAAATATCCTATATGCAGTTTATATGTATTCTGAATCACTGAGGCAGAGCTGGAGGAAGGAAAGATCTCAGTTGATGTCTGTTCCCTAAGGTTGAACTTGCACTACAATCACCAGCATCACTGGAAACAACCCCATTGCTGTCACCATCCAGCTCAGCTAAGTGGCATTTTCTACTATATACCCCAAACATATACACACAATCTCTCAATCCAGCTTTCATTGCTCATTGGGATGCTTTTCTTGCAATGTAACAGCAACCCCCTTTTCCCTAGGGACAGAGCCTGCTTCTAAATCTATACCGCAACTTCACCCCATCCCACTCCACTTTTGACTCAAGCCTCAGCCTTTCACACATATTTGTCATGCTGAGTCAGTCCCCTGTGCCCAGCACCTTTCAAGGACTTCATATACATCATTATATTTGTCCAAAATTCTTCCAATAAGATATTTTGTTTTGTTGTGTTTGGGAGCCACACCCAGCAATGCTCAGGGCTTACTCCTGGTTCTGCACTCAAGGATCACTCCTGGTGGGGCTCAAGGAGCCATAGGGAATGTCAGGGATCAAATTCAGGTCAACCCCATGTAAATCAAGTACTCTATCCACTGTATAAGTGCTCTGACCCCTACAGGAGGATTTTTAGTATCAACTGCCCTAGCAAACTCAGGGATATGGGGCCACTCATGGTGATGCTCAGCCTGAGTCTGATCATTGGTTCAGGCCCCAGAGCCACATCCAGCAGTGTGCAAGGAAGCAGTACAATGCCAGGCATCAGACACAGGACCTTGACATATATGGCATTTGCTTGTCCACTTGAGTGCTTGCCTGTTCCCTCAGAAATTTTCTTTCTTCCTTTGCCTTCCCCCTTTCTTTCTCACACCTGGTGTTGCTCAGAGCTTATTCCTGGCCTTGTGGTCAGGGATCAGTGACAGCAGTACTCAGAGGACCACATGTGCTACTAGGATTGAACCATGTGCAAAGCAAACACCCACTGTATTATATCATTCTGGCCTTACCTCTTGGGCATTCCTGCAATACCTGTGGAGCATTCTGGTTGCCCCACTAGGGAAAATGGTAACAAATGACTGAGGTGAGGTCAGACTGTGCTTCTACATCTGAGAAGCTTAAACCTTCCTTTCAAAAGCTAATCATGTTGGGAAGATGACCTAGTGAAATAAGTGTACAATAATGCCAAACCTTTTAGAGGAAACCAGACTATAAAGAAGTTAAACTCAGGGAACAGGGGCCAGAGATAGTACAGTGGGCAGGGCACTTGCTTTGAATGCAGACAACCCAGATTAAATCCTTGGCATCCCATATGATTGCCTGACCACTGCCAGGAAAGATTCCTGAACAGAGTCAGGAGTAGCCCCTGAGCATTTGTATTTAGGCCACAAGTGTGGCTAAAAAAAAAAAAACAAAACAAAAACTAATAGTGCGAAGAAGCAGAAGAGGCAGGTCTAGAACTCAGGTCATCTGGTGCTAAGTCAGAGGCCATTACAGAGACCCCTCAGCAGCTGCTGTACCTCCTCATGCCACTGTACCCCTGAATCCTAGGTTTTGCCCCTCCCCCAGAGCTGCATGTGACAGGAAGGACAAGATACGTTAGCACACAGCAGCATGTACAAAAGGGGACAAAGTGGCCATAAATATTGTACAGTGAGTAGGTCAGTTGCACACAACCTATCTGGATTTAATCCCTGGCACCCCATGTTTTCCCCTGAGCCCCATCAGTAGTGATCTTTGAGCACTGCCAGGTGTAGCCAAAAAAAAAAAAAAAAAAATGGGCCCGGAGAGATAGCACAGCGGTGTTTGCCTTGCAAGCAGCCTATCCAGGACCAAAGGTGGTTGGTTCGAATCCCGGTGTCCCATATGGTCCCCCGTGCCTGCCAGGAGCTATTTCTGAGCAGATAGCCAGGAGTAACCCCAGAGCAACGCTGGGTGTGGCCCAAAAACAAAAAAAAAGGGGGGGGGGAGAGGAGCAGAGAAGGAAGAAGGGAGAAAGAAAGGGGAAAAAAGGAAAGGGAAAGAGAAGGAAGAAAAAAAGGAAAAGTAGGAAGAATAGTAAGAAAAGCAGCAGAAATAGCAGTAGTCAAGACAAGGTGCCATCATACCCCCTACCCTATGCCAGGTGGGAACTAAATGCCATCTGTAAAAGTGGAGCACAACCAAAACACCCAGATTGAAACTTGATGCTCAGGACCAAGCGACCAGTGAACTTGCTCCTTGGGAGCCTCAAAACCAAGGCTAATGACCAGAACCCCTCTGAAGGGTCAGCATAGCCACCTGCCCAGGAAAAGCTAACTTCACATCCTCTGGTTTCATGTCTCATTCTAGGTCCGGGAATATAATGGCAACCAAGGACAAGACCAGTCCCCCTTCTGAATTCACCTTCTAGTAAAAGGAAGATACAGCTGCCGAGGCTACCATGGCACCAGGAGACTTTCCTGCACTCACCCATGTGTCCTCTCAGTTCAACTCTCTCTAAATATGTTCTAGGGACTGGCTTTGGCCAAGAAAAGGCAAAGGAAGCCGGTGAAGTTGAACAAAGCTTAGGGCCTAGTGAGCTTCCTCTGGCACGGCTGTGAGAAGAGACTGAGTGAGCCTGCTGGAGGATGGCAGGGCAGAAAGACCAACTTGCCAACACCCACTCCTGAAGGTAGAGCATTTAGAGCTCAGCAGGCAGAGGAAAGAGCCCAGCCAAGACTAGAGGAGCAGCCCAGCTGAATTCTGCACTGTGCACTGCAACACTAGGAGAGGAAAAAAGGATTTTTTCTGACAATTGCTAAATTTTACATGGTATCGGAGCAGGGAAGTAATGGGTACAGAGGTAACTGCTAGTTCTATGGAAACTAGAGTAACCATCAACCAAGTACTAGGCAGAGTTGGGTCCTAACTCAAAAGAACTTTGGAAACAGTAAAGCAAGGGCATTGCCTGCCATACTTCTGTCATTCAGCTGACTGAATTCCCATCTTACCCACCTTACAGGAGAGAATGTTCCCAAAGGTGGAGAAGGTGTCATACAAAGCTTTGCTATCAATGGAGTCCTCCAGATTCTTGATGAAGATGTTGCCCACGCCTGACTTGCGGAGCCTTGGGTCTCTCTGGGACCACATAATGCGGATGGGTTGACCTTTGATCACCTCGAAGTTCATTGTGTCCAATGCCCGCTCCGCTGGGACCAGAGGAGGGGAGAATAAAACATGTTAATGGGATCTTCTTTCAGAGCAGGAATGATAATACAGCAGGTAGGGTGATTGCCTTGCACATAGTCAATCCAGATTCAATCCCCATCACTCCATATGGTTCTCTGAGCCCTCCAGGAGGACCATATGAGGTTAGCACAGACTTAGAAGTAAGCCCTGAGTACCACTAGGGTTTTGGCCCAAAAATCAAAATGAAGGGGGCATGGCAGGGTCTTCTTTCTTTCCTGGCCTCAAGGTAGGGAGAAGAGGAAGAATTAAATTGCATGCATACACACACGCACACACACACACACACAAACACACACACACATCCTTAAGTGGGTCTAAGAGGGTGAAGGCCCAAAAATCAAAATGAAGGGGGCATGGCAGGGTCTTCTTTCTTTCCTGGGCCTCAAGGTAGCAGAAGAGGAAGAATTAAATTGCATGCATACTCACACGCACACACATACACATGCATGCGCGCGCACGCGCACACACACACACACACACACACACACACACACACACACACACACACACCCTTGAGTGGGCCTAGCCCAAAAATCAAAATGAAGGGGGCATGGCAGGGTCTTCTTTCTTTCCTGGGCCTCAAGGTAGGAAAAGAGGAAGAATTAAATTGCATGCATACACACCTGCACACACACACACACATGCGCACACACACACACACACACACCCTTGAGTGTGTCTAAGAGGTTGAAGGCTCAAGAGAGATATCTAGAAATACTTAGGGCCAGAGTGATAGTACAGAGGGTAGGGTCCTTGCCTTGTATCAGACCAACCTGGGTTTGATATCCAGCATCCCATATGGTTCCCGAGCTTGTGAGGAATGATCCCTGAGCTCAAAGCTAGGAGTAACCCTTGAGAATTGCTGGGTGTAAGAAAAAAAAAGCAGTGGGTGTGGCACCTCTCCTGTCTTCCTGTAGTTTACATTTAATGCTCCCCATAAACACAGAAACATGGAATTTCTGTGTCCAATTTACAGAAAGGAAAACCGAGGCTCTGAAAGAGGAAATTTCAGTGGCAGAGTCAGGTCTGTGACTTTGCCAGTCCACTAAGAAACAAAGACAGTCATACAGTAAGGGTTGCAGCTGCATGAGGGAATTAAATCTCAGATTTCATGCCAAGCAGAATATATTTGGGGTATGCCCATGTACTGTGCTGAGCCCACTTCTTTATTTGCCAAGTGGGCTGGTGATACTCTCCACTTTTCCACACCTAACAAAGGGAGAGAGTACTCTCTATGGCAGGGGTCAGACAGGAATAGAGGGGAGTTGGAGAAAACCTAGGGATGCAGTTTTCAAGAACCCAGGCTTTACTACCTGGTCCTGCTGTGAACACCCAGGGGCAAACTGGGCAAACTTCCCTCTAGAGCCCAGATTCTCCAGCTAAGGAAGTCTGGCACCCATGTTCCAGCCTGTAGGGAGATAGGTAGCAGAGATTTGGGGCTGGTAAAGCAAGTGGGAGACTTACTGGAATTCAGCTTCACCAGCTGAAACCGGAAACAGGCACATCAGGGTGCCAATCCCTCAATGAGGCAACATTGCCAGGGGAGGCTATAGTATTCTTTTTAGGAGTTCGGGAGGGAGCAGTCTTTGAGGGGTTATTTCTGACGTCTTGGGCCTAAACAGTTAACCATCATTCTCTGGTTCCCACTTACTGGACGCTTACAACATATCAAGTGATAGAGGAGCTAAACAAGATTCTCTTTGCCTCTTTGCCTTCTATGCCACTGGGTCCAGGCCTGGGCCCCGTTGCGCTCCCTTAAAGACAGAGCTCCAGCAAACCCCCCCCCCCCCCATGCTGTCGATCTGTTCCCTCCATCCCCACTTCCAGTGGGCAAGCGCTCACCAATAGCCTGAGGATCCGGTTGGGGAACCGCGACTGGAAGAAGTTTTTCAGTGGCCTCAGGAAGGGGGGTGGAAGTTGGCTCTCGAAGACACCCGGTGCCTACCTCCCTTTCTGCTGCGGTGAGCAGGGCGGGACTCTCTTCCTGGCATTCCCACTCACCCCATCACCTGGATGAGCTTCTGATCAGGTACTCTGAGTTCCTCCTCCCCAGCCCTCCTTCACTAGTGTCAGGCAAGTGAAGCTCAGAGCGGCTGAGTAACTTGCTCCAAGTCACACAGCTGTGGCCCTAGGTTCAAACCCCTGAGCGGGGAAGCCCTAGGCTCTTTTCATCGACCAGCCTCCATCTATGTCCTCCAGAGATGGAGGATCTGTAAAACACCCATGACTAGCTCATATGACACATTGCTAGCTCTTGTTTTAGGAGCAGGGCCCCTTCCAAAGCCCTGCCAAACTGGGCCTCAGTTTCCCTAGTTGCAGAATGCAGCAACGGGAGCAAAAAAGCGCGGAGTGCAGGGACCTCCCGCGCGCCCTTCCCTGGGACTCACCGTCGGCCGGCTGCTGGAAGTTGATGTAGGCATAGCCCAGCGAGCGGCGGGTGGTCACGTCGCGGCACACGCGGATGGACAGGATGGGCCCTGCAGGCGAGAACTTCTCGAAGAGCATGGACTCGTTCACATCTGGGTGCAGGTCGCCCACGTAGAGCGAGGCGAGCGGGTAGCTGGAGCTGGGGCTGCTGGAGCTCACAGCACCGGAGCTGGGCGGCGGGGCCTCCGCCTGGGCCCCCGCGTGCGCTGCCCCGGGAGCCTGAGCCATGCTGGCTGGGTGGCTGCGCCGGCGCGCTCTCCCCTCCAGCCGGGCCCAGCGCGGCCCTTTGGGCTTTAGGGCCTCGGCCGCTCCGCACCTGGGACCCCCCTCAGCTCTGTAGGAGCCTCAGGTGGTGGCGCTTCCTACTGCTAGGTAAGGAGCTGCCAGGCGCAGGGCTAGAGACTGGGCTGCCAACGCGCTCCTCGGGAGGAGGGCGTATTCTTGCCCCTTAAGATGGGGACAGAAGGGACACAGAGAGCACAGCGGGTAGGGCGTTTGCTTTGCACGCAGCCGATCCCGGTTTAGATTCCATGTGGTACCCACCCACCCCAAGCCCGCCAGGAATGATTCCAGAGTGCTGAGCAGGAGTAAGCCCTAAGCACTGCCGGGTGTGGCCCGAACAGAACACACAAAACCAAACCCTACAAGATGGGGACACAAGCAACTGTGTGTTCTGTCCTTGCTGGCATAGAAACAGAAGGCGCCCTACAGTTGTGAGCTTGGGGCATCTTGTCTAAGATCCAGTCTTCCTGCTGAAATCCAACAGCGGTTTCCTTGCCACAGACCTTGGGAGATGCTTATTTCCTAGGCATGTGCCATGTTCCCCTTTTCCATCCTAGCATAATGTTAACCAAGTAGGGGTGAATATAGCTGCGGTGGTGAGTTTAGGCTGGGCAAGTCAGCTCTCATGGGAGTGGCACAGCTTCCATTTTCTAATGGCAGAGGATCACTGAAGACCAACTAGATCACTATGCCTCTCCTGGGAGAGATAGCTTTCTCCATATACTCATCACAATAAGGCAAATTCTTGCAGACTTGGTGAGTTGGGCTCCCCAAGGGCTAAGAGGTCTGAGTTAGTTTAGTGTCTGTCCATTCTAGTACCCAGCAATCTTTTTTTTGTTTGTTTTTGGGCCACACCCAGCGGTGCTCAGGGGTTATTACTCCTGGCTGTCTGCTCAGAAATAGCTCCTGGCAGGAACAAGGGACCATATGGGACACCAGGATTCGAACCAACCACCTTAGGTCCTGGATTGGCTGCTTGCAAGGCAAACACCGCTGTGCTATCTTTCCAGGCCCGTACCCAGCAATCTTAATTGAGTGCAAAACAGCCTCTTGTGCTGGTTTTCTCCTTATGGGAACATACATTTCCCAGGGGCGAGGGGCATATTCAGGGGCATGCTGTAAGCTACCAGGATAGCAGAGGGCTGACTGGAGTTGAACCCACTCAGGAATCATTCCTGGGGGGCCCTGGGGTCTACATGGGATGATGGAGATGGAACCCAAGTTGGCCACACACAGGAAAGCACACTATCCTCAGTGCTATTGCTCCCACTCTTCTAACTGGACCCTTAACCTCAGGGTTAAAAATGAAGTTTGAAACCTTAGAAGCCACAAGAACCCAGTTACCGTATTTTCCAGCGTATAAGACGACCCCCTAATTTTACAGTTAGAACATAGGGTTAGGCCTATATTCGCTGTATAAGACAGAACGTTCCTGTGCTGCAACTGTATGTACCACAGTGCGCCAATCACAAGCAAGGGTTCAAAGGTTATACTGTAATAGACTTCCTCTCTAACTCTGGCCGATCTGAGCAGGCTTTTCGGTACAGAACTTTGTCTAATCTGTATGCATCAAAAGCCTGCTTGGATTGGCTGAGTTAGAGAGGCGGTCTGAGCAGCCTTGCAGTGATTGGTGCAGGATCGAGTTGGAAATTCGTTTGATGGCAATATCCAGACAATTTTTAGTGGCATATCGAAATGTTTTTCGGGATATACTCAGCGTATAAGACACCCCCGATTTTCGGTTGACTTTTTGTTTCAAAAGTCGTCTTAGATGACAGATGCTTTGTATTAGCCCTTCCTGTCAAACCTTGTTGAACCTCTAAATGAAATAATGCAGTGCTCTATTTTTGGTCACACTTGGCAGGCCTTGGGAATTACTCCTATATTCAGAACTACTACACTTGGCAGTGTTCAGACCATATGGGATAACCATATGAAATGACCGTACTCAGGTTGGCTGTACATGGCAAATGTCCTGCCCACTGTGCAGCTGCTTTTTAAAGAGTTAAGTGGGGCCAAGAGGTAGTAAAGTGGTAGTACATACATTGAATGCAGCTGATCCAGGTTTGATCCCCAGAATCCCATAAGCCTCCCAAATCTTTTACGAGTAACCCTTGAACACAACCAGGTGTGGTCCAAAGACATGAGAGCTTAAACGGAATTGGAACAAGAGTCCAGTGGGTAGAACCTTGCATGCAGCCTACTCAGGCTCAACCCCCAGCATTCCATATGGTCCCTTGAGCACCACTAGGTGTGATTCCTTAATGCAGTCAGGCATAATTCTGAGCACCACTGGGTATGGCCTCAAAACAAAATACTTGAGTGAAGTGCTTTTTGAGGGTAGGATGGTGGGAACATATCCAGTGCTGGTTCGGGGTTCCTCCTGGCAACACTCTGGGGAGCATATGGGATGCCAGGTATTGAGTCAGCCACATAAAGTGAATGCCCTCCCGGCTACACTATTGCTTCAGACTGCAAAAGATAAAGGTGTTGGGGCTGGAGAGATAGCATGGAGGTAAGGCATTTGCCTTTCATGCAGGAGGTCATCGGTTCGAATCCCAGCGCCCCATATGGTCCCCTGTGCCTGCCAGGAGCAATTTCTGAGCCTGGAGCCAGAAATAACCCCTGAGCACTGCCGGGTGTGACCCAAAAAACCACAAAAAAAAAAAAAGATAAAGGTGTTAATTAGGGGCCAGAGATTGCACAGCGGTAGGGCATTTGCCTTGCAAGCAGCAGATCCAGGATGGATGGTGGTTTGAATCCAGGCATCCCTTATGATCCCATATGGTCTGCTGGGAGTGATTTGTTTTGTTTTGTTTTTGGGTCACACTTGGCAATGCTCAGGGAATACTCCTGGCTCTATGCTCAGAAACTGCACCTGGCAGGCTCGGGGGACCATGTAGGATGCCGGGATTCAAACCAGGACCTTCTGCATGCAAGGCAAACACCTTACCTCCATGCTATCTCTCTGGCCCCTGGAGGTGATTTCTGAGCACAAAGTCAGGACTAACTCCTGAGTGCTGCTGCTGGGTGTGACCCAAAAACCACAAAAAAAAAAAAAAAAAGTGTTAATTAGAATAGTTAACCAGGGCTGAATAGTTAAATAAGGTGCTTACCATGCACACAGCTGACCCTGGTGATCCCCAACACTGCAAAGTGTGCCTTCCATACACACTAAAACTACTTTTTTGTAACTAGTTTAGAGATGGCGTCACATATCAATTCACAGGTAACTGATAAAATTTTTTATTTGACGTTTGAGTTTTTACACTTTTCCTGATATTCCGTGTAAGGTGGAAACTATAACTGTTTAAAAGACACACACAAATCTAGTACATCAATAACCGGGGATTTCTCTTTTTTTCTTTTACTTTTTTTTGCTATACTATTTTCACAACCACAGTGTGCTTGCTAGGTAATATAACCACCACAGAAGCAAAAGTGAGGCAGAATACTGGGAAGGAAAAACAAAGCAAGAAAGAGCTACCAGATATACAGACAGAATCGTTCCACACTCACTACTGCATTTTCAAGCGCCAAGTATTAACTGCACATTTTTGTTCAGCTAGAGAGGGAAGGGTTTTTTTTTTTCCGGTTTTTTTTTTTTTTTTTTTTTGGTTTTGTTTAAAATCAGTGCATGAATGTTTCTTTTCTCATTTCAGCAGATGGACAAACAGATGGGCACTACAGCTAGGCGGAATGTTGAAGGGGGAAGGGAGTACTGTGAGACTGGGAGGCCTCGCTAGTCTTGGTCTCCCCGTTGCAGTGTTCATGCAACTTCCCTGTGTTAAGAGGGTCTTGTTGAAATGTGCCTGTGAACTTGGCTGGATGAGTAGACTTGGAAGACCTGGTGACAGGTACTAACAAGCATAATCAGGGCTGGTTGCATTAAGGGATACATCATGGCTATTTAAAAATACTTTATTGACCCAAATCTGTGGAGCTACTATGGTGTTAAGAACTGGAGGAAAACAGGAGCTCTGGGGCCAGAAGGCCTCCCTACCTCTGAAAACAAGGCCCCTGCGCAAGTACTCATGTCTTCTCTCACCCCTCCAGGTCTCCACCCCTGCCCAGGTAGTATCAAACAGTCATCAAATAAAAATAGAATTCAAACAAAAGTACAATAAAGTACAAAAGCAGAACAGAAATTAAAAGAGAGAAGAGAAATCAATGCCAACCGTGAAAATGGGCAGTGGGGAAGAATGTTTCAATTTCAAACTTTTAGAGGACCCAGCTGGAAGAACCCGAAGACGGAGTCCTCCTCAGGTGGAAAGCGAATCATTGCAGAACATTAATCTGGTAGATTTTTTCCAGGAAACATGTAAGGCCAGTCATCATATACACGGCTTTCTTAAGCTCGTGGTTACAAGGAAAACTACTGAAGCAGTTGCAAATCAGTAACATATTGCTGTAGGAAAGGGTTTTAGTCACACGTGAGAGGGGTATTGGACCTCTTCAAAATGTCATAGATCAGTATCTGTCACAAAGGATTTCAATTTTGGCCTTGAGTCTCCTCAGATGACCCTGCAGACATCTGCAGTCATGAACTTTGGAGTGGCAACAGCCCAAACTGGTCAAGTGTGTGTATACAGCCTGAACCACAGGCAGAATCACTGTGAATCACCATTAAACTTGAACGCCGTAAGTGGTAGGTGTCGCAAGCTAAGTCCCAGCATTGCAATATAATTTCTATAACTTTCTGTACAACTTTACAATGGAACTGCATTCAGTGATTCTTGAGATCAGATTAAGCTTTCCAAAAAGTTACATGTATTTCAGGTCTATTTTTTCTACCAATAAGAGTTCTGCTAAGTTACAAAACCCCATAATCACAGTGTTCAGTTTTAAAAAATTAAACACACAGTAATCCTGGCAATGTTAATCAAAATCCAAACTTCTGAATGCCGTGGCATTTATGTGACCAATCTGAGGTTTAGATACAAATACCAGCTGTTCATCCCATGAACCATTTTTGTTAGGCTGAGGCTGTGAAAAATCGGAAGTCAATGTACGATCTCTCTCTTATTTTTTTTATCATCGCACAAAGGGATATATGTGGAGGGTACAGAGTGACAGTGAACAGATCATGAAGCATGACAGACATTAATTCTCTCCCTCCCCAGCATCTCCTTCATCTCCCTGGTTTTCCGACGTCCACAGCTACAAGAGAAAAAAAAAAAAGGATTAATCAAAATAAGGTAATACATTTAGGGGGAGTGGGTTTAGGAGGAAGAAAAAGTTCAGGCTCTATCACTGTATTTCACTCAAATGTTTAAGATTTTCCTAGTACTACTGCAGACAGACATGACTGCAAAGGTAAAAACTAACAGTCATTCTTAACCAATTTTACTAAATTCATACCCTCCCCAAACAGTAACCCCATCCACTGTACTTACAGTGAGATTGTCCCTAAGCAACTGCATGATCAGAGTACTGTCTTTGTAAGATTCTTCATTCAGTGTATCCAGCTCAGCAATTGCTTCATCAAATGCCTAAAACAAATAATGCAGAGTTTCTTGGGATGTAGTCTAGTCCAACTTTTTTTCTGCTACCAAGTATGTTTTCACCTGAGTTTTAGGGAATACCTAGCTATACTCACTACGTGTTGCTTTGTCAGCAAACATATGATGCATGTTCATAAAGCACCAACTAATACCAGGAGCTCATCATTCTGTGATTGAGACATAGCTTCCTCCCATGACCCTCACATCCTGACTGGTAACACAGGCAAGTTTTAAACTGGTGCCTACTGTCATTAGGGCATTCTGAAGATCAAGCACCAAACTTGATGGTAAAGCAGTAGAAAGACAGTAGAAGGAACATTATAAAATTATTTAAAATGATGTCTTTAGGGGCCAGAGTAGTATTCCAGAGGGTAGGGTGCTTGCCTCGCACATGGCTAACCTAGATTTGATTCCTGGCACCCCATGTTGCTCCCCATAACCTGTCAGGAGAGACCCTCGAACACTGCTAGGTATGGCCAGAAAAACCAACCTAGCAAAAACACAGTAACCCCCACCCTCACCATCACCCATGACTTTAATCCTGCCTATGGTACACATAATGAAAAACACATTACGCTTAAAAAGTAATAATATGGGGGACTGAAGAGGTGGTGCAAGCAGTAGGCATTTGCCTTGAACATACTAATCTAGGATGGACCGTGGTTCGATCCCCTGGTGTCCCATATGGTCCCCCAAGCCAGGAGTGATTTCTGAACGCAAAGCCAGGAGTAATCCCTTAGCGTCACCAGGTGTGCCCCCCCCCCCAAATGAAAGGGCAATATGGGCTGGAATGATTGTATAGTGTGGATAGGGTCTTTGCCCTTCACATGGTCTGGGTTCTATCCCTGACATCCCACATGGTCCCCTAAGCTCCGCTAGGAGTAATTAATCCCTGAGCATCACCAGGTATGGTCCAAAAACTGAAAACAAACAAACAAACAAACAAACAAAAAAAAACCGGAGAGATAGCACAGCGGTGTTTGCCTTGCAAGCGGCTGATCCAGGACCAAAGGTGGTTGGTTCAAATCCTGGTGTCCCATATGGTCCCCTGTGCCTGCCAGGAGCTATTTCTGAGCAGACAGCCAGGAGTAACCCCTGAGCACCGCCGGGTGTGACCCAAAAACCAAAACAAAAAACAAAACACACAAAAAAAACCTCAAAACACCTGGATTGTTAAAAAAAAAATTTTTTTTTTTAAAGGGGCCAGAGAGATAGTATAGCAGGTTACTATCTGCTATAATATACCAGACCTTGCATGTGGTCAACCTGGGTTCTATCCCTGGCATCCCATACAGTCTTGAGACCCACCAGGAATAACCTGAGCATAGAGCCAGGAGCAAGACCACACTGCTGGGTGTGATGCCCCCAAAAGAAACAAACCCATACACAATAAATATAACCCCCCCCCCACACACACACACGCGCACATGTGTTTGCCTTGTACACACAGCTTTTCTATATGGTTCCCTGAGCCTGGAGTGATTTCTGAGTATAGAGCCAGGAGTAACCTTTGAGCACTGCAAACAAAAACTACAACAAAAGAACACATATTTTATGTACTTTCAAAAAATACATATTTACTTATACAAAAATAGGCATTTATTTCATAAATAGCGAATACTCTTACCCCAGGAAATTTTCAAATAAGTCAAGAGAAACAGTACAGCAGGCAGAGCACTTGCCTTGCCAAGTGGCTTGGCCCAGGTTCTGTCCCCAGCACTGATCTTTGAACACAAAGGGCCAGGAATGTGCAAAAAAAGCCAAGGAATAAACCCAGAGAAACACTAGGTATGGCCCGAAAATAAAACAGAAAGTCCCAATGAATTATGTTCAGCTACTTAAAGAATGATAAAAGTCCGAGACTAGTTCTCCCTGATCAGAAGCCAGAGTTTTCTTACCGTTTTCGCCAAGCTGCAAGCTTTTTCAGGGGAGTTGAGGATCTCATAGTAAAACACCGAGAAATTCAGTGCCAAACCAAGTCGAATTGGATGTGTAGGCTGCATTTCTTTCTTACTAATTTCAAAAGCTTCCTGGTAAGCCTGCTGAGAGTTCGACACAGTGGCTGTAAGAAAAGCAACATACAATAAAGGGTGGATTGCTGCCAAGTTTATATCATACATTCTAGCCACTATCAAAATAAAATTTTTTTTAACAAATTAGGTGGGAGCAAATGAGGCAGTATCTTTCCCATTTAATAATCATTTGTTAAATGTTTAAGTCAAATACACATTAACTGCAATGAAGAAAAATTAAAGATCATTATCACTAAATCTATTAAGCAATTAAAAAAGACAATAACATTTAGGGTCAGGATCACATCTGGCATCACACACCTGGAAAGAATAAAGTCTGAACAAGATAAAAAGCAGACAACGTGCTCTAGTGGAAAAACTGAACAGAGCTAAACCTGCATCCCTATCTCTAACTCTCTTAAGTACAATGCTTGAAATTGAATGAAAATCTCATTCTTGAGTCTTGTATTTTTGTTTCAGGAAAGTGTGCAGATTCCCACCTAAGTCCTGATGGCCAATGAACAACAAATGCTGGGCAGAGTAGTTACTTTGAGATCTATCTCCAGTACAGTCACACTAGCATGTGGTAAAAGGAAACGCAACACTACTTAGTATGATGATTTCATGCTTTGGTTTTGAGGCCATCCCTGGCTGTGTTCAGGAAACTGTATCATGGTATTAGGGGCTGAAGTTGCCACAGTCAAAGCTTAGTTTGGCCTGGCCATACCTCCTGTACTATCTTACTGGTCTTCTATATAACATTTTGTTTTGGGGCCATACCTGGCAGGCTCTGGGAACCATATGGGATGTAGAAATCAAACCCAGGTTGGCTGCTTGCATGGCAAATGCTCTACTTATTGTACTACCTCTCTGGCCCTCTATTATGCTTTTTTTGGGCGAGGGGTAGGTGGGTGGGGATGTCACATCCAACAATGCTCAGAGATTAAGTCTTCTTGAAATTTGTACTTAGAAATTACTCCTGGTGGTGCTCCTGGGTTTGGCATGTGCAAGGAAGTGCCCCACCTGCTGTGCAACCTTTTTGGCTCTACCTCTACATGTTTTTAACAGAAGCCTCCCCAGCAATGCTGGATGAGATAGTGGTGATGGGAACTGGGGGTTACATATGCCTGAAACCTGTTTGAAAATGCAGGCCTAGGTGGAGGGAGTGGGTGGAAAGACAAAGACAGAGAGGGAGGGAATGTGATGCTGTGTCAGAGATCAACATCAGCATGTAAGACCACATTCCATTCCTTTTGAGTTTCCCCCACAGACCCAATAAATGTTGCCTCTTAAAAATGTACCAGTGAGGCTGGAGTGATAGCACAGAGAGTAGGGTGTTTGCCTTGCATGTGACCAACCCAAGTTCGATTTCCAGCATCCCCTCTGGTCCCTCAAGATTGCCATGAGTAATTTCTGAGCATAGATAGTGCCAGGAATAACCCAAACACTGCCAGTTGTGGCCGGTCAAACCAAAAACAAACAAGCAAAAAAGCATACCAAATAATATGTCTGTGAATGCATTACTGAGCCAAACTTTCAATGCCCTAATTATATGTGCCTTATTCAACTCCCTTGATCCCATTTCTCACAAGTCAATTTAATACTGTAGTCTTTGAAAATACTCAGTACTGTGATACTAGTATCTTCCAAAAAGACAAAGCAAACCTATTCATTCCCATCAACACCAAAACAATCCTGCTGATCACCATCACCCCTGCCACTGGGTGCAGGGCAGATCAATCAAGTGTCTCAGGAAAAGGAAATAATGCCCCCATCCACATGGCAGGAGCCACGGAGGAAACGCTTAGCTGACTGCCTGCTTGTAAATCAGTTTTCTATGCACTGAGAAGCACCCCTCTCCCCAACATCCAAAGGTCTCCCAAGAGTCAGTTCTCTGCATCGGGCTTGCCTTTTATTTTCAAAATTATGAACCTTGGAAGAAAAAAAGGGTTAAACCATCTATGAAGGAAGCCTGACTCTACCATTGGTCAGTTCTTGAAAACAACAGCCAACAAAGTCACTTACTTTGCTTATTGTCTCCAGATGCCACCTCAGAAAGATATCTAAAGTAATCGCCTTTCATTTTCAAGTAGAATACCTTACTTTCTGGTTGTGTAGCATTGGGAATAAGGTATTTGTCCAACAGCTCCTAAAAATGATTCACACTGTTAAGATTCTGTAAGTATTATGCACAAGATATTAAAAATGTTTGAAATTCAAGAAATACTACCACTTCTAAATAATTATTTTAAATATAAAACATAGCCTATTTTTTATCGAAAGTTCTTCGGTCAAGTCAGAACAGATGCCTGTATAATTTTGACCATTTGTAAGGGGCTAATTAAACTATAACCATATCATACAATGATACAAAGGTCTTTAAAATAACAATATGAACTACACTGATAAGAACTTAAGGAAAAGTACGAGTGGATAAAAAGCAGATTTTAGGCATCTCATGAATTGTATGAATAAATATTAAGATATATGCATACACACACAAAAGAAGGTGTGAGAAAAGCCTTTAACAATACATGATTCTCTGAATGATAGAATTATAACTGCTTTTCTTTTTTTATACTTCTCTGCCCTTTCCTGGGGGGGGAAAAACATGCACACAAACCAAACCAAACACTTATATTTTATAATCAAAGAGGAAAATTCTTTCAATTTTAGAAAGAAAAAGTTTTAACAGAGCCAACTGCCATGAATTAAACTTAAAACCAAGCAGACCTGGGTAGAAATTCCTGAACTGTAGCTGTCTAATGCCGTGTCACCCCAAGCCTCAGTGTTCATGCTACAGTATGTTTTCTAGGACAACTCTTCAGGCAAATGAGCCAATGGATAGAAAGTGCTTAACAAGTTGCCTGGCATGTAGTACTCAAAGTAGCTAAGTCTATTATTATTATTATTAACAAATTCCTTTAAACTTTTATGTTTACAACAAAAGCAGTTCTGAAGGAGTCCAGGCTTCTTATACAGAGCAGTATTTTCTTTTTTCTTTTTTTTCCTTTTTTTTTGGTTTTTCGGGCCACACCCGTTTGATGCTCAGGGGTTACTCCTGGCTAAGCGCTCAGAAATCGCCCCTCGCTTGGGGGACCATATGGGACGCCAGGGATCAAATCGCGGTCCTTCCTTGGCTAGCGCTTGCAAGGCAGACACCTTACCTCTAGCGCCACCTCGCCGGCCCCAAGAGCAGTATTTTCTTTTTTTTTTTTGTGGTTTTTGGGTCACACCCGGCAGTGCTCAGGGATTATTCCTGGCTCCAGGCTCAGAAATTGTTCCTGGCAGGCACGGGGGACCATATGGGACGCCGGGATTCGAACCGATGACCTCCTGCATGAAAGGCAAACGCCTTACCTCCATGCTATCTCTCCGGCCCCAAGAGCAGTATTTTCAAAGAGCTGTTTTAGAATGTGGCATCTTGAAAAACTGGTTAAGAGGAAGTACCATGCTATTCTTCCCAATCTTCCAGATGCTCTTTTTTTTTTTTTTTTTTTTTTTTGTGGTTTTTGGGTCACACCCGGCAGTGCTCAGGGGTTATTCCTGGCTCCAGGCTCAGAAATTGCTCCTGGCAGGCACGGGAGGACCATATATGGGACGCCGGGATTCGAACCGATGACCTCCTGCATGAGAGGCAAACGCCTTACCTCCATGCTATCTCTCCGGCCCCCCCCCTTTTTTTTTTTTTTGGGCCTCGATCAGAAGGACTTGGGCCCCCCATGAGCGGCGCCGGGGAGTGGGTCTTCAAAGCAGGTCTACTGTTCAAGAATGACAGAACTTGCTTGCCCCTGGAACACATGCCATACTTCATCTGAATACCAGATGGACCTAACATTCAGGAACCAGTAGACCATAACAAAGCCCCAAATTACTAGGCAAAAATTTAGCCAGGACACTCCTCCACCATTAGTCTGACAAAGAGAAGCTCAATGCAGAAGCTTAGCTGTAAGGAATTTAATCAAAGAACAAAAATGCAAGGGCGAGTAGCCACTTTACTATTCTTTGCAGACAAGCAGGACACATCTCCTATGGGATAAAAATGAGAACTATCTGATGGCTGACAGGCTTTGTACTGGTTTCAAAATAAAGGTTTCAAGGGCAGTAACTGGCGATGCAGACAGCAGGGGGGGGGGGGGCAGAGACACGAGGGTGAATTACTTCTCCCTTCAAAGCAGACTCACAATCCATTTTACCTGATTTTACCTCAAAGAAAAAGAAAGTTCCCCATGGGATCAGGACATGAGGCTAAAACTGCATGATCATGATTCCCAGCCCCCCTGCTCATGGGCAGTGTAAAGGCGATCAGGGATCCCTCATTCGACTAAGATTCATATAGAACCTAAGAAAGGAGCAGTACCCAACCCTCTCTCTGGGCTCTGCAATGCAGACCTGGACAACCGAAACCCCTAAACATCAGACAGAAAACATGACTTAACAGTGGAAAAGCAGGACTGGGGTGTGAAGTGCTGAAAGGCAGCTCAAGTTTTTGCTCAGTACCAGTGGAGATGACACCACTACTAAAATATGGAAAATAGTCTAGTTGTGGCTGCATCTCTCTCTGATTTTACCTCTCTGGCCTGAGTTGGGGGTGGGGGAATGGGCAGGCATGAACACCAGTGGTGCCCAGGGCTTTGTGCTCAGAGATCCCTTCCGGTGGTTCCAATGGTTCTAATCTCTAATGCTGGAGACTGAAGCCAGGTCAGCCTCACCCACCCCTACCTTATCTTTCTGATTCTGGCCTCGATTTCTAAAGAAAAGTTGGAGGGATGCTGATTAAATGTTGCTGTTTTTCACACATCTTTTGAAGGGAGAGGAAAATACCCTCTTAAGTGATGAGCATCCTTTAATCAAGAGGTGAGAAAAATCACATCCTATCCTTAAAAGTTGGTGTAAATGGTGTGCTGCTTTCCAGTATATTCAGATAGATTGAACTGAATATATTTCACTCGTGAGCTGCTTGAAAGTAGGTGTCTGTGCATGAAATCGTACTGCCCAGAAACAGAAACCCCAGTCTCTTACCAGCACATCATTGCATATGTCCTGCAGCTCAGCTTCGATCTTCTCACGGTATTCCTTGCCCATCTGCTGCTTCTTCTCATTTCTTTCCGTCTTCTGTTCGATACTGGAGATGACGCGCCAGGAAGAACGGCGGGCACCCACTACGTTCTTGTAGGCGACTGAGAGCAGGTTTCTCTCTTCATTGGAGAGTTCGTGTCCTTGCTCTGTGACCGCCTTCATGGCTGAGGCCATATCATCATAGCGCTCGGCCTGCTCAGCGAGTTTAGCTTTCTGTACAAGCTCACTTTTATCCATGGTCATTCCCTAGAACCAGAAGAGGAGAAAAGGGAAATGAAAGGAAACGTCAGGATTCGGGGCCCAGGAAACAAATGTGTGAATCTTCCAACAAGCCAGTTGAAAAGCAGCATGCCATAGCATGTGAGGCTACTTCCAAAAGCATTCAACACTCTAACCACAAGTATTGTAGGGCTATGACAATTTTATGATTTTGACCAAGAAATCTTCCTGGGGCTGGAGAGATGGCATGGTGGTAAGGTGCATGCAGAAGGTCGGTGGTTTGAATTCCGACATCCCATATGGTCCCCAGAGCCTGCCAGGAGCAATTTCTGAGCACAGAGCCAGGAGAAACCTGAGTGCTGCCGACTGTGACCCAAAAAACAAACAAACAAAAAAATCTGCCCGATGATCCCAAGGGTAGAAATATTCACAACAATCCCTTCCCCCACCTCTCTTTTTTTTGTTTGTTTGTTTTTGGGTCACACCCAGCAGCGCTCAGGGGTTACTCCTGGTTCTATGCTCAGAAATTGTTCCTGGCAGGCTCGGGGACCATATTCTGATGCCGGGATTCGAACCAATGACCTTCTGCATGAAAGGCAAACGCCTTAACTCCATGCTATCTCTCTGGCCCCTTAAAAATTAAAGCTGCCCTTTTTTTTTGGGGGGGGGGGTGTGTGTCACACCCAGCAGCGCTCAGGGGGTACTCCTCGCTCTACGCTCAGAAATCATCCCAGGCAGGTTCAGGGGACCATATGGGATGCCAGGATTTGAACCACCGACCTGCATCCAAGGCAAGCACCTTACCTCCATGCTATCTCTCCGGACCCGCCCTCTATTTTTCTATTTAAAAATTTTGGCCACATGCTACTCCTGGTTGGGCTTCAGGGATCATATAGGGTGCCAGGTATGGAAGCCCCAGGCCAGCTGTGTGTAAGGCACTGTATTAGTGCACTGGCCCATTATAGCTATATACCAATCAGCAAATACCTCTTAAATGATTGAACCCATCTTAGAAAACCCCATACAACAATCACTATTTGTAAATACTATAAAACATGCATTTAAACATTATTTACTATTAATTAAAGTGTCAATAAACTCATGCTACAATGTAAAAATAGTTTTCTTTCTTTTTGGAACATACCCAGAGATGCTCAGAGGATCACACTGGGTGCCGGAGATCAAATCTAGGATGGTCATGCAAAGCAAATACCCTACCTCCTGTAGGTCAGGTAGGGTATTTGCTTTACTAGCCCATACTACTTTATTCTTAGCTCTCAAAAGCAAGACTCTTTTTGGGGGGAGGAGGGCAGACCCAGTGATGCTCAAGGGTTACTCCTGGCTATGAGCTCAGAAATCGCTCCTAGCTTATGGGGATGCTGGGATCGAACCACGGTCCGTCCTAGGTCAGCTATGTGAAAGGCAAACACCATTCAGCTATGCCATCACTCCAGCGGCATAAAGCAAGACTCTTTCATTACTGATATCACAATTTTAGGATCTGGAAGTGATGAACAATTTTGGGGGGGGGGGTCACACCCGGAGGTGCTCAGGGGTTTACTACTTTGCTCAGAAATCACTTCTGGCAGGTTCGTGTGACCATACAGGATAATGGGATTCAAACCACCGTCCTGCATGAAAGGTAAAAATGCCCTACCTCCGTGGCATTTCTCGGGACCAGGATGAACAATTTTTAAATTGTAAAGTAACATATAATCCCTCTCTTAAAATATTTTTACTCGGGGCTGGAGAGATAGCATGGAGGTAAGGCATTTATTTGCCTTTCATGCAGAAGGTTATTGGTTCAAATCCCGGCACCCCATATGGTCCCCTGAGCCTGCCAGGAGCAATTTCTGAGCATAGAACCAGGAGTAACTCCTGAGCACTGCCGGGTGTGACCCAAAAACAAAAAGAAATATTTTTACTCAAGCTGTGCCCTACATAAGGCTCGCTAATTCTAAGTTTACATTTGGTGAAGCAATCTCACCTTGCTTCATCTGACTTTTACACCCACCGCTCTAGAATGAGACTATGACAGAGATGATTATCCTCACAAAATACTTTTTTTTTTGTCTACATTTCCTGGCACCACCTGCACTAAGTAGTGATAGGGTTAGTACTCTACAATGACATGTAGCAGAAATGACACCACTTCCAGCCCACACGTGGCTTCCTAGCTCCTTTATGATAGAAGCCATTGGGGTGCCATGTGCTCTTGAAAAAAGAAACTTTGGGTGGTTGAACCCCATCCCTCCCTCACCAAGTGTAATTTGACTAAGAAAGATTCCAATAAACCTCTGACTAAAAGTTCAGAGTTAAGCCTTCATACACAACTTTTTAAACAGACAGGTTGTCGCAAAGTCTCTGGCTTCCCAGGCCCCTCAATCTTCTTTTCACATTCCCAAACATTAGGAATTTAATGTACCTCTCTGAAGAATTATAACTACTCCCTGGGAAATCCCAAATGTAAATATCCTAAACTCAAAGTAAAATGTGGCCTTCCTCGTTTAGGGCTATTTCAAGCTTGTCAACGCTGCAAGAGCAATTGGAGATTGAAAACTACCATAAGCCTTAAAAAAGTACACAGATGCTATGGGGGAATCCCGGGATCACTTTTGGCCCCAAGGTACAGAAAGAAAAGGACAGAGAATGCTTTCTTCTGTTCATGTGAGCAGTGTTATTTCTCATGTGCTATATAATAGTTGAAGGTTAATAACAGTGAGATTCCATAGTGATACTGCCAGCCTCCTTCAAACAGTTTTGTCAGATTGCCTGGGGGGCGAATTACAAATCAGAATGTTACCAGCACCTGGTTGGTCATTTAATGTTTCTTGTTAGAGTCTAGGGTTTAAAAGATTGTGTATTTGAGGAACATAGGTAATTCTCTGTCACTAGTTGAAACCATAGAATTGGGGGTTGGTAGCTTTGGATTGGACTTCCAGCTCCATATTGTACATGTTCTAAACCATCTCCCCCCCCCATGAAAAATGCTTGTCCATGCGTGTGTGTGTGTGTGTGTGTGTGTGTGTGATCCTCTGTCCCCAAATGGGCCTATTTTTATTTCTCATGGTTGACATTATACTATTATCTCATCATAAGTACGGAATAAATATCATTATGACTGACCATGTGTCTTTAAAAAATAAAAAGGACAGAGAAGGAAAGAAACGGGGGGGGGGGGGGGGAAATTAGCAGGGGTTAAGGGAATCCGAGTACTTTGGTGGTGTAGAGGAGTGGTACAGATAATATCAAAACCAGAGTTAAAACTGAAAACGAGGGGACCGGAGAGATAGCATGGAGGTAAAGCATTTGCCTTTCATGCAGAAGGTCATTGGTTTGAATCCCAGCATCCCATATGGTCCCCCGAGCCTGCCAGGTATGATTTCTGAGCTGGGAGTCAGGAGTAACCCCTGAGTGCTGCCGGTGTGACCCAAAAACAAAAAGAAAAACTGAAAACGAGAGATCCAAACTTTACCAATGAAACTCAAAACATATGCCTACCAAAGTGGCAGGCTAAGAATGGGAGTAGAGGTGAGTGGACCCTGGAACTGTGGTAGAGGAATCAGTGCTTTTGCATAGACAGTATATCTAAAACTCAACTATGAAGAACTTTGTAAATCGTGGTACTTTTTTTGTTTTTGTTTTTTTGGGTCAAACCCAGCAGCGCTCGGGAGACCATATAGGATGCCGGGATTCAAACCACCGACCTTCTGCATGCTAGGCAAACACCTTACCTCCATGCTATCTCTCCAGCCCCAATTGTGGTACTTTTTTTTGTTTGTTTTTTGTTTTTGGGCCAGCTGTCTGCTCAGAAATTGCACCTGGCAGGCACGGGGGACCATATGGGACACCAGGATTCGAACCAACCACCTTTGGTCCTGGATCGGCTGCTTGCAAGGCAAACGCCGCTGTGCTATCTCTCCGTGGTACTTTTAATAAATAAAAATATACACACTTGGGTACTGGGATGTTGCACAAAGGTAGAACCTAAGTATATCTAAACCCTAGGTTCCCCAACCCAACCCTACCACCACAAAAATGCATTTATCTATTTGTTTAAAATGTTTATCACACACAACATACAATAAACAAAAACAGCTAAATGTCCGGATGCCTCCTGCTTATGTAACTTTGGACTTATATAACAAGGATTTTGAAGCAGCTAGACCAATTTCAACAGGAAATGGGTTACATAACACCCAGCAGTTTGGAGGAAGGCAACAGGCAAGGGAGAAAGAACTTGTTCCTATTTCTACATCTACAAAACCTACCCGCCATATCCATAATTCTCCCCTTGTCCCAAAACTTCAATTTCATTATTTTAAGCCCCCTTAATGTCTTAGCCCTCAGAACCATCCTCAAAGCTCTTAATGAACAAGCCATTTCTTGCTCAAAATTCTTTGCTGTTCCCTATTGCCTGAGTCAGTCAAATCCCTGGCCGCCACCCAGTGAAGTATTTCTAACCCATCTTCCCAGCCTTTTGCCCAAATAAACTTTTCACACAATTTGTGCTGCCAATATGTTTTCCTTATAGAGTGTGTTTTCCTGGGTCTTTGCTAATCAAGCCTCTTGCCCTACCTGGAATATCCTTTCCCATTTACTCTGCATAGAAAGTTCTCCAAAGCAAGGCCCAAATGCCTTCCACTCCTTTAAGCCTTTGTAAGCTGTTCCACCCAAGTGAATGAGTGCCACTAAGAGTAGAAATGGGTAATACTGTTCCTTATGTATAATCAATCTAACTTTTCTAAATAAGCAGAATAAAATGCTACTTAGCTGGTGTTTGCTCTCCTCAAATAACTCAAAGTACCTCTTCTTCAAAAGAATATTCAAGCTATACTGGGATCAAAGCAGTGGTGCAGTGGCTGACCTAGGATGGACTGTGGTTCGATCCCAGAGTGTCCCATATGGTACTCCAAGCCAGGAGCGATTTCTGAGCACATAGCCAGGAGTAACCCCTGAGCATCACCGAGTGTGGTCCAAAAAAAAACAAAAACAAAAACAAAAACAAAAAACATTAAATCTATAGCTCATGACTTTTACTTCAAACCCTATCTCAAAATTAAAATTACTCAGGCCAGAGCGATAGCACAGTGGGTAGGGCATTTGCCTTGCACACTGCTGACCTGGGATGAACCAGCATCCCATATGGTCCCCCCAGCCTGCCAATAACAATTTCTGAGTGCAGAGCTAGGAGTAAATGCCAGGTGACTGTAATTGCCATGAGCACTGCCAGGTGAGCCTCCCCCCCAAAATTTAAAATCACTCTAGTCATGCTTAATTTTTGTTAATTCTTTGGGTTACTTCATCAAATTCATACTCTACCTGACCTTCAAAGTTCTCCATATTTGACCCTTCCCTTTTGTTTTATGGGTATGTGTGTGAAAGGCAATTGGGTTACATCTCACTATGCTCAGAGGACCATCTGGGGGTGCTAGGGATCGAATCTTGGTTGGCCATACACAAGGCAAACATCCTACCTGCTATACTATCTCTGCAACGCCTTCTTCCTTAGGGTAACTTTTCCCTCCATAATTCTCTAACATGTGCCTCTCAGGCCAAATATCACTGAACACTATAAATGTCATGCTCAAACAGGCCCAAATTGCTTTTACAGTTCTCTTCATTTGGATGCACTCTAAGTTATTTACTGTTTATGTAAACCTTTTTTTTTTTTCTTTTTTTTTTGGTTTTTGGGTCATACCCAGTAGCACTCAGGGGTTACTTCTGGCTCTATACTCAGAAATCTCCCCTGGCAGGCACAGGAGATCATATGGGATGCTGGGATTCAAACTACTGTCCTTCTGCATGAAAGGCAAACGCCTTACCTCCATGCTATCTCTCCGGCCCCATGTTTATGTAAACTTTTTTTTTTTTTTTTTTTTGGTTTTTGGGTCACACCTGGTTGTGCTCAGGGGTTACTCCTGGCTGTCTGCTCAGAAATAGCTCCTGGCAGGCACGGGGGACCATATGGGACACCGGGATTCGAACCAACCACCTTTGGTCCTGGATCGGCTGCTTGCAAGGCAAACACCGCTGTGCTATCTCTCCGGGCCCATGTTTATGTAAACTTTAAATACACACCTGTCTCTCCCAGACCCAACTCAGATATCTGCCTTGGAATCTAAACACACAGCCCACTTAACAGACTGAGGCTTCTTTATGCCTCTGTTGTATGGCACAGGTGATGAGTACAAACCATCTGATTATTTACAGCTTCAAGTATGTAAGTCCTCAGAGGAAACCTTACACTGGCTTTTAATGCCTAAAGTTGTGCCAAGCCTCAAACTAATGTTCAAATAAGTAACTGTTCCTTAACAAACTGGGAGAGCAAAAAGAACAGGAACTACTCATGTGAGTAAAAAAGCAAGAGGACTAGATTTACAGACATCTACCTGGATACAAACACAAGAGAGTGTTTAATCTGTCTACCAATCTATTAATTGGAGATAACAGTATCTCCCTCCAGTGCTATGAAATCAAGGCAGGGAATTAAAGAACTGTGAATATAGAAATCTTTTTTTTAATGGATAGTACAGGGACTAGAGCAATAGTACAGTGGAAATGGGGCTTGTCTTGCACATGGTTGACCTGGGTTTGATCCCTAGCATACCATATGGTCCCTCAATATCCATCAGAACTAATTTCTGAGAGTGCAGTGCCTGAGCATTACCAAGTGTGGCCCCCAGACAAAAAGAAATAATATGCATAGTATAAACAAGCCTAATTATTCCCCTCACAAAAACCTACATCACCATTTCAGCCTATAAGATACACGTAAGTATCTTATGTCAAATAAAAAACATATACAAGAGGGGCCGGAGAGATAGCATGGAGGTAAGGCGTTTGCCTTTCATGCAGAAGGTCATCGGTTCGAATCCCGGCGTCCCATATGGTCCCCCGTGCCTGCCAGGAGCAATTTCTGAGCATGGAGCCAGGAGTAACCCCTGAGCACTGCCGGGTGTGACCCCCCCCCAAAAAAAAAAAACATATACAAGATAAAGTCTAGATGAATACAAGGAAGTGAATATTATATTATAAAATGCTTTTAGTTTTTTTTTCAATTTGCTTGTACCATGCCTACTGATGTTCAGGGAACCATATGGAATGCTGAGGATCAAACCTACTAGGTCGGTGAACCCAGGTTAGCTGTGTGCAAGGCAAACACCCTACTTGCTGTATCATCGCTCCAGCCTCATAAATGTTCAGATTCCTAGGTATGAGCACAAGCCCCATATGAGGAGGGAGAGAGGGAGAGACAAAGGGACAGGGAGAGAGAGAGAAAGGGAGAGAGAAAGAGAGGGAGAGAGAGGGAGGGAAAAAAGGGAAGGGGAGAGGGAGGGAAAGAAAGGGAGAGGGAGAGAAAGGGGGGAGAGGGAGAGAGGGAGAGAAAGAGGGAGAAAGAGGGAGAGAGAGAGAGAAAGGGAGAGAGATGAACTCTGGTTTCTCCAAAGGCAGAAAGAGCCCTAGTAAATATCTCCCAGAGTAAAAGTAGGAAAGTCCCCATCTCAAGAGGAGAAATGCAGGTGACATGTGCTTGTAGGTACCACATGCATGGGCCGGCAACACAAGTGCTAGATTTTTTAGGGTGGAGGGAAAAGCCACACTGGGCTGTACTCAGGAGTTATTCCTGACATTGTACTTAGGAGATCATTCCTGGCAGGTTTGAGGGACCATATGGGAGGCCGGGGATTGAACCCAAGTGGACCCCATGCAAAACAAGTGTCTAACCTACTATGGGCCCTCACTGTTCCACTTTTATTCATTGGCTCATAATTGGATTTTCCATAGATACAGTCAAGTAGAAATAGTTTATAATCAGGACAAAATTGTCTTCCAAGACTTTAAAAGCAAGAAATACATAGACAGGGCCAGAGCGATAGATAGCATGGAGGTAAGGCGTTTGCCTTTCATGGAGAAGGACGGTGGTTCGAATCCCGGCATCCCATATGGTCCCCTGAGCGCAGCCGGGTGTGATCCAAAAACCAAAAATAAAATAAAATAAATAAAACACATTATTGTAATAATGCCCAGAGATGAGGGCCAGGAGGACTGGCTCACGATATGAGGCTCACCTCAAGGAGGGGTGAGTGCAGTTAGAACACTAACAACTACCATGACAATGTTAATGAGTGAGAGAAGTAGAATGCCTGTCTCGAATACAGGTAGGGGATGTGGATGGAGGGAGATGGGGTGCATCGGTGGTGGGAATGTTGCACTAAGGGGAGGTGCTCTTTTTGTGACTGAAACCCAACTATAGTCATGTCTGTAATCACAGTGTTTAAATAAAGACATAAAAAAAAAACCTTGAAAGGCAAATCTTTAAAAAAAAAAAAGTTATGTGCTTCTCCTGAAAGAGCTAGATGAGAGGAACAGGTTAAAATTTAAAGTTCCTAAGTGGGGAGGCCACAGTGATAGAGTGGGGAGGGTGTTTGCCTTGCATTGCAGTCTTCCGGGTTCAAGTCTCTATATCCAAATGGTTCCCTGGGACCCATTACAAACTACTCCCCAGGAGTAATTTCTGAGTAGAGAGTCAGAATAATCCTTAAGCATCACCAGGTAAAGCCCCCAAAGCAAAAAGCAAAATAAATAAATAAATAAAATACCTTAGGGCTGAAATAGGGTTCAATGATAGATTTAATCATTGGAAGGTATCATTGGAAGGTAGCCCTTCCAAACTGGGCACTGAGTGATTTTATGGATTGGTGCGATTCTATACAAGTGAAAAGATCATTCTAGGCAATGAGAGGAAGCACTAATATATAAAGTGCAAGAATGTTTTTCTAGATGAACAAGGTACAAAGGCCAAAACAGATTAAGAAACAAGACATTTTAAGTTGGGAGAAGGAAATAGGAACAAACTAGCAAACCTAGGCTCCAAATTGTCTATGGAGGTCAGGCACTCCCAGTCAATCCTGTAGTCGTGCATACACAGACACACCTTCCAGAGAGAGCACCAACAGCTTCATACAGCCAGCCAGCCCTGCAGTCACTCTGCTGAAGAAAACACATGCCAACTTACTGCGGAAAGGACTGAGAAAGTTAGTAGGAACAGGTGGCTAGTGGGTGTCACCCAGAAAAGTACTCCTGATTCTTAAAGAATCTACTCACTGAAAAACACCCACTCTAAAAAATGTCTGTATACCATTCTACACACAAAACTCGAGTCCTGTGATAATGTAATTCCATTTAGACTTACAGACTCTTTGTTAGCAAGTTAATTAAACACAGCACGACTGAAATAGTCACTGGCTTTGACTAATGTTCAGAAAATACTAAATTGTGAAACTGTACTTGTGTTTCAAAATTCTGTCCCTCACTCATGATCGTTGAATACTGTCAATTATGCCCAACTAGAGGGTTATGTTGTATTTTTAAGTCCTTAGAGTCATATGCCCAAGAATACTTTAATAACTTGATTTTCTGACTTTAAAATGCCCAATCCAAAAAGACTACATGCTAATTCTGATCCATAAAGACAACTCTATCAGCTGACTCTCTCTATAGGGTTCTAAAGTTTTAGGTCTTCCAACATAACAGTAGAGAGGTGACGACACCCAGACCAGACTTACCACTATACACTATCTCCACAGTTTACCTGGCCTCTGAAATCTGTTTTCTCCCCCATAAAATTGGCAATTTACTTATAAGGAGTAAGTAGTTCAACTTCATTAAGCTATAAGCAAATGGTAGCCAAAGTACATGTATACCATACAAAGTCTAACAAAAAGGGTCAGCCAGCGAAGGGAAGGGCACATACTAGTACCTCAATTCTTTAAAACTCAGCTGGAAAATTCAAAGAAAAAAAAAATCTTTAGGGGGCCTGAGAGATAGCATGGAGGTAAGGTGTTTGCCTTTCATGCAGAAGGACGGTGGTTCGAATCCCAGCATCCCATGCGGTCCCCCGAGCCTGCCAGGAGCAATTTCTGAGCATAGAGCCAGGAGTAACCCCTGAGCGCTGCCAGGTGTGACCCAGAAACCAAAAAAGAAAAAGAAAAATCTTTAGAGGAGAGAAATATTGGCACATTTAAGGGGACTATAACTCATATTTTGCAGGCCAGAAGCCTGGTTTCATCTCTGACACTGCCAGGTGGGGAACCAAAAATAAAACATTTCCCCAATAAAAAAAAAAAAAAACAAAAAAAAAACACACACACAAAGAAATATGAAAAAGAGGCACTGGAGAGATAGTACAGGAGGAGTAGGGCACTTGTCTTTCTTCCACATGGTCGACCAGGTTCAATTCCTGACAGAGAACTGTCAGAATTCCTGAGCATAGAGTTAAGAGTAATTCTTGAGCATTGCTAGGTGTGCCATCCCCACCCAGAACATGCTACCTTACCTGTACCTAGTCTAAAATAGTAATTATTAGGGCTGGAGAGATAGAACAACAAGCAGGATGCTTGCCTTATATATGTCCAATCCAGATACCATCCCCAATACCACATATGGCACCTAGAGCCCTTCAGGAATGATCTCTGAGAAACAGAGCCATGAGTAAGCCACCAGCACTATTTAAAATAACAATTAAGGGCCCGAAGAGATAGCACAGCGGTGTTTGCCTTGCAAGCAGCCGATCCAGGACCTAAGGTGGTTGGTTCGAATCCTGGTGTCCCATATGGTCCCCCGTGCCTGTCAGGAGCTATTTCTGAGCAGACAGCCAGGAGTAACCCCTGAGCAACGCTGGGTGTGGCCCAAAAACCAAAAAAAAAAAAAAAAAAAAAAAAAAAAGTAAGTTAAACAACACTTATCAGTTAATATTAAATGGCTGTTGATTCCTCCACTAGATTATAAACTTCAAGTAGGAATCTAAAGTTTTATTATTGACTGCCCAATTTCATGCTAATCTGAAATATTTGGCTAACTGATGCATTTTAAATGAAAAGGCTCTTATTTCTTTTGTAAACAGCATTGAACCTATAAAATGCAGTCTCTATATATTTAGTCTAAATATTTTTAAGGGACCATCTCAATTCCTATTGAGACAATACTATGCTTTTTGACCAATGTTTTCAATTATTACTATATTCATGAATTCAAACTGAGTTTCAACAAGCCCTTGAATATATTCTATCATCTCTACTCAAAGATCCAATCAGGCGGCTGTACAAAACGCCACACCACCAGCTTATAGTTAAAAGATACACATACATATATATCATCTCTCATCATCTACCTAAGTGTGCAAAAGCCCGTACAGTCTCAAATCAATGAATCCTGTCTCCTGTGCTGCAGAAGACACTGTTCCCCTTTTGAAATGCTGAGTAACTTGCTCAGGCCACACTGCTCAGTTCCTCTTCTATGTAACACTCATTATTCCTTAAAGATAGATTAAGATTCTCAATGGTGGGGCCCGGAGAGATAGCACAGCGGTGTTTGCCTTACAAGCAGCCAATCCAGGACTAAAGGTGGTTGGTTCGAATCCCGGTGTCCCATATGGTCCCCCGTGCCTGCCAGGAGCTATTTCTGAGCAGACAGCCAGGAGTAACCCCTGAGCACTGCCGGGTATGGCCCAAAAACCAAAAACCAAAAAAAAAAAAAAAAAAAAAAGATTCTCAATGGTTATGTATCAGCAAAAAAAAAAAAAAAATTTTTTTTTATTTTAGTTTTTGGGTCACACCCAGCAGCGCTCAGGGGTCACTCCTGGCAGGCTCAGGGGACCATCTGGGATGCCGGAATTAAAACCACCGAACTTCTGCATGCAAGGCAAATGCCTTACCTCCATGCTATCTCTACAGCCCATGTATCAGCAATTTTAAATTTTTCCTAAATTACTTTAGAAACACATTTTTTTTGTTTTTGTTTTTGTTTTTTTGTTTTCTGGGCCACACCCAGCGGTGCTCAGGGGTTACTCCTGGCTATCTGCTCAGAAATAGCCCCTGGCAGGCACGGGGGACCATATGAGACGCTAGATTCGAACCAACCACCTTAGGTCCTGGGTCAGCTGCTTGCAAGGCAAATGCAGCTGTGCTATCTCTCTGGCCCCTAAAAACACATTTTCAAAGGGCGATACAGAAGTCTTAGAATTGGCCTTAGTTTTTCCAGTGCTCATTTATTTATCTTTAAAATGATGCTTAGGTGTGGACATGCAATGCCAGGGACTGAAATAAAAGCCTCACACATGCCAGGCAGTTCTTGATATATATGCCTTGAACCTTTTAAACCCCAATAAAAGAACTTAAGATACTAAAAACAACAGATGTAAAAAACTCACTTGTGACCGTCAAATGGACATCACATGTTTTATTTAGAAAATAAGAAGAGAGTGGGGCCAGAGCCATTGCACAGCAATAGGGCGTTTGCCTTGCACGCAGCCAACCCGGGACAGACCCAGGCTCGATTCCCACCATCCCATATGGTCCCCCAAGCCTGCCAGGAGTGATTTCTGAGCACAGAGGCAGTAGTTAACCCATGAGCGCCACCAGATGTGGCCCAAAAACCATAAAAGGGAAAAAACCAACAACCCCCCAAAAAAAGAAGAGAAAAAAGAAAATGAGAGTATCCTATTACAGTGCCCCAAGTCGGAATGTATGAAAGACCCCAGAATGTAGGGCGCCTCTACAGGCTTTATGGGAAACCATTAAGGGTGAAGGCTCATATCTACTTTGTTGTGGTCTCCACACTCTGATATGGTCAAGGCCATTCAGAAATAACTTTTGTTTAATCTTTTAGGAAAAACAATAATGGGAGTGTGGGGGTGGGGTGAGGAGTTACATAACAGATTATATGGTCAGATTCGCAAAACTCCCCCACTACAGTCTAGTGTGCTGGAGGGCCAGTTCTCAAGGTGATCTAAGTATTAAAAACCCTTAACTATGCCTATAACAAAAGACCTTTTTGCACAGAAAGCTGTGATAACTGAGTGTTGGGTCATCTGTTGCATCAGGTAGGTGCATTTCATGAAACACAAATGCTTCAGTCCACTGTCTCCTCAGGTTGATTCACCTCCCTTAGGAGGAATGTCCCTCTGAACTTATTAGTTTCTTCAAATGATACTGATGACTATTACCAAAACATTCCAATAGAGACCAAGATAGGGCTAGAGCTTTAAAACCTGCTATTCTAACTAATTTCCACCCCCTCCCATAAAACCATTTTAGTATGAACTGTTACTATCTCTAGGCAGCTATTGCGGCCATATGGTTCCCATGCATACACAGGACATTCTGAGAGGTCAAAGGTAAAAACTGAAAATATTGGCAGGTGGGAAGTATGAGACCAGGCAGTCAACAGGTAGGAGCGGGTCAGAAAAAACGGGTCAGAAAAAAAAGTCAAGAAGCACTGCTCTGATGTGTCTTTAAGGGAAACTGGTTTCATTTGGTGCCATTTATCTATAACGCAGGTAGTATATTAAGATGATTATTCAGAATTTTCTTTCTATTATGCAAATATATCCCTTCATCTTCCCAACACAATTTGGAAAATCTACAAATTTACAGGAAAAGTCAAAAAATTAATGACTCCCACACCACCACCCACCCACTACCACCAATAGATGATAAAAACATTAATAACAATATGCAAACATCACAAATATGTATCTATTGATACATATTTTGTTTTACCACATTTAACTGGAAGTATCAGGATTGCCTTATGAAACAATGTAAAACAAAGTAATTGGCGGAACTTTTCCTAGTATGAGGCACATACACTGAAATATTAGGTTCTCCATAAGCTGCTCCTTGGTGACAAGTCAGCAGTGTCATCCATTCAACCAAGAAAGATTATTTTTTTTTTTGGTTTTTGGGTCACACCTGGCAGTGCTCAGGAGTTACCCCTGGCTCTACATTCAGAAATCACTCCTGGCAGCTTGAAGGACTATATAGGATTCCAATCACCATCCTTCTGCATGCAAGCATGCAAGGCCCTACCTCTATGTATCTCTCTGGCCCACAAAGAATCTATTCTTTTTTTTTGTTTTTGTTTTTGGTTTTTGGGCCACACCCAGCGGTGCTCAGGGGTTACTCCTGGCTGTCTATTGTTACCAGTAAATCACACTGTATCTATCTTCAGTAAGAGCTAGAGATTATGTTGTGCTTATTCCTGAAAGATTGTTTAGCTTGCCTGTACCTCCTGTTAACATGGGGCCTCTAGCACTCATGTATCATTAGGTGTTACGAAGATTTTTTTTTGGGGGGGAGGTCACACCTGGCAGCACTCAGGGGCTACTCCTGGCTCTATGCTCAGAAATCGCCCCTGGCAAGCACGGAGGACCATATGGGATGTTGGGATTGGAACCACCTTCCTTCTGCATGAGAGGCAAACGCCTTACCTCCATGCTATCTCTCCGGCCCGTTATGAAGATTTTTTGACATGTAAAAAATGCACACGAAAGCTTGGCATACTGTAAGTAAGCAATGTGACAGATATTTGATGATAGATAATTGCCTGAAAGAATCTCAGCAGTTGGTGAATAAGGGGCTGGAGTCAACAAAAGAAGGGACTACACTAGAGTGCACCTTACATACATGCCCATGTCTCATGTTTGTGCTTTCATAACTGTAGTCAAAGAACTTTTAATAAACATATATAATATCCCAGATGCTTCTTTTAATTGAGTTCACCACACAACACATTAGACTGGAACCACTGGGGCAGAGTGATAGTACAGTGAGTACACTTGCCTTGCATCCAAGGACCCATGTTTGAACCCTCACATTCCAGATAGCCCCAAACTCCACCAGTAGTAATTCCTGACTCAAGAACCAAAATAAAGGATTAATAGCATTTATTTGCATTGTACACAAGAGAGAAGGAGCTAAAATGACTCCAGATGCTATATACCTGGTAAACCATCATTTTTAGAAAAGAAACATGCATACAAAGCAGGATTTGGCCTCATCACAATGCAACTGGAAAAGGGAAAAAAAAAAAAAAAACAGTCACTGGGGCCGGCGAGGTGGCGCTAGAGGTAAGGTGTCTGCCTTGCAAGCGCCAGCCAAGGAAGGACTGTGGTTCCCCTATGGTCCCCCCAAGCCAGGGGCAATTTCTGAGTGCTTAGCCAAGAGTAACCCCTGAGCATCAAAAGGGTGTGGCCCAAAAAAATCCAAAAAAAACCCCCAAAAAACAAAAAACAGTCATTAATAGTGAACTCTGCAACCAAAAAGCAGAACATGCTATTTTTTGGAGGGGGGGGTGTTTCGGGCCACACCCTTTCGATGCTCAGAAATTGCCCCTGGCTTGGAGGGACCATATGGGATGCCAGGGGATCGAACCATGGTCCTTTCCTTGGCTACCGCTTGCAAGGCAGACACCTTACCTCTAGCGCCACCTCGCCGGCCCAGAACATGCTATTTTAACAATTTACAGTTTGGGGCCAGAGAAATAATATAGAAGGTAAGGCATCTGCCTAGCAGGCAGTCAACACAGGTTCAATCCCTGGCATCCCACATATTCCCAAGTCTGCCAGGAGTGATTCGTGAAGAACAGAGATAGGAGTAACTCCTGAATACCACTGGATGTGGCCCCTAAAACAGAAATATAGTTTGCTTTAAAGGGCTTTATGACAAGGAGAGACAGAAACTAAAATGAGAGTAAGTAACATGCTGAAAATTAATTTAGTAAATTGCATGCAAAATCTGAAATCAAACATTTTTATGTCCGTCCACGTCCAGTGGTCTTTGTATTGCTGTATCCAGTCAAATAGGCAAACGCACTTATTTTGCTACTGCCCTAATCTCGGTAAAACTGCCTCAGGAACTAGCAACATGAGTATTTTCTCAGCCTGTTTTTTTTCTTTTTTGGGGGGCAGGCCACACCCGGTGACACTCAAGGTTTACTCTTGCTATGAGCTCAGAAATATCCCTCCTGGTTTGGGGGACCACTTGGGACGCTGGGGAACGAACCAAGGTCTGTCATGGGTCAGCCGCCTGCAAGGCAAATGCCCTGCCACTGTGCTGTTGCTCCAGCCTCAGCCTGGTTTTAATGGAGGCCACCTTCCAAATCTAGAGTGTCAATTCTAAAATGGCCTCAATTTAGAACAAGCACAGCATGAAGAAAGTCTGGGGGAGATTAGAGGGTAGAAATCACATTCGAGGGGCCAGAGAGATAGCATGGAGGTATGGCGTTTGCCTTGCATGCAAAAGGATGGTGGTTTGAATCTAGGCATCCCATATGGTCCCCCGAGCCTGCCAGGAGCGATTTCTGAGCATAGAACCAGGAGTAAACCCTGAGCGCTGCCGGGTGTGACCCAAAAACCAAAATCCAAAAAAATAAAGAAATCACATTTGAGGGGCTGACAGTCTGACAGTTCATAAACATGTGCCAATGATGAATGAAGACAGTCTGAAACTAAGTGTGTGGGCTAGGCCAAATCTCATTATTTCTTAAATCTTCACCGGTAAGATGAAGGACCTCTCACCTTGTTCAAAGAGGCAAAACAAGTTCAGCACTTCTTTCTGGATTATTGATCTTCCATCTTGAAGATGACACATTTCAAATGGTCAACTAAGGCCTAATAAAACCAACTGGTTTTACCCCTCCGCATACACCCTCCCATCCTGGTATGGAATTAGATCCAAGAGATAAGGCCTCAGACAAGGAAGTATCCCTAAAGAAGAAAAGAAAGGCAAGCCCAGAAACTGATATTACAATAAAGCCACATCAGGAAAATGCCTACAGCTGAGTAGAAGTAGACCGGCATCCAATCCAATAATGGCATGTGTGTGGTTTCCTAGGAACTGAAGCAGAAGGGGAAGTGTAGACCAGAGTTTATTGAGCCCCTCTATTCTCTCTAGCTCCAGTGGCCACTTGACATTTATATATATGTTGCCTCCCTCCCTCCAAGGGTAAGCAGAATCAGACCCTGATGCTCTCGACAGCTTTACCAAAGAGAAGAAATGAGAAGACAAGAGGCAGGCATTTTTACAGAAAGGCTGATAAATTGCCTTACTGATATACCTTTAAACACTCTCTTGGCATTCAATTTCTCCATTTGAAACAGACCAAAAAAAAAAAAAAAAACAACTAAAAATTTAAAAACCCACTCACAAAACCCAAAACCCTTTTTCTGTTTAAAGGGAGATGCTATTCACCCCTACGCCCATCTTATCTTCCCAATCCCAGTAATGGCACAAGGCAAATTCCAGGCCGGAAAACATGCTAAGTAAGGCACAGTCTAGGGGGGATTTAGGGGTGAGGACACACAGAAAAAAAGACTCTAGCTTTAAAATGATGACAAATAGCAATAGGGGTGGAGGAGGAGACAGAAAAATTCCCCATTCTCCGGGAGAATTCTGGCATGTTCTTTCTTCTTTTATCTTTTTTTCCCTTCCTTTCTCGTGTCGGGAACCGATTCTCCCGATTCATTTTCCCCATTCGAATCTCAACCCTGTGCCTCCCAAGAAGAAATCTCGGCTCCTGCAGGCCCGACAACAGGGCCACGATGAGGAGGAGGAAGATGATGATGATGAAATGGCTTTTACTGCAAAGTGGGAGGGGGAGGGAGGTTTCCCCTCCGCACACTCCCAAGGTTAAACACTAAACCCCCTTCCCCAACCCGGAGAGGGCAGTATAGGGGGCGCCCCGCTGGGAGGGGGCTGGGGGATCCCCACGGCTGCGTTGGGGGATTACCTTGAGGATTTAGGAAGAGGGAAGGAAAAAAAAAATGAAAGCAAAGGTGAGCAGGTTGCAAAGAAAGAAAGGAAGGCAGGCTCGCTTCTCGAGAAGCCCCCGGAGGCGCAGGGTGGGGTGCGCGGAACCCCGAGCTAGCAGGGCCCGGAGGGAGCCGCAGCCCGCCACGCCAAGTCCCTTCGGGGGAGCCGCGCCCGGCCGGGCCCAAGCCGCAGGCCGGCGGGGGCGGGAGGGCGTGCGGGCGGGCCGGCCCCGGAAACAGGGAGGGGCCGCGCGAGGCAAGGCGAGGCGCGGCGCGGCCGGGCCGGCCCGTGATCGGCCGGGAAGGAAGGCCGCTCGGGGCTGGCTGGGGCTGGGACAGTCGCGCGCTCGCCCGCCCGCTCGCTCTCTCTTTCTCCCCCGGGCCTGGGGTCCACTTAGGGCGGCCCCGCGGGCGGCCCCCGCAGCGAGACTCACCGAGGCAAAGCTTCCCAAGGCGGGCAGAGACGCTCCAAGGCGAGCAAAAGGCTCCGAGTGCGGCGGCCGCTTCCTTCCCAAGCGCACTCCTCCTCCTCGGCCTCCTCCTCCTCTTGCCCTGGCGGCGGCGGCTGCAGTGGCGGCGGCAGCGACCCAACCCGGGCTCCGGAATCCGCGGCAACGGTGGCGGCAGCTCCACTTCCGCTCCGCTCGCCACTTCCGCTCCCGCCAAGCCCCGCCCTCGCCCGGAGCCGGCTCCGCATTGGACGAGCGGCCGCACGGGGTTGCCCCGGCCGCCCGAGAGGGGCGCTGAGCGGCGGGGAGGAGGAAGTAGCGCCCAGGGCTGAGCTCCGTCCGCCGGGAGGGGAGGAGGGGGCGGCGGCCGAGGCGGGCGTGGAGCGAGGGCGAGGGCGAGGGCGGGGCGGGGGGCGGAAGTGGGGTTGGGGGAGCGGAAAGAGGAGGCGGGAGGAGAGGCGGGCGGGTGGTTGGAGAAATGGATGTGTGGGAACTGGGAGGACTGGGCGAGGCCTGCGGAGGGCGGGTGCTGACGGGCCGGGCTGCCCAGGCTCGGGCCTGCTTCTAGGGCTAGGCCGAGGCGCTCCAAGGTCATCGGTTTCCATCCCTCTTCCCAAAGGATTCTTCCCGGGTGAAGCTTTCTAGAATACTTGGCCTTGATCGCTTGGACCCTCCCTGCTGGGCTTTCTTCTGCATACTTCTCCATTCTGCTCTTCTTACAGCTCTTGACTCTTACACCCTGCTTTGCAAAAATGTCTCTCACTAAGGCTCCCTTCTCCCTCCCTTTTCATTCATTCTTTGAACCCAAACAAACAAACAAACAAAAAAGCAAGAGAAGAGAAAAGGAAGAGAGAAAGCAAGGCACAAGACAGATAGGACACTAAAGTTGACTGTCTGGTAGGAGAAAGGAGAAAGTACAAAGTGAATCAATCAGCCTTTGTCATCTCTCTTACCTGACTTAGCTTACTCATAGACTCCCAACACATCGCCCTGCCCCTTGGCCCTGCCCAAGCCAACAGACATTTGTGTGTGTGTGTCTGTGTCCCTGTATTTTTGTGTCCCTGCCAGTTAGCAGCTGGGTTTGCTGACACCTGGCCTAGTATGCAGAGGTGGTACAAAGGACCAGGCCCTGTAAATTGTGTAAAGGCACACTCAGATCAGGGCTGCCTGGTAAAGGCCATTTCTGTTCCACAATGCCCTGCTGATGCCATCTGTAGAGTAACACTATGAGCCCTCTGACACATTAGGCTACTTTCTGGATGAGGACATAAGCCCAGTCAGCTCGCCCCAAGGCTTATTTCAGTGTGATCAGTCTGTGTGGATCAGTCTGTGATCTTTGGTTCACCAAAGACCCGTTCCCAGGGGGCAGTTTTTGCTCTGGGAAACCATCTCATGTTTTTTTTTTGTTTGTTTTTTTTTTTTACTTTCTTTCCTTTTTGTTATTCTGGCTCTGTTCTGGTGGTTCTCAGGAGTCCAAGTGCAGTGTCAGGCCCAGCCTGATGTGAGGCAAATGATAACCCCAGGACTCTTCAGCTTACCCTAAGTCAGTGCTTCTCAATTATTTTCTGTCATGCCCCCCTAGGAAGAAGAAAACATTTTTCGCACCCCCCCGCGCGAGTGTAAATAGTATCTTTATTTAAAAAAAAAAACTTTAGCCTGCAAAACTAAAATATATAAAATAATTTGAGCTGATTTTTTAATCAGAGGTGATGTCTGTATTCATTAATGGCGATAATGAGCACGTTTTGCAATGCATAGCTTTTCAAAGCGGGGTTTGAACAGGACATAGCAACTCTCAGTTCCAGAGACATACAGAGACATAAACACGGACCTTGGCTTGTTATGACAGTGTTTGCCGAAGTCAATTGTGCTCCCCAGAATGGAGCCTCACGCCCCCCTTGGGGGGCGCACCTCACTATTTGAGAAGCACTGCCCTAAGTCATCTTTTGTTTTAATTTCTACTATGTGTTTTTAGCGTTTGTGTCAGTGACCTGTACTGTGCTTGGGGCTCTTCCCTGTGGTATTTGGGGGAGCATGTCGTGTGGGCTGGACCCAGGCCTCCTGCATGCAGTTTGCATTTGACTCTTTAGCTATTTTCCAGATCCTTAAAATAAGCTTATAGTAATGGAGAGAGAATATAGTGGAAAGGTGCTTGTTTTGCATGCCACTGACCTGGGATCCAATCCTGGGCATCACATATAGTTCTCCAAGCACTTCCAAGTATGATTTCTGAGCCCTGAGCCAGGAGTAAGCCCTGTGACCACTGGGTGTGGCCCAATAAATAAAACCGAAGTAATCTTTTTCAAATGCCCTTCTAATCATGTTTCTTTCTTGTTAAACCCTCTGGTGCTTACTCAGATCTTGCGTGTGAAGTCAGCTATTTGCTCCCCATCGACAATTCAACCAGATCCTTCCATCCCTTCCCAAAATGCCAGTGGTGCTGTTTTGGAACTTAGTTGTTGACCTTCAAAGATGAGATCCCTGAGTGAATAGACATCTGTGTCTCTGTTGTATGGCAACACTGTGTCCATATTCCTGTGTAGCATCAAGGCCAAGGTGAAGCAAGGACTTCTCACAGGGCCTGCTATCTTAGATGTTACCTGTCAGAAAGGCAGTTGTGCTAGTAACCTCTCTGTGCTCCCTTTTCTATTTGAGCAAGATTGAGAGAGAGGGAGCCTTGTGCAATTGAAACCAACAGGGTTCTGACATCAAAACCATGAGATGGTTTCCCAGAGCAAAAACTGCCCCCTGGGAACGGGTCTTTGGTGAACCAAAGATCACAGACTGATCCACACAGACTGATCACACTGAAATAAGCCTTGGGGCGAGCTGACTGGGCTTATGTCCTCATCCAGAAAGTAGCCTAATGTGTCAGAGGGCTCATAGTGTTACTCTACAGATGGCATCAGCAGGGCATTGTGGAACAGAAATGGCCTTTACCAGGCAGCCCTGATCTGAGTGTGCCTTTACACAATTTACAGGGCCTGGTCCTTTGTACCACCTCTGCATACTAGGCCAGGTGTCAGCAAACCCAGCTGCTAACTGGCAGGGACACAAATAGCTGTTCATTTCAGGGTGGTAGAAAAATCTGAGGGGAGATAAGTGGGGGTGAAAAGACAGGAACAGGGGAGCCTGGGAGAAGGCTCATTTCAGGAACGTGATGATTGTGGAGGAGACCACTTCATGTGGTGCTTATCCTGGTTTTGCTTTGGGGTTATCAGGGCTATACCTGGGGGTGTTTTGTATATATGGGGCGGGAGGGGGGAGTTTGACAAATGTATAACGTCGTATCCACCATTATAGTGGCATAGAGAACAATCTTACTGCTTTGAAAGTCCCCGTCTTATCAGTGATTCAGTCCTAACCTTGGCAATCACTTATCTGTTGCACTCTTCAATTTTGTCCTTATCAGCGGTCATAGAATTACAACCATATAATATGAAGACTTTTCCGGTTAGCTATTAATATGATGTAAGGTTCCCCTCTTTAGTTGGCTTAAAGCACGTTTATTTTTTTACTGTTATATTACATTTTATGAATGCATCACCTGTGTTATGGATTAATTAAAAAAGACACACTGAGTTCCTAACTCTTGGTACTGTGAACATTGACTAATGGAAAAAATTAACATCTGCATACAGATCTCTGTGTGTGCATTACATTTTCTTTTTTTCGTTCCTTTTTTTTGGGGGGGGTGTGAACCACACCTGGCAGCACTCAGGAGTTACTCCTGGCTCGGTGCTCAGAAGTTGCTCCTGGCAGCTCAGGGAACCATGTAGGATACAAGGGATAGAACCCCGGTCCAACCCAGGTCAGCCACATGCAAGACAAATACCTTAGTGCTGTGCTGCTATCTGGCCCCATGCATTACGTTTTCAACTCCTCTGGGTAAATACTAAGAGCATAACTGCTAAATCATTATATTTAACTTTGTAAGAAATGATCAAATGGGACCAGACCGATAGCTGACCTGAGACAGATCTGGGTTCAGTTCTTAGCATTCCATATGGTACCCGCTAGGCCTGCCAGGAGGGATTTGTGAGCACAGAGCTAGGAGTAACCCCTTGAGCCCCATTGGGTGTGGCACCAAAACACCCCCTCAAAAAAAAGAAAAAGAGAAAAGAAATTATCAAATAGCCTGACTATATCACTTTTGTATTTTTTCTCCTTTTCCCTTCTTTTTTCTTCCTTCCCCTTCAGTTTTCCTTCCTCCCTTCCCTTCCTTTCCATTTCCTTCTTTTCCCTTCCTTTCCCACATTTACTCCACCTTATTCCTTTCACTCCTTTCCTTCCCCAATACTATCTCTCTGGCCCCCACTATACATTTCTGTTAATGACACTTCCTTTTGCTCCAGTCATGTCAGTGTTTTGTTTTGTTTTGTTTTGTTTTACTTTCAGTCATTCTTACATAGAGGTATAAAGATTAAAGAATTGTTTGAATTTGAAATTTCCTGATAATATCCTATGACAAGCATCTTTTCAAATACGTATTGGACATTTGTATTTCTTTCCTGATGAGTTATCTTGCTCAGTTATTTTGGCCATTTTTTTAAGTATAAGTGGTATATGTATACATATGTATATATATGTATATATATGTATATATATATAAAATGTCACTCAGTATGATATCTTCAGGTCCTTTTATGTAGAAGCAAACTATTTTATATTTTTTGGGAGAGGGTCATACTCAGCAGCACTCAGGGCTTGGTTACTTCTGTCTCTGCATTCAGAACTCACTCCTGAACCATATGGGATGTCGGGGATCGAACCCGGATTGGCCATGTGCAAGGCAAATGCTCTACTTGCTATTCTATCACTCAAGTCCTAATGACTTTATCTTTTTGTGTGGCTGAGTAATATTTCATTGTTTATATGTAACAATTTCTTTATCTAATTATTATTGGATACAGGTTATTTCCAGATTTTGGCTATTATGGATAGTGCTGCAAGGAACACTGGAATGCAGAGAAGATATGTAATGATTATCTTAAACATAATACATTTTTATTCTGATCTATATAGCTATTTTAGTTTTGGGGAGTTTAATTTTAAAAATATGTGTCTTTTTTTTTTTTTTTTTGGTTTTTGGGCCACACCCAGCGGTGCTCAGGGGTTACTCCTGGCTGTCTGCTCAGAAATAGCTCCTAGCAGGCACGGGGGACCATATGGGACACCGGGATTTGAACCAACCACCTTAGGTCCTGGATCTGCTGCTTGCAAGGCAAACACCGCTGTGCTATCTCTCCGGGCCCAAATATGTGTCTTGATTTGTTCCTGAAGATGCTCTTCTTTTAGTCCAATACCCTATTTCCTAGACTCCCCCCATCTATATCTTCTTTTTTGTTTGTTTGTTTTTTTGGGTCACACCCGCCAGTGCTCAGGGATTACTCCTGGCTCTATGCTCAGAAATCGCTCCTGGCAGGCTCGGGGGACCATATGGGATGCCGGGATTCGAACCACCGTCCTTCTGCATGCAAGGCAAATGCCTTACCTCCATGCTATCCCTCTGGCCCCTATATCTTCTTTGTAAAAGAAGTAATTTCATTATATTTTTTTACAGGGAAACATCTGTCAACAGCTTCCTTAGAAAGCCTTTGGGATAGTAGTCAAGAGATGTGCAGTGGGTAGAGCCTTTGCCTTGCATGTAGCCTACTTGGGCTGAATCCCTGGCATCTGATAAGGTTACCAAGTCTGCTAGGAGTGATTCTTGAGTGCAGAGCCTAAAGTAAGCCCTGAAAACTTCTGGGAGTGGTTTCAAAAGACAACAAACAAACAAAAAGAAGAAAAGTAAAAAGAAAATATGGGGTAAATTTTGGAAATCTTGCTAATTTTAAAATATCTATTATATTCTCATACTTGATTGATGGTTTGACCAGATATATGATTTTAGGGTGCAAATTTAAAACTTTTCAAAAATTCAAAGACATTGTTCTCATGCTCCACTCCTCTGATTTCTGTTATTGTTGAGAAATCTGATGTCTTTATGATTCTTTGTAAAATTTTGTTTTATGGGGCTGGAGAGATAGCACAGTGGTAGGCCATATGGCTTGCATGCCAACATGGAGGGGCTTGGTTCGATTACTGGCATCCCATATGGTCCCCCAGCCTGCCATTGGCGATTTCTGAGTGCAGAACCAGGAATGACCCCTGAGCACTGCTGAGTGTGGCCCAGAAACCAATCAATCAATCAATACATTAAAAAAAAACTTTTATATATCTCCAAAAGTTTTCCCCCTTTAATCTGCAATTTTATGATTAATAGCTTTGACATACTCAGTGGTTTTCCTTCCTTCTCCCTCTCTCCATTTCTTCCTTTCTCTCCTGAGTTACTCTCTTCCTCTTTTCTTCTTTCTTTCAATTTTAATGATGATAATTTTTTTTTCAGTTTTTGGATCACACCCAGTGGTTCTCAGGGATTACTCCTAGTTCTGTGCTCATGGACCTTTCCTGGAAGTGTTCAAGGGACCATATGGGGTGCCAGGGATCAAACCTGGGTTGGTTTCATGGAAGGAAAAAGCTCTACCTGTTTACTGTCAGTTTGGCCCATGATGATAATTTTCAAGCAAACACAAAACTTGAAAGAATAATAAAAACTCTTTGAACCTTTCACTTAGCTGAATATAACATTTTAACTATTTCTTATGCTTTTTGGAGAGGGTACATCCAGTGGTGTTCAGTATACTACTAACTCTACACTTAAGTACCACTCCTAGCAGTGCTCAGAGAACCATATGGGTGCCTGGGATGAAACCCTCATCAGCTGTATGCAAGGCAAGTACCCTACCCACTGTACTATTGCTGTTGTACCAAGACCTTACGCTTTATGTTCTTTGTGTAACTATATCAGCTCTATACTCAGAAATCACTTCTGGCAGGCTTGGGAGACCATATGGGACCATATGGGATGCTGGAGATTGAACCCAGGTCCGTCTGGGTTGGCCACATACAAAGCAAATGTCCTACCTTTGTGCTATCGCTTTGGCCCTACATTGATTTCTTTAAATCAGAATTCTAACATTGAATTTTGTTGCTGATTTCTAAAGTCTCTAATTTTATTTATTTATTTATTTTGGTTTTTGGGGTCACACCTGGCAGCACTCAGGGGTTACTCCTGGTTCTACACTCAGAAATTGCTCCGGCCCCCATCTTAATTTTTTCTTGTTTTTGTTTTGGGGTCACACCCGGCAGCACTCAGGGTTTGCTTCTGGCTCTATGCTTAGAAATCTCTCCAGGCTGGCTCGGGGGACCATATGCGATGCTGGAATTTGAATCACCATCCTTCTGCATGCAAGGCAAATGCCTTACCTCCATGCTATCTCTCCGGCCTTCCATCTTAATTTTTTGTTTTGTTTTGTTTTGTTTTTGGGCCACACCCGTTTAACGCTCAGGGGTTGCTCCTGGCTATGCGCTCAGAAATCGCCCCTGGCTTGGGGGAACCATATGGGACGCTGGGGGATCGAACCGTGGTCGGTCCTATGCTAGCGCTTGCAAGGCAGACACCTTACCTCTAGCGCCACCTTCCTGATCCCCCATCTTAATTTTTAATGGTTCTTTCTACTCTTCTTTTTTATACAGCTTGATTGAAGAAAGTGAATCAAATGTCATATATAGTTTATTTTCATCTGAACTTAACTAATTGCATCCTGTGGCATTTTAAAAGTGTGGCTTTAGGGGCCCAAGCAATAGCACAGTGGTGGGGCATTTGCCTTGCAGGCAGCTGACCCAGGACGAACCTGGTTTGATCCCCTGGCATCCCATATGGTCCCCTGGGTGCATAGCCAGGAGTAACCCCTGAGTATCACCAGGTGTGGCCCCAAAAACAAACAAAAAACAGAAGTTTGGCTTTAGGGGCTGGAGTGATCATACAATGGTGGAACACTTGCCTTGCACACAGCCAATCTGAGTTCAATCCCTGACAAACCACATGATCCCAAGCCTTCCACGAGTAATCTCTGAGTACAGTGCCCTGAGTACCGCTGGGTGTGGCCCCCAAACCTAAGGAAATAAAAGTAAAAAAGTGACTCTATCCCTTGAACTTCCTGTAAATCAATACTTAGATCTTTATTTTGGTTGTGAGGGTGCATGCCCAGCAGAGATCAGGGTTAATTCCTGACTCAGTACTCAGGAGTCATTCCTAGTGGGACTCAGGGAACCATATGTGTGGTTCTGGGGATTTATCTGATGGTGGCCATATGTAACATAAATGCCTTATCTGCTATATTATCCCCCCCCCATCATCAGCCCTGCATATTGTGAATCTTGAGGCTTGATTTGGTTTTGTCATTTTGATTTTTTTTGTTGAGGTTTGGTTGATTTGGGCCATACCCTGCGATGCACAGGGGGTAATCTCTGCCTTTGCACTAAAGAATTACTCCTGGTGGTTAGTGCTGGGGGGGGGGCAAATGAGATGTCAGGGATCAAGTCTGGGTCAGCTGTGTGCAATGCAAGCACTGTACTAACTCTCTAGCTCCTGATTCCTGTCATTCTGGGGGAAAATGTTTTGAAGTTGGGACTATATGTCTTTTTTGTTTGTTTTTGTTTTGGTGGAACTGTATGTCTTATAAACATCACTTAGGAGGTTTATCATATCTGATTGTTCCTTAGTAGTCTCTCTCCACTTGAAAACCCATTTTCTTCCACTGTAGAATGTTTCTGTGGATCATTTCTCTGAGAATTTCCTTTCTTCATTCCCCCATTCAGCTAGTTGGATTCTTAGAATGACTTCTTAATCACATTGTCTTTTTTTCTTTTCTTTTTTTCATAATTTTGCATCTGAATATTACCCTTCAGTCAGTACTTATGCAGGGTTTAGAGAAAGCCACTCCAGGTCTTTTAGGCAGCAATGTAATTAATGCAAGAACTAGAGACATTTTTGCAAACTCACCAGGAGAGTGGGGGTTTGCCAAAGTGGGGCGGAATGAATGTCCAAAGCCACCACAGTTCAGGGTGGCTATTGTCACCATAATGTCCTGACATGAGTGAGACAGAAGACTCAGAAATATGCATATTGACATTTGAATTAAAGTAAAGTTCAGGGGGCCAGAGCGATAGCACAGCGGTAGGGCATTTACCTTGCATGTGGCTGATCTACAGCGGACCTTGGTTCGATCCTCTGGCATCCCATATTGTCCCCCGAGCCAGGACTGATTTCTGAGCACATATCCAGGAGTAACCCCTGAGTGTCACAGGGTGCGTCTCCCCCCCAAATAAAACAAAACAAAACAGAAAAAAAGTAAAGTTCAGGGCTGGAACAATAATGCAATATGTAGGGAGCTTGCCTTGCATGTAGCTGACTGAGATTCAATCCCCAACATCCCATTTAGTCCCCTTAGCATCAGGAGTAATTTATGAGTGCAGAACAAGGAGTAACCCCTGAGCATTATCTCCCCCCCCCCCCCCACACACATAATGTAAAATTCAGGGCTGGAGAAAGGATGCAGAGATTAAGTTGTTGCCTTGCAATGTACCAGATCCTGGTTTGGTTCCTAGAGTCATGTGATCCTCCCAAAACATCACTGGGCACAGACCTGGAGGCCCTGAGTAGCACTGTGTTGGCCCTGGTAACCCAAGTAGGGCCCAAGGAGCAAGCACCATGTCCTTAGACCTTCAATTGGTGACCTGGTTGTCCAAGAATCAGCTGGAGGGTCCTCTGGACCTTTGAACATTCCTTGGGAGACTCCACCCTAGCCCAAAATAGAAGTTGAAATTGCAGGGTAGTCTATGACCTGTCAGTTTCCCTGAGGTGCTGGATACACCCTCTTCTCCCAAGTAATTTTGTCCTTTCACTTCAGGAAAACAAGGGCTGAAGGTAGGTCTCTAGGTGTTATCACACCTCCTACAACTTTTCAATGATTTGTTGGGCAAGAGTAGATGGCAGAAGAGCAGAATTCTCCAAATTCACCAAATAGAGTTTTGATCACATTAACCCCTTTAAGTTCATATAAATCGGATCACAAAAAAAAAAAAAAAATTGCAAGCTTGGGGCCGTCGAGGTGGCGCTAGACTTAAGGTGTCTGCCTTGCAAGCACTAGCCAAGGAAGGACCGCAGTTTGATCCCCCAGTGTCCCATATGATCCCCATAAGCCAGGGGCAATTTCTGAGCGCTTAGCCAGGAGTAACCCCTGAGCATCAAATGGGTATGGCCCGAAAAAACAAAAAACAAACAAACAAAAACCCAAAAGCGCAAGCTTTAGAGGTTGGAATCAAGCTTACAGTGGATAGGATGCTTGCCTTGCACATAGCCAACCCAGGCTCTAATCGCTGGTGTCCTATATCATACCCCCAAGCACAGCCAACAATAATTCCTGAGTACAGAGCAGAAATAATTCCTGAACATCACTATGTGTGGCCCCAAAACTAAACTAAACCAAAAAAGTTTATGAATCTGTACTTCAAGTTCAAGATAATAGAACCAGAAGTAAGTTTTTCATTTTTCTTTTTAGTTTGGAATTAGAAATAAGTTTATTAGGGAAATAAAGGGATGGAAGGAGAGGGTTAGATTTTGATATATGTTCAAGAGAGAACATGGGCTTCTTTAGCCAAAAATAAGTTTCACAGAGTACCTGGGCTTTGCTGATTTCTACCTGCAGGGAAGATGGCATTATCCGGATCCAGGACTTGAACAAGTCAGGGAAGGTCCACATAGCTCCCCACCTCCAGTCTTCTCGTTTGGAGCCAGCTGGGTTAAAAAAGAAAAAAAAAGAAAAAGAAATGATGCAATTATTGGGTGTTTGTATGTATATTTTAAGGATATTTTTTTTTAGCATTTTTAAGTAAGAAAACACCTGCTGTAGTCATTTAAAATCATCTATTTTTATGACAGGGTGATACATGCATGTTTGTTCATTATATCTGAAGATACTAAAGAGAAAAATTTAAATTCCTGTGATCATCACTCCCACCCTCAAGCCCTCTCTCTTCCCTTAACAGAAAGTCACCAAACAGCAACCACATAGCAGCATTAGCCATGAGTATGCTTTAATAGATAGCACCCTAAAAAAATCTCAGTGTCTTTCAGCAAGCTTTATTTCTTAGTCCTTACATGTTTTATCATGGGTTGACTTCAGCCATGTCTGGACACAGGGTAAAGAAGCAGATGAGATATGATGGGGTGTTGGGTTGGCAAGATGAAGGAAGAGAAAGAATGGTGGACATCTTAATACTTCTACTTGTAAGTGTCCTGTCCTTCACTCCCATTTTCTTGGTTAAAGCACATATTTTGCCTGATCCAAACTTCAACAGGGCAGTGATGGAGGACAATTTTCCCTTATGAAAAGGCAATGAAAAATGTTTTATAGCTGAATGTGGCATGTAAAACATAGAAATCTTCTGAATTCTTTTATAGAATTTATTTTATATTTAAATATTTGGGGGGGGGGAATAAGAAGGTAGTGCCCTGATGATACCCAGGAAACTATATGCAGTGCAAAGGACCAAACTAGGATAAATGGTTTTGAAGTGTCTTACAACCTATTCTAGCTCTCCAGACTAGATTTTTTTTTTAAATATTTTATTTTAAGAGCCGAAGCAATAGCACAGTGGTAGGGTGTTTGCCTTGTACTCAGCCAACACAGGACAGACCCCGGTTCAATTCCCAGCATCCCAAATGGTCCCCCGGAGCCTGCCAGGAGTGATTTCTACCAGAAGTAACCCCTGAGCACTGCTAGGTGTGACCCAAAAAAAACAAAAGAAATTTTTTAAATTTAATTGTTATTGGACCACACCAGTGGTGCTCAGGGGTTACTCTTGACTCTGTAGTCAGCAATTATTTCTGGCAGTGCTAGGGGAACCAGTGGAATGCCAAAGATTGATCCCAAGTCAGCCACATGGAAGACAAATGTCCTACCTACCTCTCTGACCTAGATTTACTTCTTATATTTCCCTAGGAGTCAGGGTTCAAAAGTGAAGGGCCTCACTTCACACATGCAAGGCAGGACTCTCCTGCTGGACCATATTTCTCACCCTGGTCCTTGAATCTTACTATCTTTATGTAAAAATGTCTTAATATTATGCTGAGCACTTATAACTAAGATACTCCAAGTGATCTAGGATTTGAACCCTATTCTTTTTTTTTTTTTTTTTGGGGGGGTCACAACCGGCAGCACTCGGGGTTACTCCTGGCTATGCTCAGAAATAGCTCCTGGCAGGCACAGGGGACCATATGGGACGCCAGAATTCAAACCAACCACCTTAGGTTCTGGATCGGCTGCTTACAAGGCAAACACCACTGTGCTATCTCTCTGGCCCCCCTATTCTTTATTTTGAGGTGAGCCTTCCAAGCAATGCTCAGGGTGTTCAGGGGTCACTCCTCGTGATAATGAGCCAACCAGGTCAGACAGTTCAATGTTAGATGCTATTTAGACCCAGCATTGTTGAGGGTCACCAGGGGCTTGTACATGCAAGGCATGTATTTTTGACCCCTAGATTGTCTCATGGTTGCTGAACCCCATTCTTAATAATGTGTCAAGATTCAAATGTTGTACATGTTCAGATTTAGGATTGAAAAAAGTCTTATCTATCGATCCCTTCTAATTCTCTCATTTTTATTTATATATTCAAAAGTTCTAGCATTAAAAATAACATGAGTAATGGAACAAATCTTGTCATTTTTTTGCTTCTAACTTGTTTACATAATAAGGAAAAAGGATATTGCAAATAAATTTGAAATCACTTTTATAGCCTTCCCTAGCTCATATTTCAGAGAGAACCTCCAACATGAATTGGCTATACATCTTTTCTGCCATAATATTTTTTAACCACACATAGGTACCCATCATGAATAATACATAGAATTTCTTTGTGGAACTAAAATGTTTATATGCATGTCACCTTATTATATGTATCATTGCATACTTTGCTTTTATCAGCCAGCCTTTGTGTTCTCAAGATATCATTATGCCCACAGTCGTAGGTATAATTTGTTTTCACAGTGTTTTGAGTGTACTTCACTGCCTGCATAGACTATGGTATACTACTTAGCTAATTCTTTCTATAGCATGTTTTGATATTAGAGGCAGTTTCCTCAACACTACTATGGAAATCCTGGAGCAGCTCATGACATGTATAGGGAAGAATATGACTAGCATGTCATTTTAGAAGTTGAATGTTGGATCCTATGACACACATTAACCAGCTTTAGCATAAATGGTTTCTTTTCATTGACTGCACCAGGTTATATTACTCCTGGTATTGTAGGAAAATTCCTGTTGTTTCTTTTTTTTCTGTTGCTTCTATATTCACATCACTCTGTCCCCCAACCTGCAGTAGCTTATTGAGGTCACCGATGGGGTAGAAGCAAAAGAGAAAATCCCATTGAAGAGGGATCTACAGCAGGGAGATGAGTGGGTCACCCCACCCAGATTCTGGCCCAGATACCATGCATGGGCCTTTCTGTTCCAAGAGACATCAGCACCTTATCACAGATGATGAAGATGAAGAAAACAAGCTCAGCCAAAGCCCAACTGAGGAGATAATGTTTTCAGAACCTCCTGCAATTTTCTTCTAAGTTACTCTTTTGACCGTATTTGCACCAGTCACTATACTGTGAACACACAAACTGTGTGTTCTCTCTGTATAGATCTTAATAACTACTCTTTTGTTCTATGCTCCACTGCAAACAGATAATAATATATTTTAATACATTTAATACATTAATACATTTAATACATTTAATACATTAATACATTAATACATCTAATACATTAATAATGTGGTTTGATATTAGTTTGCACCATTCCAGGGAAATACATAATGTTGTTAGATTTTTAATAGTTCTCAGCTATTCTAGTAAATGTTTCCCTATTGCTATAATGCTTGACTATGTATACTTAGCAACGTATTCTCAAATTATGTCTGCAAAAATGTTCTAATGTTTTTGTCCACAGAAGTCAATGGATAAGGGCCTCACATCACACATGCAAGGCAGGATTCTCCTGCTGGACCATATTTCTCACCCTGGTCCTTGAATCTTACTATCTTATGTAAAAATGTCTTAATGTTATGCTGAGCACTTATAACTAAGATACCTCCAAGTGATCTAGGATTTGAACCCTATTCTTTTTTTTTTTTTTTTTTTTGGTTTCGGTTTTTGGGTCACACCCAGCAGCACTCAGGGGTTACTCCTGGCTATGCTCAGAAATAGCTCCTGGCAGGCACAGGGGACCATATGGGATGCCGGGATTCAAACCAACCACTTTAGGTTCTGGATCGGATGCTTACAAGGCAAACACCACTGTGCTATCTCTCTGGCCCCCCTATTCTTTATTTTGAGGTGAGCCTCCCAAGCAATGCTCAGGGTGTTCAGGGGTCACTCCTCATGATAATGAGCCAACCAGGTCAGACAGTTCAATGTTAGATGCTATTTAGGCCCAGCAGTGTTGAGGGTCACCAGGGCTTGTTCTGGATTCATTACACTGCTTGGTGTAAGAATGTTTAAGAATTTTCGAATTAGGGGCCGGAGAGATAGCATGGAGGTAAGGCGTTTGCTTCTCATGCAAAAGGTTATCGGTTCGAATCCCGGCGTCCCATATGGTCCCCCTTGCTCGCCAGGAGTGACTTCTGAGCATGGAGCCAGGAGTAACTCCTGAGCACTGCCGGGTGAGACCCAAAAACCAAAAAAAAAAAAAAAAAAAAAAAAAAAAAAGAATTTTCGAATTAAGTATATCTGCAGAAAGGTTCTAATGTTTATGTTTAAAGAAGTCTATGAATATTTTTTGTGATATGTATAAGACAAAGATATGGAAAAAGCTAATTGTTTTGAGAATGATGTATGCACAATCTAACCTTTGATGCCTTTATAGTCAACTTTTACTATGCCTATGCAAAATAACAACCACTTTGATAAGTTCTGATCTGGGTGGGGTTCCTGCCTCTGGCAGAGAACAATAAAACAAAACTTTTGTAGCCTTTCTCAATATTTTTTTTTTATTTTGAACAGACAGGGTTAATATGTTAGATGACACCCAAAACAAAGGCATTCCCCCAATTTCCTCTTTCCTTTTTCACCTAGTCCTTTGATATGTAAAATTCCACCTGGATTTCACTCAACCCTCCTCCTGCCCCCATGAATTGAATTGGTACTGCCGTAGTAAAGAAAGGTCAGTTTGGTTTAATGCACAGAAAGACCATGCAACAAGAAGCCATTGACTTCATGGTTCCTGATTGGCTTGGTTTCTCTTTTTTTGTTTTGTTTTGTTTTTGGGTCACACCCGGCAGCCCTCAGTGGTTACTCCTGGCTCTATGCTCAGAAGTCATTCCTGGTAGGCTCAGGGGACCATATGGGATGCCGAAATTTGAACCACCATTCTTCTGCATGCAAGGCAAACACCCTGCCTCCATGCTATCTCTCTGGCTCCTGGCTTGGTTTTTCTTTTTCTTTTTTTTTTTTGTTTTTTTGTTTTTTTGTTTTTTTGGGCCACACCCGGCGTGCTCAGGAGTTACTCCTGGCTGTCTGCTCAGAAATAGCTCCTGGCAGGCACGGGGGACCATATGGGACACCGGGATTCGAACCAACCACCTTAGGTCCTGGATCGGCTGCCTGGCTTGGTTTTTCAATTCTTTATGGCTACCCTTCTTCAGGCCCATTTGCCAGGGGTTGGAAATACAGTGTGTGGGGTGATTTCACAACATTGGAAACTGATTTTACACTAGTTGACATTGTAATTCTGATGAGAAATAATATATCTGCTTGCTGTAATTTACTCTCTGTATTACTAGTGAATCTAAGTCTCTTTTCTTGTGCTTACTGATTATTTTGCTTTGTCTTCCAGTTCCCACATTTCACCTATGAAAAAATTATACAAAGGCCACAGAATTAATCAAGAACAGTAGATCAAGAACTTGGGTCTTAACATCAGTTAAAACTCTTCTTTTAGTATGTTCACACTGTTTCCAAAAGTAATTTTCTTAGTTGTTTTTTTTTTGGGGGGGGGGGGGGCGGAGCCACACCTGACAGTATTCAGGCTTTGCACTCAGAAATTACTCCTGGCAGGCTCAGGGATGCCAGGAATCCATCCCAGGTTTGTCCCAGGTCAGCCACATCAAGACAAATGCCCTACTGCTGTACTATGGCTCCAGACTCCCCAAACGTAATTTTCTAAAAAATTGTTATGAGGGCAACTTCTGACAGTGTTGAAGGGCCCAGGATCATTCCTAGTAGAAGTTGTTGGGGGACTGTTCAGTGGGAATAAAAGCCCATGGCTTCACACATGTTAGGCATATGTTCTATTTGAATCACTTCTCCCAGGCCCCTAAACAATTTTTGAGTGTTGCTATTTTTATTAACGAAGAAAGATTTCTTCCCATCAAATAAATGAAGGACATAGGAATTGTCAACCATGAATGTTATACAAATTAGGGTTATGAAGAAGGAGGTGATAATTATCACTCACTTTCTACATTTTTTTGAGTTTTAGGGCCATACTCAGTGTTGCTCAGTGGCTATAACTAGATCACTGCTTGGAGGTCAACTCAGTGTTCTTAAGGGACCATGTGGTGCCAGGGATTGAAACTAGTCCTCCTGCATACAAAGCATGTGCTCCAGCCTATTATCAGTGACTTTAATGAGTTGAAATGGCTTTCTAGAAATTGAATAGGGGTCAGGGAGATCATTCAAAGGGTTGGAGTACATGCTTTGTATACCAGAAGTCTAGACCATTCAACACTTCATGACTTCCTGAGCACTATTTGGAGATATCCAATCCAGACTAGTTTTATGGCCACAAAACAAAAACAAATTGGAGATAGGAAATTTGGGATTAATTTGTAGTTTGTGATGTAAAAATCTTCTGGGATGGAAGTTCTTTTGCCTTGTTCTTCATTTTGCAGAACTGCTATTTCCAAACAGACTTCATTGGCCCAAATGGTTGCCTGCAATTCCTTCTGCATCTAAGACAGAGGATAAAAGAATAAACAATGGTGGAGGTTTAAGGGGAGGAAGGTGGAGGTGCAACCCAATGTATCTTGGTGAAGGTTTTAGATCTGCTATGTAATGGGCTGATTCCTCTTGAATGTCAATTTCACAGTCATGCATAGCTCCAGGAGAGGTTGGGAAGTGTAGCATTGATTGATAGCACGTAATAATAGTCAAAGTCTAGAAATTAGGTAACTACATCTCTAGCAAGTGAGTTGATTTTGTTTTCTAGGGGTAAAGTCACTGTTCTCTGCCCTCCATGACCTCTGAGAGAGTCTTTCTTGCAAAATATCTTTAGAGTCATATATATGATATATATAAAATATATATTTATATATAAATATATATATAAAGATATATATCTTTAGTCTGGAGTCTCACCTTTCCTACATATCTTATTAAATGATGGTTTGAGGACTTTGAATTTCTTGTGCTTTGTAGAAGGGAAGCATTTATTTCGGGACATCTAGTGGTTTCTGTCACTGATGCTGAGAAAAATGCCAGAGTCAATTTTTTTCCATGTTTAAGTACAGGAGACATTTCCTGCACAGAAATTTAAGCCTAAACGTAGTTCTTTAGGAAAAATCTTGTACAGTAGGAATTACTCTTGACACATCTACATGTGTTAACTTCAACAACCTTGTAAATGTGTTTTGATGAACAGAATAAGCACATAATAAGCAATCCCCAAAACTCAGTGGTATAAAATAATAATCAACTGTTTTTCATTTAGACCTCAGCAGATCTAATGGAAATTGGGTTCAACAGGATTTGGCTGGGCTTTGCTGTCAGCTGTAGGCTAGCTTAAGGTCTAGGCTGTGTCTCTCATCTTCCCTGGACTACAAGGCTAACCAGGGCATAATCCCGAGGATGGAAGGAACTCAAGTGGAAATGGTTAACCATAAAAGCTCAGTGTATATCTTTGTGGCTATCAAATCTGTTAACAGCCCAGTGAATAATGCCTAATGTCCATTTGTGAGAAAGAATATACCTTTTTTAAAAATTGAGTCACTGTAAGATTTAATTACAAAATTGTTCATGTTTGGGTTTTATTCATACAATGTACAATACCCATCTCTTCACTAATGCACATTTCCTGCCACCAATGTCCCAAGTTTCTCTCCCTCTACCCCCTTGCCTTCCTCCTTGCCTGCCTCTATGACAGATATTTCTTCTCTCTCTTCCTTTATTCCTTTTAGACACCATGGTTTGCGAGAAATATCATGTATTTCACTTTACCTACTTTCTTAATCCAGTTCTTGTCCAGAGTGATAATTTACAACTATCATTATCATAGGTCTCTTCTCTGCCTTAACTGCACTTCTCCACTCATTGTGGAGAGCTTTCAGCTCTGCACCAGTCCTTCCTGGCCCTGGTCTCTATTGCTTTTTGGGTACTATCACCACACTATCTTTTTTGGGAGGGGCCACACTTGGCAGCACTTGGGTAACTCCTAGCTCTGCACTCAGAACTCACTCCTGGCAGGCTCGGGGGATCTAATGGGATGCCATGGATCCAACCCAGATCCATCCAAGGTCAGCTGCGTGCAAGGCAAATGCCTACCACTGTGCTATCACTCTGGCCCCTATTTTTTAAGCCTACAAATATCATTCTATGTCCATTCTTTTCTTCATTTTGCTCAGCACAATACTCTCCATATTCATCGCCATCTCCATGTTCATCATGTATAAAGCAAATTTCATTATTTCATTTTTCTTTTTTTCTTTTTCTCTTTTTTTTTGTTTGTTTTGTTTTTTGTTTTTTTGGGGCCACACCCGGCCATTATCCCTGGTGTGAGATAATATCTCATTGGCTTTTATTTCTTTTTTATTTTTTTTGGTTTTTGGGCCACACCCGGCAGTGCTCGGGGGTTACTCCTGGCTGTCTGCTCAGAAATAGCTCCTGGCAGGCACGGGGGACCATATGGGACACCGAGATTCGAACCAACCACCTTTGGTCCTGGATTGGCTGCTTGCAAGGCAAATGCCGCTGTATTATCTCTCCGGGCCCGGCTTTTATTTCTTATTGGAATTTTGATTCAAAATTCCTTGCTAAGAAGTAAGGATGAGCATTTTGTCATGTGCTTGTTTACCATATGCACATATCTTTGAAGAATTTGTTCAGCTTTTGTCCCTAAACTGTAAATGTGCCTTTCAGTTAGCGAGATTGATAATAGAATCCCTGACATCCTCAAATAATAAAATGGAAGAGTTGAGGGTCATCACAAATTGGCTAACATCATGAATTAACTGATTTGAAAAATCCTTTTGTGGTAATTTGTTTCAAAACATTGACTCCCTGACACTCTCACAAAAATAGAAGGAGCTCAAGAGGATTATATGAAGTTAAATAAACCACAAGGAAAGAGGCAAGTATCAGATGATACATCCATGTATGAGGTATAATAATCTGAAATTGGTAAACAGGCAATAAAAATAATTCAAACAGTGGACATTGATAACAGAACTAAAATCCCCAAGGAGGAGAGGTGGAACAAAATGGGAGGTGTGGGACCGGAGAGATAGCATGAAGGTAGGGCATTTGCCTTGAATATAGAGGGATGGTGGTTCAAATCCCGGCATCCCATGTGGTCCCCCTGAGGCTGCCAGGAGCGATTTCTGAGCATAGAGCCAGGAATAATGCCTGAGCACTGCCGGGTGTGACCCAAAAACAAACAAACAAACAAACAAAAGGGAGGTGTGAACAAAAGGGTTATAAACAGAAAATAAGTAAGTAAAATGTAGAAACCCTTTACAAGGGAGAAACAAAATATCATGACATTTTATTCCTTCTTCCATACCACCGTTTTTTTTGTTTTTTTTTTTTTTGTTTTTTTTTTTTTAATATTGCTACATGTTTGTCTTAGGCATGGGACTTATTTTTTGTTTGTTTGTTTGTGGGTAACACCCACCTGTACTCAGATCTTACCTCCTAATTCAGCATTCAGAGATCACCCCCAATGATGCCAGCGGAAACAAATGGAGTGCATGCAAGACAAGCCCTTTATCCACAGTACTATCTTTTTCACCTGACTTCTTTAGACCAGCCATAAAAGGTATATTTTTTTTGTTTTTGTTTTTGTTTTTGGGTCACACCCGGCGGTGCTCAGGGGTTACTCCTGGCTGTCTGCTCAGAAATAGCTCCTGGCAGGCACGGGGGACCATATGGGACACCGGGATTCGAACCAATCACCTTAGGTTCTGGATCGGCTGCTTGCAAGGCAAGCACCACTGTGCTGTCTCTCCGGGCCCTAAAAGGTATATTTTTGCATGCCTATATTCATTGATCTGACTATATTCACAATGGTCAGAATCTGGGAACACACAAGTGTCCAAGAACAGATGAAAGAATAAACTGTAGTACATCAACTACACAATGGAAAACTATTCTGCTATTAAGAAAAATGAAGTAGGGGCCCGGAGAGATAGCACAGCGGCGTTTGCCTTGCAAGCAGCCGATCCAGGACCAAAGGTGGTTGGTTCGAATCCCAGTGTCCCATATGGTCCCCCGTGCCTGCCAGGAGCTATTTCTGAGCAGACAGCCAGGAGTAACCCCTGAGCACCGCTGGGTGTGGCCCAAAAACCAAAAAAAAAAAAAAAAAGAAATTGCTCCTGGCAAGCTCGGGGGACACACTCAGTGGTGCTCAGAGGTTACTCCTGGCTCTGCACTCAGAAAATCGCCCCTGGCAAGCTGGGAGGTGGGGGCATATGAGATACCGGGAATCGAACCGGGTCCCTCCTGGGTTGCCGCATGCAAGGCAAACGCCCTACTGCTGTCTGGGTTATATAACTGTCTGGGTTATATTCAGTCTGGTCTCTGCTGTTGGGAGGAGGGGCCTGAGAAGGAATGAGGGATAATATATATTTGGTCTTTGGGTCACACTCAGCAGTGCTCAGGGGTTACTCCTGGCTCTGCGCTCAGAAAGCTCTCTGGCAGGTTTGAGGGACCATATGGGCTGTCGGGATTCAAACCACCATCCATCCTGGATCAGTTGCATGCAAGGCAAAAGCCCTACCACTGTGCTATCTCTCCGGTCCCTTCCCCAATTATTTTTTAATTTAATTTATTAATTGATTGATTGGTTTTTGGGACACACCCAGTGGTGTTCAGAGGTTACACCTGGCTCTGCACTCAGAAATTGCCCCTGGCAGGCTGGGGTGGGGGGCATATGGGATGCTGGGAATCAAACCGGGTCCCTCCTGGGTAGGCAGCATGCAAGGCAAAAGCCCTACCGCTGTGCTATCTCTTTGGCCCCAAGCTTTCTTAAAATTGCCCAAAGAATTAATGTTTAGCCCTTGGTACTACGGCAGTTCACAAGGCCTAGATATGGTAGGTTCCATTCTTACTCTGTTTGGGAAAGTATTTTCAGACTCTGAATAGCTCATGCTATTTTGGAAAAGTCTCATCTGAAGAACCCTAAGAACCTGGGTCTTTGGCTGGAGTCCATGTGGCTGGAGTACTGAACTGACTTGAAGAATGTCGCCATCAATACACATGGCCAAGGCATTGCAGCGGTGCTCAGCTCCATGTCCTGTGGTCTGCAGTCATCTTCCTGGAAGTCTAGATTTCAAAGACATTAAATAGCTTTTCTTTTTTTAATGCCTCTTACAACATGTTGTTATTTTTATTATTTTTAAACAAAGTTTCCTTCCTTTCTGGTCCCTTGGCAATGGAGTGCTAAACCCTCCTATTAGGAGTAAAAGAACTGCTGCTTGCAACCTGTCCACCACCTATTTGAATCAGCTTCTTCAACTGGGATCCTGGCATGAGGACAGGAACCTCTTTTGACCTGCAGAGGAACATTGACTCCCTCATTGCCCTGTGCTGATAGATTACATCATCAGATTAAATCTTTCAGATTTGATTTACCTGAAACTTAATTGGCAGTGTAGAACAATACTTGAGTACTGTCATTTATAACTACTCCCCCTTCCCATTTTTTTTCTATAGAAAAGAAAGAAGATATAAGGAAACAGAGACTCTATGGCTCCTGGTCAGCCATAAGCAGGTACTGTTTCTTTAAGGGTGAAGCCACCTGTTACCCGAAACCCACCCCTTGTAACTGGTGCAGGAAGGCAGTTGACCTGAGGGTAGCCCTTGGTTGAAGTGTAAGGAGTCTCTGCCACAGCTATCCCTGCTGAATTGCTCATGCTGGATGGTCGCTGCCGAATTTCTGGGCCTTTTGCTATCTTTCTTATTGCTCAAGGTCTAACAGTAATGTGTGTTTGTTATAGCACTGTTTATACTAGCCACAATCTGAAAACAATGCAAATGTAAAAGACGTGGCATATATACACAATCAAATAGTAATTTGCTTGAAAGAATAAAAAGAGGAATCATGCCCTTTACTACAACCTAAGTGGAACAGGAGGTGAGCATACTAAATACAACAATACAAGAGAGACACATTCCAGTTGATTTCATCCATATATGTTGTATAAAGAAAGCAAGCAAGGAAGTAGACAATGGTCAATGCAGACAAACCCATATATTTAACCACAGAACTGGGGTTACCAAGGTGGGAGTGGGAAGTGGTTAACAGAATCCACAGCTAAGCTAGAAGGATATCAACACTTCGTAGATACATGTGATATAGTCATGTTACATCCCCAAAACACATAGTCACTCATACGTATTAATGTTATTTCAATGCAAATATTTTAAAAAAGGAAATGGTGTTTTGTTCCTTTTTGATGATTTGAAATTAACAAGACTATTATGTGCTTAAATTTCTCAAAATGTTTTGGGTTTTGCAAGTGGCTATCAGTTCTGGCTGGGACCAGGTCATTGGCAGATTGTGGAAAGTCATTTTTCTTTTTTTCTTTTTTGGTTTTTGGGTCACATCTAGCAGCGCTCCAGGGTTACTCCTGGCTCTATGCTCAGAAATCACTCCTGGAAGGCTCAGGGGACCATATGGGATGCCGGGATTTGAACCACCAACCTTATGCATGTAAGGCAAATGCCTTACCTCCATACTATCTCTCTGGCCCCGGAAAAGTCATTTTTACTCTCCTGTCCCCCTCCCTTGCTACCCAGACATGAAGGTTGTCTACTCACCAGTTGTCTCCTTATTTGTGCAGCAAGAGAGGCCAGTTTCATACTTGCCTGAGCTCCAGAATCTGGACTGGAATTGAGGCCTGCTACCTGATATCCCCCCTACTTTCTCCAGCTGCTGAGTACCTGGGTTGAAGAGACCAACATCAAGCAGTGTACCCAATGACTTTTGAGGGGTGGTTTGGGTCAAACCCAGCGGCGCTCAGGGGTTACTTCTGGTGCTGCACTTAGAAATTACTCCTGGCAGGCACGGGGGGATCATATGGGATACCAGGATTTGAACTGTTCAAACTAGTCTGTTCAATTAGCTGCGTGCACGGCAAACGCCCTAATGCTGTGCTGTCTCTCTGGCCCCTCCAATGACTTTCTGTTTATTTTGTTTTGGAGGATCACACCCAGCAATGCTTGGGAGTTACTCCTTGCTCTGCATTCATAAATCATTCTTGGAATCTTCAGTAATCATTCAGGGGACCATATGGAATAATGGGGGTAGAATTCAAATGCAAGGCAAAAATGCCCTCCCCGCTGTACCTGTAGCTCCAGCCGAGTACCCAACCCACCTAATGATTGGATAAAGCAGGAACCTAAAAATTGATCCCTTCCCATCTATGCTGTGCACAGCATTGGCAAAGACGTCTTTAAACACTCTTCCCTTCCACCTTTCTCTTGCCATCTCCAGCCCCGTGAAATCCAAACCTCAGCAAGGCTCTGTAGTCAGATGGAACCAGCTTTGGGTCTTATCCCAACAACCAATGATGTGATCTTAGGATAAATCCACTAACTATACATCACGACTTTTTAAGCTCTAAAGAGGGCAGGATAGAGCATCTGCCTCTTCAGAGGAAGAGAAATCATGCAGTAAGCACGGATCGATTTTGCTGAAACGTGGTCTTTTTGAGTCAGCACCAGCCTTCCCAAGAAGCGGCAGTCCCCTGGGCCTCACTAAAGCAGATACGAGCCTGTTGTACTAACATATTTGCAGCAGATGGCGCCAGTGGGTAAGGAGCTAGTCTTGTTTTGGTCAGGATTTTTTGCTCTCTGCAGATGACATATCAATTTCACAGGTATTATCTTATTTGATTCTCCTTCATCGACCATTTACCAAGTGCTGACTATTTCATCCTTTAGTCTTTCATCTTTTCCTCGAAAAATGCTGACAGAGCTTTTCCTCCAGCCAGTCAGCTTTGACTAAGAAACAAGCCATATACATATGATTTCTGTATATACATAAAAACCCTAAGTCCTCATTGCTTTGTTGCTGACTAATGTTCTTGAAGAAGAATGACTTAATAAGGCAGAAGCTTTTTTGTGTGTGAAGTGGGGTCAGGGAATGAAGGCTTCTTCCCTAGGGGCCAGCACAGTCTTTACCAAGGACTATTGATCAGAGGGCAAAGAAATAGGTCTCTAGACTGGTTAAATTGCCGAGTGGGAGGAAGAAGGGGAAAAAATCCATAAAAAAAGGTGTTGAAGGGTTTCAGAGAGAAAGGGGGATGGGGAGAAGAAGCAGGTTGGCCAGGATTCAGGAGCTTGGAGTGACCTTGCAGGTCCTTGTGCTTTGCAGAAAGCCTGTAAGAATTCCTGGAAGGCAGGAGAACAGGGGTCTGACTGCTATGGTCTGTTTCTATGGTGGGGACAGAGGAAGGACAAAGTCCGTGGCAACCTTCTCATGCCCAATCCAGAATGGACAATAGGCCACCCTGGCAGTATAGGGTGGCAAGAAGAGCTGCCTTAATGGGTATAGTAATCATTTTTTTTTTTTTTTTTGGTTTTTAGGTCACATCCAGCAGTGCTCAGGGGTTAGTTACTCCAGGCTCTATGCTTAGAAATCACTCCTGGCAGGCTCATGGGACCATATGGGATGCCGGGATTCGAACCACCGTCCTTCTGCGTGCAAGGCAAGCTCCCTACTTTCATGCTATCTCTCCGGCCCCTACAGTAATCCTTTTTATACAACCAGTCTCTAGTGCTTCAAAGGGCACCAACATTAATGATGCATTGTCCCCAGAAATGATTATTTGTGAAATTAAGAGTAGAATTTCTCTATTACTATTTAAGTGTGTGCAGGAGAGAGATAGAGAGATACAGATAGACAGAGGCAGAGAGACAAAGGCACATACAGACAAAATAGTGACTTGGAGAAGTCTATAAATAAACTCTTCTGCTATTAACATGGCTTATCTTGAACCTGAAGGTGTAGAGGAATAGAGATTAATAGAGGATGCGAAAGGGGTAGAAAAATAAAAGTGGTTGATCATGATTAGAATATAATGATAGAACTGAAACCATGCCCCACAAACGCTGTCACTATCACCATGTCTGCATTTGACTAGCTCTAAAGAATCACTCTATTCTTGAAAGAGATGTCAATCAGACTGTGAAAAATATGGGTATGCTAGCCTCACAGCTGAAAACAGGCAATTTCAGGAGGAGAGGCAGGGCAAGTCCCAGTCCTACTTATGACTCGCCAACTGCACCCAATACCCACAATCTCCTCTTCACCAGTGACCCAGCTTCACCATTTGACCACTAATCTCTGCAGAGATGCCAAACCAATCAAAACTCCAGGTAGTTTTGACATCACTAGATCTTTTTTTGGAGTAAATGTGGGCACTCTCCCCTCTGCATTTTTGTACTTCCTGAAGGCTGGCAGCTGAAACCATACTCCACAAACACTGAAATATCAGTCACAGAGCTTAGAATTCCTGGACAATTCCTGGACAGTGCAGCCACATATGCAGCTGCATGACAACTCTAAATTTTTCAATACAGTTCTCACAGTAGGAACACTCTAATTTAGATATCAAAGTGTATTCTAAGCCACCTGATTTTCAGAAACAAGACAAATAATAGAAAGATCAGGGGCTGGAGAGATAGCATGGAGGTAGGGCATTTGCCTTGCATGCTGAAGGAGGGTAGTTCGAATCCAGGAATCCCATATGGTCCCCTGAGCCTGCCAGGAGCAATTTCTGAGCGTAGAGCCAGGAGTAACCCCTGAATGCTGTTGGGTGTGACCCAAAAACCAAACCAAAACAAAACAAAACAAAAACAAAAAAACCAAAAAAATCAACTCACAACAAGTAGCTTAGTAAACCTTCAGACAATGACTTGATGACCTCATTGCAAGACACAATAATTTTTTTGTTTTTGTTTTTGGGCCACACCTGGTGACACTCAGGGGCAGGGGTTATTCCTGGCTATGGGCTCAGAAATCGCTCCTGGCTTGGGGGACCATATGGGACGCTGGGGGATTGAACCATGGTCTTACCGCTTGTGCCACCGCTCTGGCCCCAAGACACAATTATTTTATTTTATTTTGCTTGTTTCTTTTTCTTTTTTTCGTTTTTGGGCCACACCTGACGGTGCTCAGGGGTTACTCCTTGCTGTCTGCTCAGAAATAGCTCCTAGCAGGCACGGGGGACTATATGGGACAACGGGATTCGAACCAACCACCTTTGATCCTGGATCGGCTGCTTGCAAGGCAAACACCACTGTGCTATCTCTCCGGACCCTTTTTTTTTTTTTTTTTTTTGGTTTTTGGGTCACACCGACAGCGCTCAGGGGTTCCTTCTGGCTCTATGCTCAGAAATAACTCCTGGCAGGCTCGGGGTACCATATGGGATGACGAGACTTGAACCACCATTCTTCTGCATGCAAGGCAAACGCTCTACTGCCATGCTATCTCTCCGGCCTCAAGACACAATAATTTTAACAAATTTTCTCTTTGCTGGACTTAAAAAAGTTAATTTCAGGGGCCGGTGAGGTGGCGTTAGAGGTAAGGTGTCTGCCTTGCAAGCGCTAGCCAAGGAAGGACCACGGTTCGATCCCCCGGTGTCCCATATGGTCCCCCCAAGCCAGGGACGATTTCTGAGCGCTTAGCCAGGAGTAACCCCTGAGCATCAAATGGGTGTGGCTCAAAAACCCTCCCAAAAAAGTTAATTTCCTTACCACTTACCTGTTTAAACAGCTATGTAAAATATATTATTTTGTGTCTGCTAAGGGAATGTCTTGGGAATGGTGGTAACTCGGGGACAATGGTAGAAAGGACTCTACATTGGTGGTGGGATTATATTGGAATAAGAAATGGCAGAAACAATTGTATTATGAACTTTGTAAAATATGTTCTTTAAATAAAGTAATTTATAATGAAGAATATAATGATGATGTCTCTCTTTTTTGGTTGGGGTCATACCTGGCAATGGTCAGGGTTATTCCTGCCTCTGCATTCAGGAATCACTCCTGGAAGTGCTCTGGGGACTATATATTAGGCAAAGGATTGAACCAGTTATGTTGCATGTAAGGCAAGCACCTTACCTGCTTACCTGCACCTCACACCTTTTCAGACCTAATAATGATGTTTCTGCATCACAACCAACATAACTGTATCCTAGGAATATAAAGGTATTTTACTTATTAGAAAATTGGGTCATATAATCTATCAGTTTGACAGATTAAGGAGAAACTTCTTGCAATTATCCTCAGTAGACGCCAAGAAAACATTTGAGGAGTCAGAGATTGTGACAGTGGATGGGTGCTTGCCTTGCATTCAGCTAACCTGGATTTTTAAAAATTTAATCTAATTTTATAGAAATCGTTGTGATTACAAAGTCCTTTATAGTTGGATTTAAGACATACAATGAATCAAAGCCAATCCCACCACCAATTCAACCTCCCTCCATCATTTTCCCAAACTGTATCTCCATCACCATTTCCATCCCAGCCTGCCAGTATAATAGGCCCATTTAAAATTTAGATTGTTAGGGTTTGGGTCTCATTGTTTGGGACTTCATTGTTGTTGACTTTGGCTTAAATATTTAGTTCTGTCCTATTAAAATATGCACGATGCATATTTAATGCACCAATGCACTTGAGACCAGTTGGTCCGTAGCCCCCATCCTTTCATATTTGTGTTTCTCCTCCTCCATTCATTTTTTCTTCTCCTTGTACTCTGGGATCAAAAATGTTTGAGACAACTCCCATTTGGATCATTGCATTTCTTCATGGAGTTATTTTAAATAACACATATAAATGATATCATTCTGTATTTATCCTTCTTCTTCTGGTTTACTTCATTTTAACATAATATCTTCCAGTTCCATCCATGTAGCTGCAAATTGCACAATCGCATCCTTCCTTATAGCTATGTGACATACCATTGCATATATAGATCTTTAAAAACTAAATACTTTATTTAAACAACATCTCATGTTACAAGTGATAGAATTTTTCACAATTGCAAAGTTGTTTATGAAAGTTTCAGTCATATAATGTACAGTTCACCAGTACACATTTGCGCCACCAATTATTCAGTTTCACTCCTACCCTCCCCATCCCTCTTCCTCCTCCTTTTCTTTCTTCTTATCCTCCTCCTCTTCTTTCTTCTTGTCCTCCTCCTCTTCTTCCTCCTCTTCCTCTTCTTCTTCCTCTACCTCCTCCTCCTCCTCCTCCTCCTCTTCCTCCTCCTCCTCCTCCTCCTCCTCCTCCTCCTCCTCCTCCTCCTCCTTCTTCTTCTTCTTCTTCTTCTTCTTCTTCTTCTTCTTCTTCTTCTTCTTTTCTCTTCCTCCTCCTCCTCTTTTCCTCCTCCTCCTCCTCTTCCTTTCCAAAGAAAGAAAGCAGCACTGTGGCCTAGTATTATAAGACCCAAACACCTAGAAATAAATCTAAAATTTTTTTACAAGTCCTATAAATTTAAAAAATGTAAATGTCACTGGGAAAAACAAAAATTTTAAATAAATAGATATTCTATGACTAATGGTCAAAATCTCAATATTGTAAAGATGTTTGTTTTCTTCAAATTGTAAATTCCATGTAATCTTTTTCATTTTCTTTGAAATGAAAAGGAGTATTTATGATTTGCTTTGAGATAAATTCTTTGGTTACACAAATAAAGATATGCACGAGAGATGCCTATTAATAGTCAGTGAGAGATGAGGAGCCAGATAATTAGTGCAGCATGCAGGGCATTTGCTTTCTATGTGGCCAACCCAGGTTTAATCCCTGATGCCCAACACGGACCTCTGAGTACCACTAGAGTGATCCCTGAGTGCAGAGCAAGGAGTAACCACTGAGTATTGATAGGAGTGATCCAAAACCAATGCAAACCAAAGCAAAAACAGCACCCCCAAACAAAAACCAAAAGAGCCAGTGATGTGATTTTACAGTTTTACTGTCTTTCTTATAAATGTATATTTAAATTTTTATAGAGATTATTTAAATATATATAAAGGGTTTAGGGGTTGAAAGAAGAGAAACAAAAAACAAGAAAAGGACTTCAAGCCGGTGGGAAAAGCAACAAAAATACTGAACCCTGAGTATCCAGATTAAAACCCCAGCTCCCAGCTGTGCAGGTCAAAGCAAACTTTAAAACTTAATCTTAGGGGCCGGAGAGATAGCATAAAGGTAAGGCGTTTGCCTTTCATGCAGGAGGTCATCGGTTCGAATCCCGGCGCCCCATATGGTCCCCTGTGCCTGCCAGGAGCAATTTCTGAGCCTGGAGCCAGGAATAACCCCTGAGCACTGCCAGGTGTGACCCAAAAACCAAAAAAAAAAACAAAAAAAAAAAAAACAAAAAAAAAACTTAATCTTAGATTGAGTAAATCTGAATGTCTGAATCCGAGTCACAGTTTCCTCCTCTTTAAAACTAGACTAGTAGGGAGTAACTCATCGTTACCTGACAATTTCTTTTTTTTTTTTTTTTTTTTTGGTTTTTGGGCCACATCCTGTGACGCTCAGGGGTTACTCCTGGCTATGCGCTCAGAAGTTGCTCCTGGCTTCTTGGGGGACCATATGGGACGCCGGGGGATCGAACCGCGGTCCGTCCTAGGCTAGTGCAGGCAAGGCAGGCACCTTACCTCCAGCGCCACCGCCTGGCCCCTACCTGACAATTTCCTTCCTTCCCGCTTTTTTCCTTTTAGGAATTATGCCATCTAGCTTTCACCTCAATTATTGGATTGGGTTTAGGATATCTCTAAGGGTGGGCTTATCTAAATCAACCATCTTATTTTACTGCCCTTCCTAACTATAATGATTATCTTAGAGATATGTCCACAATTTGATTTGGGCCAGGCCTACGACTCTCACATTCTTAGGAAAAGCAGTGCTTTTTGTCTTATTTAAGGTTCTGAGCAGGTAGGTAAACCTTAGGAGTTTTTAGTTTTTAGATCTTTAGTGTAAACCTAAAGATGCTGATGGCAATCAGAGTAAATGAATGGAGAGAGGATAGTTGAGAAAAGGAGATGGAGCTGCTTGAGGATGTAATTGAAGGTTCTGGATCCAACTGCAGCTGAAACTGAAAGATGCTTCTAGAAACAACAACATACCATATTGATTAACAGTGTAAACTGTGGGGGAGAGTGATTGACTCAAATCTGGGCTATGCTTTTGCAAACCAGAAGCAACAGAAGATAACTGACTGAGGTGGGCAGTAGAACAATTTGTTGGAAGCATATGGGTGAGCCTGAGCATCTAAGAATGGCGTCCACATTCATGGAAATGGAGAAGCTGGGTTAGCCTGGGAGCACCCTGTTGACATCTGGCTTTAACCATGGTGCTTCCAGGACCTGCTGCCTTGTCATAAGAACTCAGTCTTATTGTCTACCACCACCTGCCTGTCCTGGCACATTCCTTTTTTTTTTTTTTTTTTTTTTTTTGTGGTTTTTGGGCCACACTCTGTGGTGCTCAGGGGTTACTCCTGGCTGTCTGCTCAGAAATAGCTCCTGGCAGGCACGGGGGACCATATGGGACACCGGGATTCGAACCAACCACCTTTGGTCCTGGATCGGCTGCTTGCAAGGCAAATGCCGCTGTGCTATCTCTCTGGGCCCCTGGCACATTCTTTGACATGAATTTCCAAATCAATTCAAGGCTAGAGGCACCCATGGGAGAGCTTAGTTCACACACTTATATTTTAGCTGCAAGGGATCCTGGGAGGTAAGTGTTAGACTAGATCTGCTTTCTCTGTGGGCATTGGACTTTGGGTGCCAACGAATTTAATAATATAGTCAATTCCCTTAAATTCAGGAAAATAATTTAAGGTGCTGGGGAAGTGAAAAACAGAGAATAACATTAGCTGGAAGACTATAGTAAAATGTGACAGAAAAATTTTTGTTCCTTTCTTAAATCTTTGTTTAGAAGATTAATGGAATCAATACATGCAAAATTCTTAGAACTGTGCTGTCATCTAATGATTTAATGAATGCTAGATCTGATTATTCAGCTATATGAACTTTATGGCTTAATCCATTTTAAAGAGTTGGTTGGGTTTTTTTATTGTTTGTTTGTTTTTTTACTTGGAGCTGTCAGTCATAACTAATCCAAGGGCTAGTGACCTTCACAGTGTTATAAGTGTAAAAGAAAAAAGTCTATGTAGATTCCTTAAGCCACTGGGCCTCTCAATAAACACCTCCTATTACTGTTTCCAAACAATGGTTCTTTTAGGACTGGGGTAAATTGGACCACTTCCAGTAGTGCTCAGGGACTAGTCTCAACTCTGTATTTAGGAGTTGCTTCTGTTAGTGCTTTGAAGACAATGCAGTGCTGGGGATCAAACTGGTTGACTATGTACAAATTAAGCACCTTAACCCTTGCACTGTATCTTTGGTCCTCCATGTCCTGCTATTTGTTTATTTTATTTATTTATTTATTTATTTATTTATTTTTTTGGGCCACACCCGGCGATGCTCAGGGGTTACTCCTGGCTGTCTGCTCAGAAATAGCTCCTGGCAGGCACAGGGGACCATATGGGACACCGGGATTCGAACCAACCACCTTTGGTCCTGGATCGGCTGCTTGCAAGGCAAATGCCGCTGTGCTATCTCTCCGGGCCCGTTTATTTTTAATGATTTTTTTCTTGCAACTGCTGCAAGCAAGCTTTTAGAAAGTTTCTGAGGTCTGTGGCTGGAGCTGTGGTGCAAATGGTAAGGTGTATTGCCTTGCCCGTGCCCCCTATGGTCCCCAAGCCAGGAGCGATTTCTGAATGCATAGTCAGAAGTAATCCCTGAGTGTCATTAGGTGTGGCCCCCCTAAAAAAAGAAAAAGAAAAAGAAAGCATCTGAGGTCTAGGAAAGGGTTTGAATGTTTGGTGCTTATAACATGAGTTATAAGGTTATTAGTTATAACTTATAAGTTATAAGGCATACAACATACAAGAAAGAGGAATGGATATATGTAAGCTCCCAGTAAATATTTGCTAATTGTAACTAAAAAGATTAAGAAAATTAAAAAAAATTAATTAAAGAATCATGGTTTAAAAATAATTGATTTATATAAAAATTATATAAAAATTAATATATAAAATATAATATATGCACTTTAAACATTATATAAATGTATATAAAATAATTGATAATTAGGGAGGGATGGAGGGGAGAGGAAGAAAGAAAGAAAGGAAGGAAAGAGGAAGGAATAATTATTGCAAGAGGTATGACAAATGACTCTAATATAAGGATTTCATGCCAGGGAGACATTAGTGTATGGTGAGGGCTGTGGATAAATAGAGAAACCATGCTATATTCAAAGGATACTATCATTGAAGGTGGGGTGTGTGTGTGTTCAGAGTTTAGGGGAAATAAACTCATGTTGCTGAATATTCAATATGTCAAGTAGAGAATTTCCTAAATGATCTGAAATATGAATCTATATGTGAGATCCCTTGGTTTTTAAAAAGTGTTTGGCAAAGATTATGGAGAAAAAATTAAACACTCATTTGGACTCCAGGAGTGAAGATCAAATCAGGCAGAGTTCAGTCTGAATGCCAGATCTGGGCCTGATCCATGTCTGGTCTCCAGTTGGATGGGAGAGAATGGTGAGTTAATGAGCCATTTCAACATAGCTTTCAAACATCAAGGTAGAAAGATGAGGTGTGATAGGTGTACAGAAGGGGTACATGAGGAAGAGCTGTTTCTCAAACCAGAGGTCCCAGGACAGGTGAGTTTCACAGTAAGGAACCCAATGGTTTGACAATGCTGAGGTGTCAGGCAGGGGTGGTTTGTGGGAGCAGGCAGAAACTAAGCTGGGGGATAAGCCAGAGAGCAACATCTCTTGTTCTATAATGGTTTCATTTCCCCTGATTATAATTGCTGCTCTTGGTTTGCAAAGTCAGAGGCTATTTCTATTCCTAGAAAACCACTGTTTTCTGTGAGGAACCCTTTCAGGGACTAAAACTGGCAACAGTGAGACCAGAGCGATAATACATTGAATAGTATTTGACTTGCATGTGGCTAATCCAGGTTTGATAGCTGATATCCAGTAAGGTCCCCCAAGCCTGGCTATTCCTGAGTGCAGAATCAAGGAATAATCCCTGAACCCTGATGGGTGTGGCTCAAAAAATCAAAAACAAAACAAAACAATACTGTTAACGATGCTTCTCCCTTCTCTGCCCTGGCTCCCTTCATCTCTAGCTCCTGTTTACCCCTAGGAGGTATATAAATCCCTAAGAGTTTGTTGAACACCTTGAACTGGTCAGACCCCAAAGAAACAGTATGTACAAGACTCTTTCCTTTGTGTCCAGAGACAAAGGCAGGTGGAATTTAGAGCTGGCAGGGGAGTCCGGCAGGACCCTGGAGTGGAAATCAAGACCATACATATTGCAGTTCTGCCCCAGAGGCCTGGTTCCTTCTCCTAAGAAGGGACACACATGACCAGAAACTTTTCTGTCCAAAATCTGGACCCATGTTTCTGGTCTGTAATGGTGCCACCTGTCCTGCTGGCAGGTGTGGGTACAGACATGATGTACCTGATTTCATGGCACCTCATCTCACCTCAGGCAGCAGCATTTCAAGGAAGTTGAATGATAATAATGACTCAAAGATTGAATTAGTTTACACGAACATCTGTATTTTTTCCCTTTTCCTTTCTTTTTTGGGGGGCAGGGTAGGCTAGGGTTGGGCCACATCCCATGGTGCTTAGTGATTATTCAGGAATTATTCCTGGTGGTTCTTAGAGAATTGTATATGCCCTAGTTTGAACCTGAGTCAGCAGCTTGCAAAGCATGTGCTATACTGACAGTACTCTGTCTCTGGCACCCCAGGTGACATTTTTATTTTGTTCACAATGAAGGCTATAGTCATCCTTTTGTTTGTTTGTTTGTTTATTTTTGTTTTGTTTTTTTTGGGGGGTTACACCCAGAAGTGCTCAGGAGTTACTCCTGGCTCTATGCTCAGAAATCACTCCTGGCAGACTTGGGGGATCATATGGGATGCTGGGATTCGAACCAATGACCTTCTGCATGAAAGGCAAACGCCTTACCTCCATGCTCTCTCTCCAGCCCTAGTCATCCTAATGGAACTGAAAGTTTCCTCACCACTGATAAAACTGGTCCCTCTGGGCATTTTCTGAGAAAGGTTTAGAAGAGTGAGATTAGCCTTTGAATCAACAGTCTGAGGAAAGGCTCTCCCCCTTCTTCCCAGTGAGCACTCGTCTCTCCCTCTCCAGTCTGAGTTGGTAGGTTCTTTCCTGCACTGGCCCTGACATTCCTGTTTGGCAGGCCATACCCTCAGACCATCACTTCCTCCACAGTTTTCAGATTCCTGGTCCTAGGACTAGGTTTAGTTGCACTCTGGTTTTCCAGCCAATACCTCTTACAAACACTCTCTACATTTCTCCTCTCTACCAGCCCTTCTCTCTCCCTCTATATATACACACACACCCTCTGACTATAAAAACATAACCCAATTTATTCTGTTGTTGTTTTTTTTTCCACTTGTCTCCATAAAATCTTCTAGATGGGCCTTTCTTGGTTCAGTATGAGTTTTCAGTATGTAGCAGGAGGTGATCCCAAGTTCTACCTTTTCCTCTGCTTTTATCTCAGACTCTAGGTTGTCAGTTGGTGAAAACTATTGCTGAGTTGCTTTGGTCTGTATTTTGGTATTTTGTGTTTTTGTTTTCTTCTTTTTTAAAATATATAAATCTTTTTTTTTTTTTTTTTTTGGTTTTTGGGCCACACCCGGCAGTGCTCAGGGGTTACTCCTGGCTATCTGCTCAGAAATAGCTCCTAGCAGGCACGGGGGACCATATGGGACACCGGGATTCGAACCAATCACCTTTGGTCCTGGATCAGCTGCTTGCAAGGCAAACGCCGCTGTGCTATCTCTCCGGGCCCTATTGGGATTTCTTGACCTAGGTAGACAGTGGTTTGGGTCCTGTGGTGCTGGCTACTACTTGGACCACCCTGGTGGTGGTCTTTTGTCTCCAGAACTACACCTAGTTATGTTAGAGGTCTTATGTGGTGCAGGTAATAAAATTGGAGTTAGCCTCATGTGGGGCATGTTCCATTCTGTTCAGTCTTTTTTTGTTCATTTGTTTTTTGGGTCACACCCGGCAGCGCTAGGGGTTACTCCTGGCTCTATGCTCAGAAATCATTCCTGGCAGGCTCGGGGGACCATATGAGATGCTAGAATTTGAACCGCCATCCTTCTGCATACAAGGCAAATGTCTTACCTCCATGTTATTTCTCCGGTCCCAGTTCTGAACCCTTGTTCATCCCCTTCAACCTCTTCAAGCTTGGATGTATTACTTAACCACCCAGTTACTGTTTCTTCATTTGTAAAATGGGAGGATGGCATTACTAGTGCCTATTAGGAAGACCACAAGAATGAGGTGATATATATATATATATATATATATATATATATATATATATTGGTTTTTGGGCCACACCCGTTTAACGCTCAGGGGTTACTCCTGGCTATGCGCTCAGAAATCACCTCTGGCTTGGGGGGACCATATGGGACGCAGGGGGATCGAACCATGGCTAGCACTTGCAAGGCAGACACCTTACCTCTAGCGCCACCTTCCCGGCCCCATGAATGAGGTAATATTTAACAAGCACCAAGGATACTGAATGACATCAAAGCTAGTTGTCACTATGGAGGCTTTTGGGGGTGTGGTGGCAATAGCTGGTGGTGCTCAGGGATCACTCCTGGGGGTACTTAGGGCACCTAATGGGTTGCTGAGAATCAAACCTGGATAAGCTGCATATAAGGCAAGTACACTATCACTTCCACCCCCACTTTGTTCTCATTAAAGAAGTCTTACATGTTTGCAGCCTATAGGAAGCTCCCCAGAATTGGGAGAGACTCAGAAAGCTGATGGCCAGCCTCTTTGTAGTGGGGTCTCCTTGATAGAAGAAGTCTTCCTCCCACCTGATATCCATCTTTCAGTCTGTGGTGGCAGGAAGTTGTAGGCATAACTGGGTCAGGTCTCCCTGGGATTTTACTCTCTGCAGCAACAGCCTCACCTGCACAGAGACTGATACTGAAGCTCATGCAGACTCTGCCCTGCCAAGACACAGGACTCTCTCTCTGGGGCAAAAATAACATACACACCATTCGTCTTGACTTTTTACAACTAAGTAGTCATATAAAATTTTTCTTCACAAATCTAGTAGAAATGTTCCGAGATTTATGGTTTAAATGTTATATTTACAAGCTCTGTGATCCAACTTGTGATCTCCACTTGCACAAAGATGGCATCTCAGTAAACCTGATGAAACATGGAGCAAAGAGTCAGGAACTGCAATTGTGAGAAAAAAAATTTGTAGATGCTATTTTTTGTTTGTTTGTTTTGGGGCCACACTGACTGATGCTCAGGAGACCATACTGGATGTCAGGATTAAACACTGGTCAGCTGAGTGCAAGGCAAGTGACCTGCCCACTGCGTCATGGCTCTAGGTTCTCTGTAGATGTTTTTCTTTCTTGCCTTTTTTGGTGGAGAAAGGGAGAAATGTGGGGAAGCAGCACTGACTTGGTATTGACATCGTGTTTATTCAGACACTTCTGTGGCATGAGTCTGTACAGCCTCATATCTTTTATTCCAAACTCCTCTTGTATCTTGTATGACAGAGACTCTCAATTTACTACTACTAATATTACTAATATTCTCTCTCCCCAGTGCCCGGGCACCCCATTTCCTCAGGAAAATGAAATCCTGTGGCATTTGTCTTTTTGTGGCTGGCTTCTCTCATTCCCTCTACAGTCCTCAAATGTTACCTATGCTGATGCTTGTGCCGGAAGTCCCTTCTTTTTTGCACTGAGTACTATTTCCTAGCAGGGTTGGTCACATTTTACTTATCCATTCATGTATGGATCAACTCTTGAATTGCTCCCACCTTTCAGCTCTTGTGACTAATGCAGCTCTGAGTGTGGGTGTACAAATAACTCTGAGATTCAGCTTTCAATTCTTGGGGGTTTATATCGAGAAGTGGAATTGTAGACTCACATGGCATTTGAAGTTAAATTTTCTGAGATACACCCCCATACTATGTTCCGTAGTGACTGTACCCTGGTTAGGCTCACCACTGAGGCAAAAGGAATCTGGTTTCTACATAGCGTCCCCAACCCTTGTTGTTTTGTTAAAAAAAAAAAATGCTAGTCATCCTGAAGAGTGTGAGGTAATGTTGCCTTGTGGCTTTGATTTTGCAATTCCCTAATGACTAATTTCGTTTTTAAATGTTTGTTTATTTTTTTGGGGGGGTCACACCCAAAAGGTTACTCCTGGCTTTATGCTCAGAAATCACTCCTGGAAGGCTCAGGGGACCATATGGGATGTCGAGATTTGAACCACCGTCCTTCTTCTGCATGCAAGGCAAATGCCCCACCTCCAGCTATCTCTCTGGCACCTAAATTTTTATATTTAATTTAATTTAATTTAATATTTTGGTCACTTCCATCACTTCAATCCTGGCAGAGCTCAGGGAACAAGTGAATTGCTGGAGATCACACTCTGGTTTGCCACTTGCAAAGTAAGTACCCTATCTATTGTACTATTGCTCCTGCCCCTATTTTCTTTTTTACAAGTAGGGACTTGGGTGCTGGAGTGATAGCACAGTGGTAGGGCATTTTTGCCTTGCATGCGACTGACCTGGGACAAACCCAGGTTCAATTCCTAGCATCCCATATGGTCACCTGAGGCTGCCGGGAGCAATTTCTGAGCTCAGAGCCAATAGTAACTCCTGAGCCCTGCTGGGTATGGCCCCACACCCCCAAAAATAAATAAATATACGTAGGGAATTGATTATGTACAGTGAAAGAGCTTTGGGCCATGTAGTCCTCCATCCCTGCCAGAAAGCTATTAGAACCTCTGGGTGTGGCCTTAAAACAAAGTAAAATAAACAGACTAAAAAAAGAAAAAAAAAACCCTGAAGAAACTATGTGTATGGATATACCTGTTGAATTGCCACTCACAGAAGATTTAGGGCTTTTCTTCCTTCCAGAAAGTTCTCTCCTTGCTCCCTAGTCAGTTACCTAGAGGAAGACCCTCCTTAGGGGCACAAAAGGATTATTTTTCCTTTTCAAAAATCATTGTTTATTTTGGGGTGCATACCAAGCAGAGCTCAAGGGCCACTTTCAGAGATTCTTGGCCACAGAGGAAGATGGTTCAGTGTGAAGGCACTAGGATGCATTATTGCTTGTCCCTGCAATGCTTAGGGGACCACATGATGCCAAGAATTAAACTCAGGTTGGCCACATGCAGAGCATGTGCCCTAAATTCCTATATTATCTCTATAACTTCCACTCTGTGAGTGAGTAAGTGCATGAGTGAGTGAATGTGCGTGCATGCATTAGTGTGTTGTGTATATTTTATTAAGATTTTATGTTGGGCTGGAGAGATAGGACAACAGATAACATGCTTGCCTTGCACACAGCTGACCAGAGTTTGATCCCTAGCACCCCATATACCCACTTAATCCATCAAGTATGATCTCTGAGTACAGAATCAGGAGTACACCACCATGGGTGTGGGCCAAAACCAAACCAAAACAAATACATTATATTAATCAGAACAAAATGTTAAGACTCTGTTTTTGTTTTTGGATTACATCTGGCTATTCTCAGGGGTTACTCTTGGCTTTGCACTCAGAAATCATTCCTGGTGATACTCTGGGGACCATTATGGGATGCTGGTAACCAAACCCAAGAGCCATGTGCAAGGCAAGCTTCACTGTACTATCTACAGTACCACTCCACTGTACTATAGCTCAAGTCCTCTAAAATGCTGACTCTTTTTTTGGGGGGGTTACACCCGGCAGTGCTCAGGGGTTACTCCTGGCTCTACACTCAGAAATTGCTCCTGGCAGGCTCGGGGACCATATGGGATGCTGGGATTCGAACCACCATCCTTCTGAATGCAAGGCAAATGCCCTACCTTCATGCCATTTCTCCAGCCCTCAAAGACTCTTACTAGTATCCCTCATGCAGTCATGAACAAACCTATTATGTCTTCTCACTTACTAATTTAAAAGCTGACTAGAGCTTGTCAGTAGCTTTGCTGCTGCCCTTTGTCTCTTCCTGAAGTCAGGCTAGCCTTTGAGCTGGCTCTCTCCTTCATATTTCCCATTGCCATTCTCAACCCAGTCACTTTGTTTTTGTTGTTTTGTCTGGGTCACACTCAACTGTGCTCAAGGATCACTTCTGGCTCAGGATATGTGATGATGGGGCTCAACCCAAGCTGGCAGCAGGCAAGGTACCATAAATGCAATCTCTTTTGTCCTTTCTTTTTTTTTTTTTGGAGGGGGGATTGGGCCACACCCAGAAGCTTTCAGGTGTTACTCCTGTCTCTGTGCTCAGAAATTACTCCTGTCAGGCTGGAAGGACATATGGGATGCCAGAGACAGACCCCAGTCAGCTGTTTGTAGGCAAACACCCTACCCACTGTTCTATCTCTCTAGCCTCTCCTGGTTTTCTTTTTATCCCACCTTCTAAGAGCACATTTAGATTCACAGCAATATAGAAAAGAAAGTATTGAGATTCTCTTTTCTCTCTCTCTCTCTCTCTCTCTCTCTCTCTCTCTCTCTCTCTCTCTCTCTCTCTCTCTCAAATACACAGATACACACAAGTATTCACACACAAGCTGTCTCTCTGCCTCTCTGCTATTACCATCCACCACCAGAGGGTTCACTTGTCACAAGTGATGAGCCTAACATGGAGAAATCATTATTACCCTGAGACCAAAATGGTTGTTATGATTTCCTCTTGAAGTTGTACTTTTATGGAATGAGACAAATGTATAATGACATGTGCCCATCATTACTGTATCACACAGAAACACAGAATACTCTCACTGTCCTGAAGATCCTGTGAGTGCCAGTATATTCATCCCTTCTGCTTCCCCTGGTCCGACAGATCACTACTATTTTTGCTTCTCCATTGCTCTATCTTTTCTACCATGTCACCAAGTTGGCATCATACAGTGTGAAGCCCTTTCAGTTGAGCTTCTTTGGCTCTGTCTAATGTCCTGACAGTCCCTTCATGTCTTTTCATGACTTGAGTGCATTTTCTTTTAGCACTGAATAGTATTTTATTATCAAAATGTGCCAGGCAGCTCATTTATTCATACGCAATGAAGACAGCTTGGTTGTTTGAGTTTTGGCAATTATGTATAAACTTGCTGTAAACATCTGTATGCAGACTTGTGTGGGCAGTTTTCCCCTCTTCTGAGTGCAATGGCTAAATTCTATCTCCATGTTCAATTTTCTAAGCACTGACAACTCGCCTTTCCAGGTGATTGGATCATTTTGCCTTCTCACCAGCTTTGAATGAGTATTCTAATGTTCTACTTCCTCTCCAGGGTTTGTTGCTATTGGAACTTCTAGTTAGGTAGGTCAAGGGATCTCATTGTTTTAATGTGTATTTTTTTGATGATGTATGATATACTCAGATGTTATTTGTCATCTTGATATCTCCTTGGTTAATTGTCTGGTAAGTTCTTTGACCCCATTTTATCTTTTTGGATTTGTTTTGCTTGCTTGTTTTGGGAGCCACACCCAGCATGGTTTCTGAGCTACTCCCAGTTCAGGGTTTGGGGGCCTGTGCTGTGCCAAGGATGGAACTCGGGCTTCCTGCATACCAAGCATGCTCTCTAGACCTTTCAGTCGTCTCCCCAGCCTTTTGAATTAATTTTAAAATGGATTTTATTTTCTTATTATTGAGAGTTGAATTCTTTGTAGGTTATGAAGAACACAATGTTCTTTTAGCAATTATTTTCTATTAGTGTGTGGCTCGCCTTCTCAGTCTCTCCATGTTCTGTTTTGCAGGACAGACGTCTAGTGCATTTGGTGTTGGATCTAAAGATTGACACTCCCCCCTTTCATATCCAAGTTTTTCTCATATTACCTTCTTTTTTTTTTTTTGGTTTTTGGGCCACACCCGTTTGATGCTCAGGGGTTACTCCTGGCTATGTGCTCAGAAATCGCCCCTGGCTTGGGGGGACCATATGGGACGCCGGGGGATCGAACCGAGGTCCTTCCTTGGCTAGCGCTTGCAAGGCAGTCACCTTACCTCCAGCGCCACCTACCCGGCCCCTCATATTACCTTCTAAAGTGTATCTCATTTTCTTTCTTTTCTTTTTCTTTTTGAGCCACACCCAGTGATGCTCAGGGGTTACTCCTGGCTATGCGCTCAGAAATCGCTCCTGGCTTGGGGGACCATATGGGATGCTGTGGATCAAACTGCGGTAGGTCCTAGGCTAGTGCGGGCAAGGCAGACACCTTATCCCTTGGATTACTGCTCCAGCCCCATAACGTGTATCTCATTTTCATCAAAACGGTGGCTTTTGCACCATCTGACTTATTTCCAGTGATGCTCTTGGCATATTGTCTGAATGTTTCAGTCACAGCAATGATAGTCTTCTATCACCTTTCTCCTCTTGTTGAGAGGCAATTTCAGCCTAGCACTGTTGAAAGTCACCAATTACTTCCATTTGCCAAATAATTCCCATCTTTCTAAGTCTTATCAAGTGCAACTAAGACTTACACTCTAATAATAATTTGTTTGATTCTATGTAGGGTTAGGGGCTGATGTCTTCTCTTAGAAGGTAGAATTATGTTTTCAAAGCTCCATGGGATGGATGTGGAAAAGTGGAATGTCAATGAATTCATTAATAATAAGAAATATAATTGTGGGGCCAGAGAGATAGCATGGAGGTAAGGCGTTTGCCTTTTATGCAGGAGGTCATCAGTTTGAATCCCAGCATCCCATATGGTCCCCGTGCCTGCCAAGAGCAATTTCTGAGCCTGGAGCCAGGAATAAACCCTGAGCACTGCTGGGTGTGACCCAAAAACCACACACACAAAAAAAGGAATATAATTGTTCAGTTTTCTGCAATGGTCATATTAACATGAACAGCATATTCTTTGCTGAAGGCAGAGCTGAGTATAAGTCAAATTAAACAAAAAAGGTAGGCACCTGATCATTCAAAACTATTGACTAATAGCCTATTGCATGTCAAGCATTGTTCTGAATACCCAGAAGAGATTAGTAAATATGAAGGATGTGGTTCTGAGATCATAGATCTTAAGGTACAGGGAGAAGAAAAGCCCTGAAATATGAGATAAAGGAAAAGAATTTAAAAAGTAGACTGCATATTTTAGTTGTTGCTTTCTCTCTAAATATACAAAAATAATGGTAACAATAAATTTCTGGAAAAAGCAATGAAGTGGACTGGAGTGATAGTACAGCAGATAGAGTGCTTTTCTTGCACATGACTGACCTAGGCTTGATCCCTGGCACACCATAAGGTTGGTTTCCTGAGCCTGGTAGGAGTGATCCCTGAGTAGAGTCAGGAGTAAGCACTGAGCACTTCTGGGTATATCTTGCCATCCCACCCCAAAATTAAACAAAACAAAGAAGAAAAGCAATGAACTAAGACAAAAGTGTGCAAATTATAATTATGGTCACGTATAGTGTTGCTGCCTGTTTATAGATAATATGCCTATTACCTAAATAGACTTCTATTTTTCAATGATTGGGGAAAAATTAAGTGAGAAATATGTTATGATATGAAATGCAGATTCAGTATTTATAACTTATTTATTTGAGTTTTTGGTTTTGGAGTCAATCCTGCATTTCTGGTTTGCTGCTCCTGGGTTGTTGCTCAGGCAGACATTTGGTGCTAGTGATTGAACCCAGGCCTCCTGCATATAAAACATATGCTCTAGCACTTTTTTTTTTTTTTTTTTCTTTTTTTTTTGGTTTTTGGGCCACACCCGGTAACGCTCAGGGGTTACTCCTGGCTATGCGCTCAGAAGTTGCTCCTGGCTTGGGGGACCATATGGGACACCGGGGGATCGAACCGCGGTCCGTCCAAGGATAGCGCAGGCAAGGCAGGCACCTTACCTTTAGCGCCACCGCCCGGCCCCTGCTCTAGCACTTTGAGCTGTCTTCCTGGCTCCTGTCCATAAAGATTTATTGCAACACACCCATGTATTGCGGTTCACATTTTGCAAACTGTCCAAAGATGCTCTTATATTTTAGTGACATAGTTATATCAATGCATACAAAGCCAAAAATAGATACTTTTGGCTAGGGAGGTAGTTCAGTGGTAGTTCATAGGCTTGCATGTGTAAGGCCCGTGTTCAGTCTCTGACTGGTACCACATACCATATTGGGATCTTTAGAGAAAAAACATTTTCAATTCCTCCTGTTCTAGAGCAGCACTTCACAGAACTTACTGCAGCGACAGAAATGTCATTAATCATCCAGTACAGTCATTGGCAACTAGTTCTGTGGCCATTCAACACTTGAAATGTCTCTTGTGCCACTACGAAGCTGAAAATGTATTTGATTAGTTTTATTGGAATTTAATTTAGATTTCCATGACCTCATGAGGTTACAGTATAGAATGGTGTAGCTGTGGAATATAATGGCGGGTTAGAAGGTTTTGGGGAAAATGGGCCATCATCCTGAAAGTCAAAGAAATGAAGCCCCAGCTCAGATAGAAAGATTAAAATGCCTTGCCCAGCATCTTCTTTTTTGGCTTCTTCCCAGGTCTACATTCCAGAACGCCGGCAAGAAGGACTAGATCCATAAAATAAAGGTTTTAGAGTTTGACTGCTTAGAGGAAAGAACGGACACGAAAGTCTTCTCAGATAAACCCACCCACACCTTTAGCTTCTTGCCCACGCAGTGCCCTCCACCACCTACCCCTCATCCCCCACCATTCTCTCTTTTGGATGGACTGACAGTTAGATTATAGCTCAAGGAAAGACGTAAAAAGTGTCTAAAAGGGGCAGGAATGATAGCACAACGGTAGGAAGTTTGCCTTGTATGCTGCCAGCCCGGGATGAACCCGGGTTCAATCCCGGCACCCCATATGGTCCCCTGTGCCTGCCAGGAGCAGAGACTTCTGAGAGAAGAGCCAGAAAAAAACCCTGAGCACCTCTGGTGTGGCCCAGAAACAAAAACAAATAAACAAAAAAGAAATGTCTAAAAAAAAAAAAGAGAAGGAAAGAGAGAAAGAAAGAAAGAAAGAAAGAAAGAAAGAAAGAAAGAAAGAAAGAAAGAGAGGGCCGGGCGGTGGCGCTGGAGGTAAGGTGCCTGCCTTACAAGCGCTAGCCAAGGAACGGACAGCGGTTCGATCCCCCGGCGTCCCATATGGTTCCCCCAAGCCAGGGGCGATTTCTGAGCACATAGCCAGGAGTAACCCCTGAGCGTCAAACGGGTGTGGCCCAAAAACCACCCTGGCCTAGGGTGGGGGGCCCGGACCTGGGTCACCCGAACCCCCTCTCCCCCTTTCCTCCGGATCTCCAGGTGGGTTTCTGGGAGGAGCTGATGGGGCACCCTGGGTTTTCCCCACTCCCAGGCCGGGTCTGGGGACCGGCCTAGGTTGGGCTTAAATCCCTGTCCTTCGGGCTTGGGAGGGTCTCTCTCCCTTCCTGGAGCTGGATTTTTAGCAGCACGGGCAGGCAGCTGGCAGACCTCCGTATGTGCCAGCGGCCTTTTGGCCTGGCCTAGGGTGGGGGGCCCGGACCTGGGTCACCCGAACCCCCTCTCCCCCTTTCCTCCGGATCTCCAGGTGGGTTTCTGGGAGGAGCTCATGGGGCACCCTGGGTTTTCCCCACTCCCAGGCCGGGTCTGGGGACCGGCCTAGGTTGGGCTTAAATCCCTGTCCTTCGGGCTTGGGAGGGTCTCTCTCCCTTCCTGGAGCTGGATTTTTAGCAGCACGGGCAGGCAGCTGGCAGACCTCCGTATGTGCCAGCGGCCTTTTGGCCTGGCCTAGGGTGGGGGGCCCGGACCTGGGTCACCCGAACCCCCTCTCCCCCTTTCCTCCGGATCTCCAGGTGGGTTTCTGGGAGGAGCTGATGGGGCACCCTGGGTTTTCCCCACTCCCAGGCCGGGTCTGGGGACCGGCCTAGGTTGGGCTTAAATCCCTGTCCTTCGGGCTTGGGAGGGTCTCTCTCCCTTCCTGGAGCTGGATTTTTAGCAGCACGGTCAGGCAGCTGGCAGACCTCCGTATGTGCCAGCGGCCTTTTGGCCTGGCCTAGGGTGGGGGGCCCGGACCTGGGTCACCCGAACCCCCTCTCCCCCTTTCCTCCGGATCTCCAGGTGGGTTTCTGGGAGGAGCTGATGGGGCACCCTGGGTTTTCCCCACTCCCAGGCCGGGTCTGGGGACCGGCCTAGGTTGGGCTTAAATCCCTGTCCTTCGGGCTTGGGAGGGTCTCTCTCCCTTCCTGGAGCTGGATTTTTAGCAGCACGGGCAGGCAGCTGGCAGACCTCCGTATGTGCCAGCGGCCTTTTGGGCTGGCCTAGGGTGGGGGGCCCGGACCTGGGTCACCCGAACCCCCTCTCCCCCTTTCCTCCGGATCTCCAGGTGGGTTTCTGGGAGGAGCTCATGGGGCACCCTGGGTTTTCCCCACTCCCAGGCCGGGTCTGGGGACCGGCCTAGGTTGGGCTTAAATCCCTGTCCTTCGGGCTTGGGAGGGTCTCTCTCCCTTCCTGGAGCTGGATTTTTAGCAGCACGGGCAGGCAGCTGGCAGACCTCCGTATGTGCCAGCGGCCTTTTGGCCTGGCCTAGGGTGGGGGGCCCGGACCTGGGTCACCCGAACCCCCTCTCCCCCTTTCCTCCGGATCTCCAGGTGGGTTTCTGGGAGGAGCTGATGGGGCACCCTGGGTTTTCCCCACTCCCAGGCCGGGTCTGGGGACCGGCCTAGGTTGGGCTTAAATCCCTGTCCTTCGGGCTTGGGAGGGTCTCTCTCCCTTCCTGGAGCTGGATTTTTAGCAGCACGGGCAGGCAGCTGGCAGACCTCCGTATGTGCCAGCGGCCTTTTGGCCTGGCCTAGGGTGGGGGGCCCGGACCTGGGTCACCCGAACCCCCTCTCCCCCTTTCCTCCGGATCTCCAGGTGGGTTTCTGGGAGGAGCTGATGGGGCACCCTGGGTTTTCCCCACTCCCAGGCCGGGTCTGGGGACCGGCCTAGGTTGGGCTTAAATCCCTGTCCTTCGGGCTTGGGAGGGTCTCTCTCCCTTCCTGGAGCTGGATTTTTAGCAGCACGGGCAGGCAGCTGGCAGACCTCCGTATGTGCCAGCGGCCTTTTGGCCTGGCCTAGGGTGGGGGGCCCGGACCTGGGTCACCCGAACCCCCTCTCCCCCTTTCCTCCGGATCTCCAGGTGGGTTTCTGGGAGGAGCTCATGGGGCACCCTGGGTTTTCCCCACTCCCAGGCCGGGTCTGGGGACCGGCCTAGGTTGGGCTTAAATCCCTGTCCTTCGGGCTTGGGAGGGTCTCTCTCCCTTCCTGGAGCTGGATTTTTAGCAGCACGGGCAGGCAGCTGGCAGACCTCCGTATGTGCCAGCGGCCTTTTGGCCTGGCCTAGGGTGGGGGGCCCGGACCTGGGTCACCCGAACCCCCTCTCCCCCTTTCCTCCGGATCTCCAGGTGGGTTTCTGGGAGGAGCTCATGGGGCACCCTGGGTTTTCCCCACTCCCAGGCCGGGTCTGGGGACCGGCCTAGGTTGGGCTTAAATCCCTGTCCTTCGGGCTTGGGAGGGTCTCTCTCCCTTCCTGGAGCTGGATTTTTAGCAGCACGGGCAGGCAGCTGGCAGACCTCCGTATGTGCCAGCGGCCTTTTGGCCTGGCCTAGGGTGGGGGGCCCGGACCTGGGTCACCCGAACCCCCTCTCCCCCTTTCCTCCGGATCTCCAGGTGGGTTTCTGGGAGGAGCTCATGGGGCACCCTGGGTTTTCCCCACTCCCAGGCCGGGTCTGGGGACCGGCCTAGGTTGGGCTTAAATCCCTGTCCTTCGGGCTTGGGAGGGTCTCTCTCCCTTCCTGGAGCTGGATTTTTAGCAGCACGGGCAGGCAGCTGGCAGACCTCCGTATGTGCCAGCGGCCTTTTGGCCTGGCCTAGGGTGGGGGGCCCGGACCTGGGTCACCCGAACCCCCTCTCCCCCTTTCCTCCGGATCTCCAGGTGGGTTTCTGGGAGGAGCTCATGGGGCACCCTGGGTTTTCCCCACTCCCAGGCCGGGTCTGGGGACCGGCCTAGGTTGGGCTTAAATCCCTGTCCTTCGGGCTTGGGAGGGTCTCTCTCCCTTCCTGGAGCTGGATTTTTAGCAGCACGGGCGGGCAGCTGGCAGACCTCCGTATGTGCCAGCGGCCTTTTGGCCTGGCCTAGGGTGGGGGGCCCGGACCTGGGTCACCCGAACCCCCTCTCCCCCTTTCCTCCGGATCTCCAGGTGGGTTTCTGGGAGGAGCTCATGGGGCACCCTGGGTTTTCCCCACTCCCAGGCCGGGTCTGGGGACCGGCCTAGGTTGGGCTTAAATCCCTGTCCTTCGGGCTTGGGAGGGGCTCTCTCCCTTCCTGGAGCTGGATTTTTAGCAGCACGGGCAGGCAGCTGGCAGACCTCCGTATGTGCCAGCGGCCTTTTGGCCTGGCCTAGGGTGGGGGGCCCGGACCTGGGTCACCCGAACCCCCTCTCCCCCTTTCCTCCGGATCTCCAGGTGGGTTTCTGGGAGGAGCTCATGGGGCACCCTGGGTTTTCCCCACTCCCAGGCCGGGTCTGGGGACCGGCCTAGGTTGGGCTTAAATCCCTGTCCTTCGGGCTTGGGAGGGTCTCTCTCCCTTCCTGGAGCTGGATTTTTAGCAGCACGGGCAGGCAGCTGGCAGACCTCCGTATGTGCCAGCGGCCTTTTGGCCTGGCCTAGGGTGGGGGGCCCGGACCTGGGTCACCCGAACCCCCTCTCCCCCTTTCCTCCGGATCTCCAGGTGGGTTTCTGGGAGGAGCTCATGGGGCACCCTGGGTTTTCCCCACTCCCAGGCCGGGTCTGGGGACCGGCCTAGGTTGGGCTTAAATCCCTGTCCTTCGGGCTTGGGAGGGTCTCTCTCCCTTCCTGGAGCTGGATTTTTAGCAGCACGGGCAGGCAGCTGGCAGACCTCCGTATGTGCCAGCGGCCTTTTGGCCTGGCCTAGGGTGGGGGGCCCGGACCTGGGTCACCCGAACCCCCTCTCCCCCTTTCCTCCGGATCTCCAGGTGGGTTTCTGGGAGGAGCTCATGGGGCACCCTGGGTTTTCCCCACTCCCAGGCCGGGTCTGGGGACCGGCCTAGGTTGGGCTTAAATCCCTGTCCTTCGGGCTTGGGAGGGTCTCTCTCCCTTCCTGGAGCTGGATTTTTAGCAGCACGGGCAGGCAGCTGGCAGACCTCCGTATGTGCCAGCGGCCTTTTGGCCTGGCCTAGGGTGGGGGGCCCGGACCTGGGTCACCCGAACCCCCTCTCCCCCTTTCCTCCGGATCTCCAGGTGGGTTTCTGGGAGGAGCTCATGGGGCACCCTGGGTTTTCCCCACTCCCAGGCCGGGTCTAGAGGGTGGATCAGGGGGTGTAGTTTGATCTGGGGTGAGGCAAATAATTTCTCAGCTATACTCAGTCTATCACTGCCATTTTCATACCAGTCCACATTTTGAAACCGCGCGGGGGCTAGCGCCCCCGCGCGATCAAATGCTCCTCCCAACCATCAGTACCCCAGATTTACCCTTCTTAACTTCAGTAACACACAGCTTCAATCTCTGACTAAAGACATACAGTAGATCTTACAAATCCCAGAACTATTTAGAAGGACACAAATCGAACACATATTGAACACATATATTTTTTGAATATTTTATGGTTATTTTCTTTAACTGCTGTAACTCTCTATATATTCTTCTACCATGATGTTTCTATCCACTTTTCATCCTGTCTTTTCTTTGTAAGCTGTTCAGTAAGGATTGTGGTGGAACTATCCCTCAGTTTGATGCCTATGATTGAACTATGTCATGGAAATTGCTGGTCTTGTTCCTATTGCGTCCAGATGCACCAATAACGCTTCGTGGCATTGATCCTTGTTTGCATAGACACATTAAAATGGGAAAACACTATACATACAGATTAGTTATTATCTAATAAATCTCATTACAATGTACCTTACACCCTGAATATTGATATAATGACCTGGCATAGGCCTCAGTTGAATGGGCATTCTCCATTCACGCTGGAACCAGGCAAGCTATCTACGAAACATCCAAGGTCTTTTATAGCAACAGTTGGAAGCAGTCCTCTACCAGGAAAGACACTACCAAGGGTGTGACATCGACCTCCTAATAAGACACTTCCGTTTACACTGAGAAGACGTGACAACAACAATGACCTGCGAGAAGACATGACAACAACGATGACCTGCTCTACAGGACATGGTTCTCTCTATTGCCCCTTAAGTGTGAGGTGAAACGAGAGGATGCTCTGCACCATCCTGACTGCAATATGGGATATGCAGACTCCAGGATCTTTAATACAGAAGAATGATACCAACAACAGAGACTATGTGAGGAATGGAGGTGTATTGCCACTACAGACTATGACTTGAATTGGACAAACTAGTTTGCCTGGAGCCTAGAGCCAGTCCTGTGCCAGGAAACTTCAGGGGTAGGGTCTCCATGTATTTAGACCATAATTTGTCTTTCCATGTCCCTTATGTTTTGGTGGGCCTATGCAAACAAATGCCACTTTAATATCGTTTTTTACTATGTTCTCTTGACTCCAATCCTTAAGAAAAACAACCCATTAAAACTTTTGAGGTTAACTTAAACTAGTAAGCATGTGCATGGAACTAGATAAATGTACTTTGCCCTCAATGTTTAAAGAGTTACATAAGTCTAATATCTTTAGATTATATGGTGTGCTGCTAAGAAACAATATGTACTACAACTGGGGATTTGAGGGACAAAGTAATTGTATTGTACATGGGTTCAGTTTTGTTTTTCTTAATGTTCTTTGACTGAAAGTTCAAGGCTGGGATATCATCGATGGAACTACTGAGAATCCTGTTTATGGGTGATTGGGCTTCCACTGTAACTTTACCCTGTCCTCTTTCTTTGCATCTTTGTTGTCATAATTAAAATAATAAAAAAAAATAATTAATAAAAAAAAAAAAAAAAAAAAAAGAAAGAAAGAGAAAGAAAGAAAGAAAGAAAGAAAGAGAGAGAGAGAGAAAGAGAGAGAGAAAGAGAGAGAAAGAGAAAGAAGGAAGAAAAGAATGAGAAAGAAAAAAACAAAAAGAAAAGTATTTGCCACAGAGGCAAGTAGGGGAGAGAAGGGAAAGGGAGAGGGAAACTGGAGATATTGGTGGTAGGAAATGATGTAGGCTTAGACTGTTGTACATTGAATGACTAAAAATTAACATGAGCAACTTTGTAATTATGGGGGGAAAAGTAAATGAGATCATATAAACACAAAAAATAAATATGAAGTGCACAATTTTTTAAAAAATGGAAAATGTAAGGAGCTAAGTCCAAATAGACAAACAGATGTGAGTAAATGGCTATTGAAATACACACTTTTTGTTGTTTTTGGGCTACCCCTAGCAGCTGTCAAGGGTTACTCCTAGCTCTCCACTCAGAAATCACTCCTGGTGGGCTCAGGGGACCAAATGGTATACTGGGGATTAAATCAGGGTCAGCTGCATGCCTACTGTGCTATTTACTCTGGCTCCTGAAACACATTTTTTTAAAATTGCTTTATTTAAACACTGTGGTTACAAAATTGTTCATTGTTGAGTTTAAGTCATACAATGGACACCAGTCTTCAGCAGTGCACCCGTCCAGTCACTGTCACAGATACCTCCCATCTCCCTCCCACCCCACCCTAACCCCTGCCTTGCTCTAGGGCAGGCAAATTGCTTCTCTCTCATTCTCTCTCTCTCGTTCTCTCTGAAACACACTCCCCCTTTCACCCCGTCTGAAACACACTTTATTGACTTTGGAAGGATAGAAAATTGAAATAGAAAAATAATTGTTTTAATTTTCTCTAAATTTAATATGTTTTTATATTTTTTATTTTTTTAGTCACATCCAGAAGTGCTCAGATTTTACTCCTGACTCTGCACTCTTCACTCCTGAGGGGATGCAGGGAACCATATGTGGTACCAGGTATCCAAGCTGAGCCAACTGGGTACAAGGCAAGTGAATTATTTGACAATGTCCTTTTTCTCTAGCCTCACTAAATTCTATTTAGATTTCCTTCACTGATGAACACAAGTAATAACCTCAGTCCTCTTAGTAGCTCCTGTAAATGCACCACCAATATTTATCACCAGGGGACTGGAGTGATAGTATAGTGGTTAGGGTGTTTGCCTAGCATGTGTCCAACCTGGATTCAATCCCCAGCATCCTATATGGTCCCCAAGTCCACCAGAAGTAATTCCTGAGAGCAGAGCAGATGTAACTCCTGAGCATCACTAGGTGTGGCCCCAAACCCCTCCACCCCCCAATGCATCACCAATAGAAACCAGATATTTTCTTATCACAATGTTATTGTTGAAGTTATTGCAAAGTATTGTGAATACTTATCCTGACTTTGAAATTATAGTAGTTATATGCATACTGCTAACTCTTCTAGTATAGAAGCATGCATCTATAGAACAGCTCTGTTTCCTTTGTGTTTTCTTTTTTCTCTTCCTGACAGACCTGTTTTTAAAATATTTTGATGACTGCTTTTCAGTTGAAATAATCTCCTTTGTAGTTCTATATTTGGATGTTTATTCAGTGAAAAAGAATATGATGCTGTGAATGGCCAGGGATACAGTTCAGCAATGCAGAACCTGAGTCTGATCCCTGGCAACACACACACACACACACACACACACACACACACACACACACACACACACACATTTATGCTGAGATGAGGCCCAGTTAGCTTTTTCAGTTTACAAAGGCGTCTGTGGCACAGGAGTTGAAAACCCCTGTTTAATGTTCTCTTCAGTGCTACAGGTGAATAAGGTGATGGTGATACTAATTATCAAGCATTGTGTGTCATACATTTTTGTTTGTTAGTTTGGGGTCACACCCAGTGATGCTCAGGGGTTACTCTTGGCTCTGCATTCACAGATAACTCTTGGCAGTACTCCAGGGAGCATATGGGATGCCAGAGGTCAAATCAGCTCAGCCTTATCTACTGCATCATTTCTCCATTTCCCCCCAACCTCATAATTTTAAGAAGAGCTATTGTTTAAATTTTGAGAACTTCCCTTAGTACACTGAAACACTATTTTTTTTTTTTTTTTTTGGTTTTTGGGCCACATCCGGTGACGCTCAGGGTTTATTCCTGGCTCTGTGCTCAGAAATTGCTCCTGGCTTGAGGAATCATATGGTACACCAGGGTATCGAGCCGCAGTCTGTCCTAGGTCAGCCACATGCAAGGCAAATGTCCTACCACTGTACCACTGCTCTGGCCCCTGAAACACTCTTTTTATACTTTCATTGGGATAATGGAAGGAAGGAAAGATGACACTAAGTACTTAACTATTTTAAACCATAAGGTCATTTTTCTTTTGTGGAAGCACAGCAAACCAGACACAAGTTAGGGAAAGACAAAGAAGACAGAAAGAAGACCAGAGTGGTGTGGCAAACTGTAAGGCGTCTGCCTTGCCCACTCTAGCCTAGGACGGACCGAAGTTGGATCCCCCAGCGTCCCTTATGGTCCCCCAAGCCAGGAGCAATTTCTAAAGGCATACCCAGGAGTAATCCCTGAGCATTACCAGGTGTGGCCCCCCCCCAAAAAAAGATAGCAAAAATATTGTTCAGTTCACCTGTGCACACAACCTACATGGATCTATACATCTACATAAGCTTATGTAAAGACCCATATATGTATGAAGCTAAATATTTATTTATTTTTGTTTTTTGGTTTTTGGTTTTTGGGCCACACCCGGCGTTGCTCATGGGTTACTCCTGGCTGTCTGCTCAGAAATAGCTCCTGGCAGGCACAGGGGACCATATGGGACACCGGGATTTGAACCAACCTCCTTAGGTCCTGGATTGGCTGCTTGCAAGGCAAACGCCGCTGTGCTATCTCTCCGGGCCCGAAGCTAAATATTTAAATTAAAATTAGATGATATGATTATAATTATCAGTGCTTATTGTTAGCATTGCCTTTTATCCCACAGCAATAATAAAATTGAAGCACATAATTTATTTTTCTTGGTTTTTGGGCCCCTGCCTTGGGGGACCATATGGGATGTTGGGATCAAACCCCTAAGTTCGTCCTAGGTTAGCACATGCAAGGCAAATACCCTACCGCTTGCACCACCACTCTGGTCCCTGAAGCAGATAATTATTTGAATTTTTATCACAATTTAGGTTATATGGTTACACTACTGTTAACATTTATAGTATTGGCATTAAAATCTACTCTACCACCAGCACCAGGGTGCCTATGACCCTCCATTACAGTCCTTATGTCACTCATGATCTGATCTTCTTTCGCTTCCACCAAGCCCCAACTATTTATAAACTTTGCAACTTAAGGCTAAGGGTTTGTCATTGATTGATACTGTCTATTCCTTTCTTTTATCTCTCTATTCCACAGATGAGTAAAATCATCTGGTATTTGTTCTTCTTTCTCTAATTTATTTCACTTGACATGATACCCTCTAGTTTTATCTATGTCACAGTGAATTACATAACTTCATTCTTTTTTTTTATAGCTGCACCATAGTCCACTGTGTAGATGGAACACACTTTTTGAGTCCTTCATCTGCCATTGGACAGTTGGGTTGTTTCCATACTGGCTATTGTCCTAAATACTGCACTAAACATAGGTGTATACATATCTTTTTTATTTTTTTTGGTATACATATCTTTTCAAGTAAATGTTTTTGTGTTTTGGGAATGGATTCCAAGAAGCAGAATCATTAGGCTGTATGGGACTTGAGTCAGGTTTTTTTTTTCTACAATTGAAGGTAAGGCAACTGAGGCTGATATTATTAAAGCTTAGCCTATGATCACACCTGGTGAAAAAGGAAGAAATCCTTTATTCAGGGGATGGAAGGGAAGCACAGTGGGTATGGTGTTTGCCTTGCACACGGCTGACCCAGGTTCAATCCCTAGCATCCCATGTGGTCCTCTGAGCCTGCCAGGAGTAAATGCTGAGCATAAAGCCAAGAGTAATCCTTGAGCAGCATCAGGTGTGGCCATAAAACTAAAACAAAACAAAACAAAACAAAAAGAAAAAAAGAAAAAGGGGACCGGAGAGATAACACAGCAGTAGGGCATTTGCCTAGCACACTGCCACCACAGGACAGATGGTGGTTTGAATCCTGGCAGCCCATATGGGACCCCATGCCTGCCAAGAGCGATTTCTGAGCACAGAGCCAGGAGTAACCCCTTAACGCTGCCAGGTGTGACCACCACTCCCCCCAAAAAAAGAAAGAAAAAGAAAAAGTCCTTAAGTCATCCCAGAATTACTAGTCTTTAAGACCCTCATGTTTATGAGAGGATTTTTAGCTTTTATCTCAGTATTTTTCTGAAAAGTTGCAACTGATAGCTCTCTAGCTTACAGTGCCAAGTCCCAATAGAGATAATTTATTGGGAATATCGTCAATTAAATTGTCACATTTGGGGGGGCCAGAGAGATAGCACAGCATTAGGGCATTTGCCTTGCATGTGGCCAACCCCGGAGGAACCGGTTTAATTCCCAGCATCCCATATGGTCCCCCAGCCTGCCAGGGCCAATTCCTGAGTGCAGAGCCAGGAGTAATCCCTGAGCACTGCTGGGTGTAGACCAAAAACTAACCAACCAATCAACCAACCAACCAACCAATCAACCAATCAATCAAGTTAAAAATTAAAAAAAAATTGTCACACTTAGAGGCAGGGATCTGGCACATACAACATTAAGTTGGTTTGATTCCTTTGCCAAGCACATGGATGCAATGAGTCAATAGAGCATCTAATGCAGCAACTCCCCACTAAGTGTCTCCTTGGGCACATGGGCCACAAAGGACAGAAGGGTCCAATTCCTACAAAGTACCCCCTCTTAATTCTGTCTGGCTCCCAGGAACTGGAGAAGAAGCTAAATGTATGTTCAGGGAAGTGGACAGCTGAGATCAACCTCAAACTTATTTAATTCGTAGGTTCGCAGGCTCCAATAGACTATACCCTAATCAACTGGGCAGCATGCTAAAAGCCAGAATGCCAAGGTCTCTTCTCATTGCTCTAGAGGAGTGGACACAAACTTTGGCTACACTGGAGAATGAGTAGGGATAATTTGAAAGCTAAAAATCAAAAATTAAAATGGTGGAGCTGATTTATTATACACTGAATGCTTGTGCCTTCCCAAAATTCCTATGATGATATTCTACATCTCCATTCCTCCATGCCTCAATGTGTTTGTGTGAGGCAGCATCACTTTGGGAGATGATTAAGATTGATTGAAATCATGGGGGTGGCAGCCTCATGAGTGAAATTCTGAGAGTCACTCACTGGAGAGCTTGTTTCTTCTTTCTGGTGATCAGCCCAGAAAATGCAATGAGGGGCCGGCAAGGTGGCACTAGAGGTAAGGTGTCTGCCTTGCAAGTGCTAGCCAAGGAAGGACCGCAGTTCGATTCCCCGGCATCCCATATGGTCCCCCCAAGCCAGGGGCAATTTCTGAGCGCTTAGCCAGGAGTAACCCTTGAGCATCAAACGAGTGTGGCCGAAAAACAAAAAAAAAAAAGAAAAAAGAAAAAAGAAAATGCAATGAAAAAATTGCATGAAAATGCAATGAGAAATATTGGCAGTTTGCAACTTGGAATAGAATTTTAAGCAGAATCAGATCATGTTGATACCCTGGTCCTAGATTTGCAGCTCCTAGAACTGTGAGAAATATTTGTATTTTCATAAATATTTTATAAGCCATCCAGTCTATGGTCTTTGTTATAGAAACCTGAACTGCATTTAAGAAAAGGACCAGGGGGGCCGGAGAGATAGCATGGAGGTAAGGTGTTTGCCTCTCATGCAAAAGGTCATCGGTTCGAATCCCGGCGTCCCATATGGTCCCCCGTGCTCGCCAGGAGCGACTTCTGAGCATGGAGCCAGGAGTAACTCCTGAGCACTGCCGGGTGAGACCCAAAAACCAAAAAAAAAAAAAAAAAAAAAAAAAAAGAAAAGGACCAGGTAGACTGGTCCAGGCTGAAAACTTTTTGAAATGGGGACAGGAAGATTCTTTTTTTTTTTTTTTTTTTTTTTTTTTTTTTTTTGTGGTTTTTGGGTCACACCCGGCAGTGCTCAGGGATTATTCCTGGCTCCAGGCTCAGAAATTGTTCCTGGCAGGCACGGGGGACCATATGGGACGCCGGGATTCGAACCGATGACCTCCTGCATGAAAGGCAAACGCCTTACCTCCATGCTATCTCTCCGGCCCGAAGATTCTTTTTTCTGCCAGAAGACACAGATATCCTGTGGCATAGAAATGGCTCAGCTCCATAACTGTACCTTATTAACTGCCAAATCACCAAATTGTTCTAGATTTGTAGATCTTGGACCATACGCTCACACTTGAAAGTTTTATAGTAGTACAGTCCAATAGGATCCCAACAAATCTGATAGAAAAATTGTATAGAAGATCACTGAGCTCAATGAGCCTAAACAATAAAACAGAAGGCTCTGCTAGCACCAACCAGCCCAGTAAATCCTCAGACTTACTAAAGTTACTAAACACCATTGAGAGATAGAACAATAACAATAACTCTTAATTTTTTTTTTTTTTGGTTTTTGGGACACACCCAGCAGCACTCAGGGGCTACTCCTGGCTCTACACTTAGGAATTGCCCCTGGCAGGCTCAGGGGACCATATGAGATGCTGGAATTTGAACCACTGTCCTTCTGCATGCAAGGCAAAATGCCCTACTGCTGTGCTATTTCTCTGGTCCCTAAAATAACTCTTATTGACCTAAGTTTTGATAATTCCATTTGCCTTGGTGCTGTAACAAACAATGTGAAGTAAATTTTTTTGTGCCTGCAAGGGGGTAGACTGGGGTGATGGGTGGGAAACTAAGAACATTGGTAGGAAAGTCACACTGGTTAATGGGACTGGTGTTGGAACATTTAATGTCTGAAACAATTGTATTAAGAATTTGGTAAATTATGGTTTTATAATAACAAAAATAAGATATCCTGTACTTACCTTAGAAACATTGAAAAATAAGCACAAATTATTAAAATCAACTTTGTAAGAACTCTGCAATGCCATTAAAAGTGGACAGCCCACAAATGGATGCTAAAGAAAGGGAAAAAGCAACTTAAAACTGACTCAGTGGGAACAAGAAATTAAGTCCAAGGCAGAATCACAAACAGGTCACTAAACATCAAAGAAATGACCCAGTACAGAGCCAATATGCATATAGGAGGTGTGTTCGACACTCACATTGAACATGACCTAACAGATCAAACTTCAGTGACTATATATGATAAGAAATATAGTCTTTGCCAGTGCTGGAAAGATAATACACTGGGTAGGGAACTTGTTTTGTATAAAATTAGCCAGGGTTCAATCCTGACACTTCATATGGTCACTACTTTAAGCACTTCCAGATGTGGTCTTGGTAGCCCCTAAGCATGGATAGACCCAAGTGCCACACTGCCTGGTCTCCACACAGAACCCTCAACCCTGCATTGCCTGGGTGACTCCTATATTACAATAATTTGGAGGAAGACTATGGGGCTGCTCACAGAATTTCAGGCCAGTCTGGAGAACCCACTTGCCCATGCGCAGAACCACAGTTCCAGGAGATCCAGGGGCTAGAAGCAGAGACATGATGCTCTGACTTGGGTCAGGAAGCTCTCAGCACTGAAGAGGCAGGGCCCTGTGCTCTGACTGGCAGTGGTTTCCTGGAAGCAACTGGAGGGTGGCAAGATGTTGGAAACAATTCTTGAAGTGTTTCCAAGAGCACAGCAGGGGCTGGTAGCAGGCTGACCCTCGATTTGCCTTTCACTTTCCACCCTGGGCCAAATCAATTAACCTATTTAAGCCTCAGGTTCTCATCTGTGTGATATGAGAATGGGGCTAAATCCACCAGAATCTCTGGAGATTAGGAATTGGTTATTGTCTCCCCCTATCATAGATTTGTGCATGGCTCCTAATTTGGATTTTTAGAGGACAGCAACTCTCAATAGTGCCTGAGGGGACTACGATTTTTGGCCAACTTCAATCAGATGATTCATACTCAGGAACAGTGATATTGGGGATCATCAGGAATACAGCCTGCAGGGCTTGAGGGGGGCTCACCAAAGCCACAGCCCACAGTGCTTTGGTGCCACCAGGCTTCACAAAGCAGTGCATGGTGGAGTATGAGGTGCTGAGGATGGAACTTAGTTACTGGACATACAAGACACACACCTTGACCCCAAATTCTGTCATACCCCTGCTTGACTCACTGTTGATGTTTATCCTAAGTACTGAATTGACCGGAGAGTGGGCAGACTTTGCATCTGTCCCAGAACCCCTCACCCCTTTCAACATAGAGCTATTTTGTTGAAAAAGCAGGCTTTATGTGGGAAGTGAGGACTCACTGCTGCCTTCAGGAGAGGGCGGTGGGGTTGGAGCTGGGGGTGCTGTTATGCAGATGCTGAGACAGACATAGGGCCTGTGTCCCTTCCTGATGATCTAGGCAGCCACAGGCTGACGTGCTTACTCACGTCACAGCGCGGACAAAGCAGCAAAGAGAAGTTTGCCTGCATGAGGGGCCCTGAGTTACTTCACTGTGATGTCCTAGTGTTCCAGTGGGGCTGTGGGGGAGAATTGGCAGGTTAAGACGTTGGAGCTCTGTCTGGAATGATAGCAAAACATGTAGACTGTTTGCCTTGCACCTGGTCTGCCAACCTGGCTTCGGTCTCCAGCATCCCTATATTGCCCTGAACTTGCCATGAGTAATTCCTGAGCACCGCCGGGTGTAGCCCCCAAACCAAAAAATAAAAAAGAAGCTGGAACTCATCACACTCCTCTGTTTCACAATGAATGAGACCAGACCGAGAGTGGCAAACAATAAATAAATGAGAGCCCTGAGGCCTGTGCACATTGTTTAAGAAAAAATCTGCAAGGCAGGACCTTGGCTGAGTAATGAGTGGATGAGGGATGGACAGGCTCTCTGTCATGTTTTCATCTTCCTTTCTTGACAAAATAAAATTCTAAGTGGTTTCATTTCCCCCAGGGGCCTTGTGGAAATACAAAGCAGAAAAGAAAGAGGCAAGGCTGGGCAAAATCGGTTTTAGTGTTCTCATACCCTCCAATCCCCAGTGCATTAGCCACCATCATCACCTTCATAACCTCCGGTACCCAGTCATCACCATCAGCTCCATTTCCCCCCATGGTTCTACCTTCATCACAATGCCGTCACAGATCCACAACACTGACACCAATACCCACCCAGGATCAATGTTGTCATCAGCAGTACCTCTGCCTTTACTGAGCCAAGCACCCCCATTTCTGTCATTTTCCCCATAGAAATGATCATTGGCAACGTGACAGTAAATACCCAGAGGCCTGTTCCGAGTGGGCGCCCTCAGACCTGAGTGCTGTGAGGGTGGCTTGTTCACAGTCTAGTAATAATTCTCTTCTGCCAACAGAAAATGCCCAGAAGTTATGCCTTTCTACTGAAGGCAGCCTGCACTTGATAAATTAGAGCTCCGAGCCCCCATTTTCCCCCAGCCTCCCTCCCTGGATCCTTGTCTCCTAATGGTACAACTGTACAGCAGTTTCCATGATTCAGATCTCTCGGTGGTCCAGGCTGAGGCTAGATTCTGCTGAACCTACAGATTTATTTTCCTTTTTTTTGGCCTAGATTTCTCCCTGGTCCCTAAAAGATTTAACCTGATAAAATCCCTCAATGAGTCAATTAAAAATCTATTTTGGGGCCGGAGATATAGCACAGTAGTGTTTGCCTTGCAAGCAGCCGATCCAGGACCTAAGGTGGTTGGTTCGAATCCCGGTGTCCCATATTATCCCCTGTGCCTGCCAGGAGCTATTTCTGAGCAGATAGACAAGAGTAACCCCTGAGCACCATCAGGTGTGGCCCAAAAACAAAAAACAAAACAAACAAACAAACAAAAATCCATTTCAACCTAATCAACCAACTCTGTATAAGAAAATAAAATGAAATTAGTACTCAGGATTACTGTTGTATAGTTTATTAAACTCTAAAATTTAAAAAAAATAATACATTTCAGTGGCCAGAGAGATAGTACACCAGCAGGGCACTTGCCTTCCACATGACTTACTGGAGGTTCCATTCCTTGTACACATATGAACAACCAGATCACTACTATGAGTGCTCCCTGAGCACAGAATGAGGAATAAGCTCTGTGCACTGCCAAGGATGGCTCCCAAACAACAACAACAACAACAACAACAACAACAACAACCCCATTTCAGAATTAGCTGCCAACAAGCCAACCTACGAGCCTCCTTTCAGTTGTGGTTCTGTGAGGATATTTTATTTATTTACTTATTTTCAGTTTTTGGTTTTTAGCCCATGGTTGGTGTTCAGGGTTACTCTTGGTTATGTGCTCAAGAATCACTCCTGGCGGCTTGGAGAACCATATGGAATGCCAAGGATTGAACTCTGGTCAGGTGCTTGAAAGGTGAACACCCTAACTCAGGGGTCTCAAACTCAATTTACCTGCCGGACGCAGGAGGCAAAGTCGGGATGATCCTTGAGTGCAAAGTCAGTAGTAAGCCTTGAACATTGGGGTGTGTGACCCAAACAACTAAAACAAAACAAAACAAAAAAAGATACCTCTAGAGCAAGGCCACAAAATGTTGTACGGAGGGCTGCAAACGGCCAGCGAGTTTGAGACCCCTGCCGGCCTAACTGCTGTACTATCACTTTGGCCCATCTGTAGGAATATTTTAGAATGTTTCTCTGTCCTTTTCTCCTTAGAGAAATCCTTTCTGCTCAGGAAGGTGTTGTGCTGGGCTTGGCCAACCAATTCCAGTTCACTGAAACGGATTAATGGCTTGAATCCTTCTCAACTCTGCTTTTGATGACATTACATTGAGAATTTGAAATCAGCCATGGCAGGAGTATTTCCATCAAAGAAGTTGGCACATTTTATTTTTCCCACACTTGATGATGCTCAGGTGTTTGGACTGACTCTGTACTCAGTAACCACTCCTGGAAATGCTTGGGGGAATCATGAACCCAGAGTCTGAACCTAGGTCAGTTGTGTGCAAGACAAGTGCATTACCTGCTGTACTATTGCCCTAGGCCCCAAACCATTTTTGTTGTTGTTTATTTGTTTGGCAGTTTCATTTATCAGGATACTACCTAGCACAGATCAGTCAAACGGTTCCAAACTTTAGCTGGAATCCCAATATTAAGTAGAGTGAAGGAGTCGAGTCAGACTCTTTACCCCTAAGAGGCTTCCACAGTCAGAAGTAAATGAGTGGCCTGGTGAGAAAAAAAATGGCTAAGACTAGCAGATGTTTCATGGAATGGGAAAGTCAATAAATTGTGGTCACTGGGCAAGGAGAGTTGAGTGATGACAATACTACTACCATTTATTGTTATTAAGCTAAATTTATGTTGTACCATTTCATGCATTAATTGTGTAATCTTGTAATCCTTCTTGCAGGAATATTATTGCCTACATTTATCAGTTTGAACAAGATTGAATGAGAAGAATTTTCCCCCCAGGCCACCTAGCTTATTGGTAGAGGAAGGGGGCTATTGCCTCTTTCTTTCTGCCTTCAGAGTCTGTATTTGAGTCACTCAGAAAGCATAACTGGGGGGCCGGGTGGTGGCGCTAAAGGTAAGGTGCCTGCCTTGCCTGCTCTAGCCTTGGATGGACCGCGGTTCGATCCCCCGGTGTCCCATATGGTCCCCCAAGCCAGGAGCAACTTCTGAGCACATAGCCAGGAGTAACCCCTGAGAGTTACCGGGTGTGGCCCAAAAACCAAAAAAAAAAAAAAAAAAAAAAAGAAAGCATAACTGGGGGCCTAGGTAGGCTGATAGTTTTTCAGGGATAGAGGATGTTCTGAGAGGGAAGAAACTAGAGTTAAGTAGAAAGTGCTCATCAGGATGCTCTTGTTTTATGTTTCAGAAAATAATCTTGATCTAGCTGTCATCAGAAAATACATCATTGTGACAAGGCACTGCCTTCCCTGTGCTAGCCTAGGAATGACCGCAGTTCGATCTCCCGGCATCCCATATGGTCCCCCACCCAAGCCAGGAGCGATTTCTGAGCACATAGCCAGGAGTAACCTTTGAGCGTCACCTGATATGGCTCAAAAAAAAAAAAAAAAAGACAAACAAAAAAAAGTCTTGGAAGAAGGTTCTAAAATTCAAAGTTAAGAGCGTTTTCTTTTCCCTGATTATCTTTCCTTTTCCTCCTTTCTCCTTTCTTGGTGTTCCTACATATAGAATTCTCACAGGGAAGATCTAGGGGAAGGCTGGCCTTTGCCTCATCTGTCTCAATGGGTAGTTGTCCAAGGCATCCATATGATATTGTGATCCTGAACTCAGTCCTTTGTGACACTGGTCAGTGAGGAGACAGGGGAATTATAAAGACTATGAACCACCAAACAAATAGGGTGGTTCACCTGCCTTCCCCATGGATGACATTCCAGTTCTAATAGTTCATTCAGAATTCAATTAGGGCAGCAGGTGTGTGGCACGGAAGAGACAGAGTGGAGGTTTGATGTCATGAAAACACAGTTTTAAGCAGAGGCTTTTCCATGCCTTCCCAATACAAAACTTGAGAGATATTTAATGGTTAATATGACTTCCTTTCCCTGAATCTCAGTTGCTCCATCAATGAAATGAACTGGATCATTGTAGCTAGGAAGCAGAGCTGTGAAGACTGTAGGAAGCACCTGGAGCATAGAAGGTGCTTGGTCAGTATTAGTTCCTATAGCTGGCCTCTCTCAAGGGAATCTGCTCTCTTATTACATCATCTCCAAGTGGGCCTCTGGGATAGCTCCCACTTCTCCATGGGACTATAATAAGGTAAAGGAAAATATACTAAGACTGCATGGACAAAGTCTTAATTCTTTGTTCGGCTAGCAGTTATATAAGCCCCAATGTCATCTCCAACTTTCTCTGCCATCCTGGCTAGTCTCCAGACCAATTAAACATTGATAATGCTGCTATACTTATCTCTTCTTCCTGCTTCCAGCCAAGGCTCAGTCATCAATTCTGTCTGTCCAATAAAAAATTTAACCCTCACATTTGAGGAGTCCTTCAGTTGATAAAGCACTCCCAGACCACTGCTTTTTACATGCTCATTAAAGGAAAAGTTCAAAGAATAAAATAAAATCGCCAAGGGATCAAGGTAAGCATCATCAACAATGCTGATAATATCATCTATTCCTCATATGATATAAGGAAAAAAGGAATCATATCATCAAAAGCAAAAGCAAATGGCCTTGGTGGCCATCTACTCCCAAACTTATCGCCTCAATCTAATCTCAAGGAAACATCTGACAAATCAAAATGG